>NC_065515.1:26447807-26634488 GCF_006386435.1 Epinephelus moara
ACACGTGAGCGCGGAGCACAGAGAAGCAGTCAGAGCTACAGGCTACAGTGAGGCTAAAAACAGAGTTCAAATGACGTTTTTCTAAACAACTTTTTATGTCGGGGCTTCAGGACACTTGGATCACTACGGATGAGCATGTTGGAGATATTTTGTGGTTTCAATTTTGTGTTCTTGGACGTTAGTTTGGGGCGCCGTCTGGCATTAGGTGTGCTAGCCGCTCCTCCCGCCGATCTCCGCAAGGGATGTGAGGACTCTAAAACTTCACCTGATCCTCCGTCGGCATATGGGTGAGTAGATAATGGCTGAATTTTCATTTTTGGGTGCACTATCCCTTTAAGCACAACAAATTTTAACATGGAGCCTGTAATATACACAGGTAAGCATGAAATGTGACATTTACAGGTGGGAAGACTTAAAGGGGAACACCACCTAAATTAAGAACTCCATTTCCATAGTCTAGGAACATTCAATCAATATCTGTAAGAACTACGTCTTATGGAGCTGCTGCACAGACAGTAAATGACAGACTGATTTTGTTGACCCACAGAATGTTTTTCTTCATCATATCCAAGTTTTATGACAGTATAATGTTTTCAGTTATGAAACAGAAAAGGTGACCAAATACGAAGAACATTGTAATCTAGAACATCTTTACCTAATCAGTGTCTACGGAGCAGCTCCAGACTTTATACCCTATAACATTACATGTTTGAGTTTTAGCTCTCTAGTTTTTGGATTTGGGAGAGAGCTGTTCAGGTTTACTTGTATTTCTTGACTCTCTCAGACCATAGGAATAACATGTATGAATTTTGAAAATGGGTTTCCCTTTAAGGACAATACGGTATTGGTTGCATTTTGCTAAATGACCCATAATTAAGCAAAAAAAAAAAAAAAAAAAAAAATTGGTTTCAAATTTGACAAGTCTAAACTGTATCTTGTGAGTCTCCAAACTTTATGAAACACTAAATAACTGACATATTACTTTAAGATGTTGTCCACCTACTATTTATTATTTATGACTACACCACAGTTAGTGGCTGTTTCCTGAAGGTAAACTGAATTTGTCCTGTTTTTAGCTGCTTTGTAAAGGAGTGTGAAGAGAAAAAAAGAGTGTGGAAAAAAGAGAGAAAGAGTGACACAGAGGTAGGAGACTGAGGAGGTGTAGAAAGACTGAAAGCGTGAGAGTGAGAGGGGAGACAAACACAGAGGGAGACAGAGGGACAGAGACAAATAGAGAGATGTGATTAAACGCCTGGGAGCCAGGAGGGTAAATCCATTTCACTTGTCACCAGACAGTCACACGGTTCTGGCCAATGAGAAAGCAACACATGCTAATTGCCAGTTAGGGAGCCTGTCAGTCATCTGAAAATGCCGCCTGAACCTCATTTGCATAATTTCCCATATACCCTGCCAGCCGGCGCTGGATAACACTCAGCGGCCAAAGCAGAGGTTGAGTTTTCGTTGTCACATTTGACTTCGTTGGACAGCGATTACCCTCCAATCCCAATTTCCCCGTTTGAAATATTCTCATCTTCTTGTGTCTCGTTTGCATTTGTGCCCGCATGAGTGAATATGCATGTGTGTACGTGTCAGTGTGTGTGTGTGTTATAGTGTGTGCACCCCAGTGACTAGTGGCTGGTAATTGAGAGGAGGGGGCTAATAACAATGGTGTCAGACAGGCCTGAGTGGACTCCATTATTAGTGCCTTGTTACACTGGCTAAATGCTGGGCAAACACACACACTCATACACATCCCATTCTAGTTGTTGTTGTTGTTGTTGTTGTTGAAGATAGCGAGGGGAAGATGAAAAGAGGAGGAAGCAGAGGAGGAAGTGAACAAACTGAGTGAGCAAATTGACTCTGGGCAAGTTCTGTGTGTATGTGTGTGTGTGTTAGTGGTTAAACACATTGAGCTGTGTGTGTCTATGTGCATACATTTTTGAATTATGCTGTCGTCTGAGTGTGTAGCAGATGCCTGCAGATGCAAATGTGCCCTATGCTTTTTTTCCCCCTGGTTTGACAACTGCAACAAAAGCATCCGCCCCAACAGCTCCCTGTCTGCCCATCAAATAATGTCACCTCATTCTTCCCTCGTGACCTCCACTCTGCAAAATCACTGTCAACCCCACCGTGACAAATGTTTCTTTAGACATCCAGGACTGGCTAACTATGATGGGTACACCCTCATATCATAAAGGAGAATGAACCAATCTTAAACCAAATGGACTTAGGGGGGAGGAGATGAGGCAGAGCTATAAACACATTCACAGCTAACTGGTTAAATTAAGATTTTTTTTCTGCAGGCCTCTGGTAAAATTAACATTTAAAACACATCCACACAGGGAGGAGAGGGAGAGAAATTTAAGTAATGTGTATGACCAGTGTCTCAATTTACTCAGTGGTTATACTGTCACCTTATGTTTTTTATAACTGATATGTGGGGGTGACTTCTTCAATAAACCTAAATAACCCCTGATGGTTAGGGCAGTGTCTTGCATGGTAACCCTGACTTCATCAAGAGGCAAATTTTACACCCTTTTAATAAAGAAGTACATATGTGTACACCATTCTTCCTGAAATGTATTTATCAGTATATACAATATCCCACCCACACACCCCTAACCTGAGGCAAACAGACACGTATGGAGGACACTATGAATGACACATCATCTATGCAAGCATAGAAAATACAACAAGAAATAAGATTTCATGAGCCTACGTACATACATACACACAAACACACTCACACTTTCATTCACCAGAAGCAATATTATAACACATATCTTAACAAAGCTAAGCCTTTTTTATAGGCCTCTGCTCGAAAATTGCATACCCATAATGAAATGAATATATCTCTGCAACCACAAGGTCTATCTGAACACTTTCGGTGTCATGGCAAAGGGAACACTTGTGAGATTTGTTAAGATGTGTAAATATCAGTATATGTGTTATATGTGAAGAGTAAATGAAGATGGCACACAGCACGAATGAAACATTTTGAGGTTCGCCTAAAAAAAAAAAAAAGCATTTTCAGGATGAGTATCCCTTTGGAATGATGCAGCTGCAGCTCTAAACCTCTATCACATCATAGTACAATATGTGAACATTAACTCTGCAAAAGTTGATTCTGATAAAGTGAAGCAGAACAATATTAGAGAGGTTTTAGTACAGAAAATTCAGACGAGTTCTCCAAAATTGCACCATGTTTGCATGAGATTTTTGTCACGTACAATCCTATATCTTTCATTTTTTGTTTCTGTAAATCCCTACTGATGTTTAGGGTATACACATAGAACTGTCTGTTTCCTTTTTTTTCCTCACTCTAAACTGACCAATACACACCTACTACATTTGAAACTGAGTTTGTATTCTGAACTTTGGAGGCCCGTATCTCCGTGACAGCTTGGCCGATTTGCGATAGAATGACGCTATACCCACCAAAATGAGATTGACAGCACTCTAAGCCAATCAGAGTCAGCAGAACGCATTGTGGGGAGATGTCGGCTGCTGTGTGTGGTCATTGTTATGCTAACCCCCGGAACCTCCGGCCGTCAAGTTTTCGGCCCAGATTCATTTGAATGACAGACAACATGTCGGTCAACGGGAATGACGCGTGAATTAACGGCAGAATGCGCTTTTCACGGCAAAAACAACAAGGTAAGAGAAATATTACAAATATATTTTGGAGAAAAGGTTTCTGTTGTTGTTGTTCTTTGGCCTCTAGCTCTCTGATGGTTTGTGGTAGAGTGATTTAGCGCATATGTGTGGAAACAGTCTCAGTCTCAACGGCGTGTGTTTTGAATAAGGTGTGGTCGAGTTAAATATACCGAGTGGGTCGGGATATTGGTGCTGTATGGAGTTGGATTTGTTGTTGTTTATTTAGTTGTTGTTTGAGCTGTGTTTGGGGCATGTAAAAAGGGTTTTTACAGCCTTGTAGCCCAGGTTCTGCTGTTTAATTTGATGTGCAACATCACTATATTCTTCGTGATCAGTGCATTGTTTCAGACTGTGTTTGCAAAGTCACTCTTAAAGTCCCCCGACTGGGGGACTTTCGGGCTTAACAATAGTAGTAACAGTCCAGTGGAGACCACTCAATTCCAAAACATGGGGTTCCTGAACCCCTTAATATGACTGAATGTGGGAGTGTTAGCTGAGACACATCTAACACTTCCCAAGCTGTACAACCAACAACAAAGCTACTAAACCATCCAAAAAATACATTACCACAAGGCTGATAAAATGGGTGTTTTCCTTCTGGGCCATGAGAAGATGACATCCCGGAAGTGCATGGTTCTCATATGACGACTACAACATACATACATAACTTCATGCATACAAACACACATACTACATACAGAGTTCAATATTGATATTCATGTACTTCTGAAGCCCAATTTGTAGTTCCTCTTCTATACTAATTAAGACTGGCTGCCAGGTGAGCAGGTAATGGACCATTTTGTTTTTATTTATTTATGATAACCTTTCAAGTGGAATTAGATTTGGATTTACGATTTTTTAAAACCAGACTGAAACATCTGGAGATTTATCACAGTGAGAGCAAAGTTGGAATTTTTGATTAGGAAAGTGATGATGCAAACAGGAAAAGAATCCGGGCACTCCAAACAAAAATGAGAATGAGGAAGGAAAGATTAGATTAAAAAGCCTTTAATATAATGGCCAACTCATTAAAAAGCCAACATGTGGTCGAAACATGTTGGCTTTTCCAAATGAGAAAGAGCTGCAGCAGGGATGCGCGCACACACACACACACACACACACACATTTGAGAAGAAGTGCATGCATCAAGAGCAGGGGCGAAAATCCCATTTCATAGTTGGGGGGACAATAAACAGTAAAATTTTAGAAAATAATTCCAGGGGGGGACAAGGAAAAAAAGTTGTAGCCTGTCTTTTATACAGCATCTTTTACCGCAAATTTGACGCTTTAATCTTCTCTCTATCTCTCCAACAGGCAGAGTGAATGTCTATACTAACTAAACTAAAACTAAAACTAAACATTTCCTGCAATTAAACTGGTAAAATGGTTTATAAACAGTGTGCTGTGAGATCTGCCGCTGCGCACCTCACAACCGTGTGTAATAGTCGCCCGTAATGACCGCTCCTCGTCTGCACGTCTTTGATGTTTGTCTCACTGACAGGTGGAGAGCCTACAGACAGGTACCCATACGAGCCGCTCCGCCACAACCGTGCGTAATAGTCACGCGTAATGACCGCTCCTCATCAGTTAGACTGCACGTCATTCATGTTTGTCTCACGGACAGGAGGAGAGCCTACAGACAGGTACCCATTGCTCTGCCACTGACTGCTCTTGTCCTGTCCTCTCCCTCTTCTTTCTCTCCTGTCCTCTCTATCATTAACTCTGAGCTTAATCATTAGCTTTTAGCTTAGCAGCACTCGTAATTGAGTAGGCTTTGGAATAGGCTGACCAAACGTCCTCTTTTGCCCGGACATGTCCACTTTTCACGTCCCGTCCGGGGCGGCCGGGGGGGTTTTATAAACTGATGATAATATCCGGTTTTCCGTGTGTTTGTATGTGTGTGTTAGAGTGCGGCACGGGCTGCATATTTCTGTCTGAACCCGAACCGAGCCCGACATTATTTAATGACCAAAGCACTGAGTTTCTGTCACACAGTTGTTACGGTTACAGGCTATTTAACAGGCCGGGCGTGCGCCGTGGGTGCTCAGCATAGAGGGAGACCTCCGTGTTTGAGATGGGAGCGGGAGGCGGGAGGAATCCGACCCGAATACAATTTATAGCTACATTTTTGACCAAACCCAGCTGACCCGTCGGGTACCGTCGGGCTCGGATCGCCACACTCTAGTGTGTATATGTGTCCCCTATTGGGGCCTATCTGAATTTCTGTCTTTGAGAGATATTATTTTGTAATATAACTGAATTTTCTATCCATACATATAAATTTTAAATATATTAAAATTATAAGGCATCTTTGAGTAAACTGCGAGTATCATCGTCCTCTTTTCTGGAAATCAAAATATGGTCACCCTACTTTTGAACAATGCAGGAGAAATGTTGCAGACAGTTTATATTATCAGCCTGGGCCTGGGGCTTGTTGTAACAGTAAATGGGATGTGTTGTAACTTATGTAAGTTAAACTGTGTCTGTGTGAGTGAACATCTTACCCTGCGATGCGCGATGTGGGCAGCGGTGAGTGAACATCTTACCCTGCGATGCGCGATGTGGGCAGCGGTTCCAGCCACACGCTGCTACTGCCGCCAAGCAGCCCCGCCTGTTGGAAAGAGTGTGGCATACACCACTACTAGGAATGGGAGGGGGGGAACTAAATCCTTTAAGATTTAAATAGCACATTATTGCGCAATTATAATGAGCACCGCTTACATTGTGCTTTTAATAAATACTACTGCATTGTTCAAAAATTATTAATTGTGTCTCAAATGATTCTAGGGGGGTACAGCTTTACTGAAGGGGGAGTCATGTCCCCCCTGTCCCCCCCAGGATTTCCGCCCCTGATCAAGAGTGTTTTGAATTGGATACTATGTTCTGTCTTCTTCTACCTTAAGATGAAACTGGTAGTTGCCTGTCTTACCCTGTTTACTTTGAACACCCAGACTCACCATCATTCTGGTGATGTTGGTACATGTACACAACACCCAGGAAAAGTTAAACATCCCAAGTAATTCTCTAAACAGAGGATGAGGCATAAACACTTTTAAGGCTTCTCCACTGACACAGATGCCAGTGCTGACACAAGTGCTGGGCCATGGGACCACATTGTGGCGACGTGACAGTTTTTGCATGACAGCATTTCTCCTCTTGTCAAACTTCACAACTCCTCTAGTTGCTCAAAACACTTCTGGTTGTTCAGCAATGAAGTTTGACATGGTGATGACATTCGTCTGATGTCACAGGTTTCTTGTTGTCATGACCATAAGGGATAAGGAGCTGGAACAGAGTTGATATTTCTGGGATGTGAACCAGTTTAATTGCAATAAAGATATTTTAAATGGTTAGTTATTTGATTTAAGCACAGACACTCATTTGAAAAACCCGGATAGACCTAATGATTGATGACAAAGGGCAGCTCATCATATATGTGGTTTCAGGGCATCAGTGAACTCCTGGACAGTCTGTGGTGGTACTTGGCAGCGTCGGATTCACCGATATATAACATCCCACAGGTGCTCAATTGGATTTAGGTGAGGGGAACGAGAGGGCCAGTAAGTGACATCAATTCCAGGAGCTGCCTACACACTCTGGCAACATGAGGCCAGGTATTGTCCTGCACCAGGAGGAACCCAGGGCCCCAATGCACCAGGAGAAACCCAGGGCCCGCTGCACCAGCATAAGGTCTGACAATCACTCTGAGGATTACGTCTTGGTATCTAACAGCAGTCAGGGTACTGTTGGCTATAACATGGAGGTCTATGCAACCCTCCAAGGATATGCCTCCCCAGACCATCACTGACCCACCACACCGGTCATGCTGGATGATGTTACAGGCAGCATAAGGTTCACCATGGTGTCTCCAGACTCTTTCAAGCCTGTCACATGTGCTCAGTGTGAACCTGCTCTCATCTGTGAGGATAATGGGGCATCAATGGCGGACCTGCCAATTCTAGTCTTCTCTGATGAATACGAGCTACATGGTGCTGGGCTGTGAGCACAGGTCCCACTAGAGTCTCCTGGTATCTCCTCAGTGCTCTTGAGACTGTGGTATCTGAAGTTCTACTGTAACGCTCTGGGTCAGATGACCAGTTAGGGTGACCAGTTTTTATCTCAAAAAAAATTATAGCCCAGGTCAAGGTTTGGTGAAGTCCAACTAGGGTGTCTCTCTGTTATCTGTTTCATTTTGTCTCACACTTCACAAAAACAACCAACCTATATAAGCAGGGTAGTTGGGGCTGTTATTCAGAGCAGTTCATATTGGCTTCAAACCCTCTCTCAGGCAATCCTAGGTGCTTGATTTGATGCTGTACTTCTTGTAATAAACCTTTTCTGTATACAAGCAAGATGGTGTCAGCGGAGTCTCCTTCATCACCTCGCTATTTAATAAACAACAAGACTGTGCTAGGAGACACAGCAAACCTTTTTGCGACCACACTTATGGATGTGCCATCCTAGAGGAGCTGGACTACAAGTGCAACCTGATTGGGCTGCAGGTACCACCTCATGCTACCAGTAGTGACAAGGACACTTGCAGAACACAAAACTAAAGCAGAATCAGTCAGGAAGGATAAGGAGAGAGCAACTGTCACATGCAAATCCATTCCCTTTTTGGTGATTGTCTTGCTTTTTCCTCCATTGCACCTGTCTTGCTAAATGGACAGATTGATATCCCTGAAGTTTCCTTTCCTTTCTTATACCGTGACTATTAAGTGTTCCCTAAAAAATTTTTTTGAGCAGTGGGTATAATAAATAATGTTGTACTACGCCTTTGGCTGTATGGTAGATGGTGTCAGCTGAAGAGACAGAGTGGTAGAAACTCACATCTTCAGCACCAAAAAAAAGGATATAAATATGTAAATTATGTAGATAAAATATGATACATGGAAGGCTTCCTTTGGAAGTACAGTCATTACAAGGCAACAACTGTTGCAATATACGAGTGACAGCACGCTGGTCATAAATGTCCTGAGGGATATCACATCTCAAAGTAAGAGAGTCAGGACTTTGTCTCATAGATCACAGTCAGAGGCAATCTCAGGCTCAGCACTGAAATAATAGCTTTCTTGAAAACGACTCATTTTTCTTTCCTTTCCCAGTAACTCAGTTTTTTTTTTTATTTGTCTGTGAGACTTGTTTGAGACTGTTAGTAGTGTGCATTTGAACTTTGTGTTTGTGTGTGAGTTAGATCATGCCTGTAGGGGTGCTGTGTTGAACATGACTTACCACTGAACTGGAAAATGAGTCACCTTGTACAAACATGCAGCCTGGTACACAGAGTCATGGGTGTCCCTGTGACTTTTAGTCTGTTATACATTTCTTTCTCCATCCCCCTTTTTCAGACAAACACATGCAAATACACTCAATATTACCCTCCTTACCTCAGCCTCCATCCCTCCTTCTTTTCCCTATTTGCTACTCGTCTCTTCTTTTTATCTTCCTCACACAGTTTCTCTTCTATCCAGTGTGACAACTAATAATGAATTGTATTTTCAATATTTTAATACTTAAAAATATACATACAACTTGATTTAAACAAATAATGCAGATGCCATATTTGAAGTGGAACAATCAGGTAAAAAAAATCCTATTGTTACAATGTCCTATCACTACAATAAGGTAACTTATGGACCAATAAGTCGAAATATTAGTCAATATTGCCAGATAAATGGGTTATACTTGTGTTTGGTTTGCTTTAAAATTACATTTGGGAACTCGAGAGATTTCTCTGCAGCAAAAAAACAAGATATTCTGACCTCTTAGCCCTACCCCTTGGCCCTACCCCTAGATTTGCACGTTCCTGCGAAGGGTAGAGGTGTCCCGATTCCTTTTTGCATGTAGGGGTTAGGGGGCATAACAAGGGGTAGTGGGTATGAAACTAGCCCTTCAGAGTGAGGGATTTCAGATGCTGACTTGCCAGCGAGGGGTACCACCATCACCATGGCTACCACCGAGCAAGAGCAAAGTTTTTATTGCTATTCACGATGTCTAGATTGGAGTTGACAGAAAGCTGGCCAGCTAGCTAACGTTACCGTCGTCAGGTTGCGTGTTAGCTAGCTAGCTATCTCGCATTATCTGGCATACATATCTTATTACTCTAATGGTGCGTTAGTAGCAAGCATAATAGTAGCTAACGTTACCATTACGTTGTAGATGCCAGTTGGAAATGTAGATGGCTCGCAGCTTCCTGTTTAAAATAGTTACATATGCGTGAACATAACCGACATGGTGACGTAGTGAGTGGTGTCCCAATTTCTAGGGAAAGATTTCCACCCATACCCCTCATTGCTTCATTTCCAGAGACACGTTGGATCCTACACTTCCCATAATGCAGCACAGAAGTGTGTCTTTGTCCCTGCGTGTTAAAAACACACATCTAATAAATATGTTCTTCTAAAGCACCTCAATGTACAATTATATATCAGCTGTAAAGTTTATTTAAAAACATTCTTAGGTATTACTGTATGTATTGTCATTCACTGGAGGTCAGCTCTGGAAAAACTCAACTGATTTGCTTCATCAGGACTGTGTGGGTGTGATTAAGCCAGATTTAATCAACAGCAGCCAAATGTCATCACATTGGGAGTGTATGACATCACCTTTTTCCAACCAAGCCCCTTTTTCATCAAACCAGTGAGAAACGCTCACACAACACAGACACAGAAACCTCTCATGTGAAATAACCAAAAGTGTTGTAACTTTGGCAGAAAATGTCATGTTCATACAGTATCTCATTGCTCATGCTAAGAATGTGATGTAGAAAATAGGTTTTTCAGGTCCTTTGAAATTGGCTGTCTTCAAGCCCAAACCCGCATAATCCCAATTAAACCACTGTGGTTAGTCTGTCAGACTTGGGAAAGCCTCCTCCAGAGACACAGAGGACATTATACCACAGAGTTCTCTCCATGATTAAACCAGTAAACTGATGTTGATGTGTAAAACTGGGGTGTTTCCCATTCATATGATATTCTACATTAATTTAATTAGCAATATTTAATATGCTACAATCTAAATCCATTAGAGGGATATATAATGACTTCCCAGTTACAGTATTACTTTATCCACACCAGCAGCTGCTATAGTATCATAGCCTTCGTCCTCATCTATGCAGCTTTAACCGATTTCCAATTCCTCCACTCCGTGCATCTGTTTTACCCTTCCTCTCACCATCCATTCACAGTAATTACCCTCCACTCCATCCGTCACCATTCCTCATTTCATCCTCACCCTACTGTTCCCACCTACCCAAGTCTCTCTAATGGTATTTATGAGTGGACTGCAGTTCTTGTCTTATCCATATTTCAGCGGCGCCAACTTGTCCAAGTTATTAGCAGGCCATTACAGCCTCCTCCTCGAGCAGTTCAACCACCAGCCTCAGCTTCAAGCCCCTTCATCTCTCCATTCTTATCATTTTCTCTCCCTGTGGATTGCCCCTGCTCCGCTAGTCTCTCAATTTTATAGCTCTTGCCTTATTTTCATTGCTTTTTGTTCTTCTTTTTTCCTCTGCGCATTAAAGATGAAACAGAAAGCCTGCGATGGGATCAGTACCATATATCAGCTGGTCCAATATCTTTGCTGAGGCAACATTAGCACATAAATACTTTATTACATATGTATGTAATACTAATACAGTGTTAGCTTGTAAATGTATGCAAACACAGCATACACAAGTAAACTTATGTATGTTTGAGTAACACTTCAGTTTAATCCTCCCTATATCAGCTGTATATAAACAATTTATTAATGATTTTATAACACATTATAGGGAAGATAGGTATATGGACATATTGAAGTCTTTATGAATACATTTGTCAACAACTGTAACTCTTGTAACAAATCTGCTATATCAATAGGGAATGAATAGTTGAGAGCTTAAAGGCCACAAGATGCAGGTGAAAGAAAGTGAGTAACAGATCCTTCAGTAAAGAATAGGAATATTTTACATATATACACATAAAAAAAGATAAATATTAAGATATAATATTATCTATATGTCGTCATGCATTTCCCAACTCATGAATAACCCAGCCCGTGAATGATTTGTACAAGTGTATAAACAGTTCATCAATGCTTGTTTATTCTGTAGGATAACAGCTGTGTTTAGTGTGTCATCAATCATTTTTTAATTGTCAATAAACTAGTTATGGCTGCTTCAAAAGGAAAAGTTTTAATAAGGGCTGTCAAAATAGTGAGTTAATTTCGATTAATTAATCCCAGAAAAAAAATAAGAAAAAATTACGCTGATTAATCGCGTTCCATGGTGCCCTTTGACCTGGTACGTTACTGTAGGCCACAGTGGCTTTGTCACATGATGGAAGCAGACAAGACGCCACTGCTCGGCCCCATAAATGGAAGGTTCACATTTAAAAAATGCCCAGATGGAACTATTGATAGGGGCACTATCTCTTCAATTTCTGCAGTAAGGAATTTTTGTGCCATCGGAGTAAGCCTGAAATATCATTTAGCAGCAAACCTGGAGGTCCAAACTACTACCTCCACTTGCAAAATGGATTGCAGTGGACTGCAGACCAGATTCGGTGGTAAAGGACAGGGGGACAATTATGTCCAAAATCCAGCAGCTTTACTATGATACGTCTGCCAAAATTCATTCGAATTGAAATTTTAAATACTTTCACAGCAAAAGCTGATGTTGGCGATTAATTTAGATTAATTAATCGCAGAGCATGTGATTAATTAGATTGATTTTTTTAACCATTTGACAACCCTACTTTTAATTGTTGACCAAGACATTGATAGTCACTTAATTATTTTCTAAAATCTACTTTCTAACTTATGTAAAGTGTCTTTGAGTACTATTAAAATCACTCTATTATTATAATACATTAAATGGCGGTAATGCCCCGTTGTATAGGTGGGCCAACCACCGTTAAACTCCACGAAGATTAATACATTAAAATGTTTTTATTAATGTGAGAAGATGATTTTATTTCTAACATTTCATTAATTTATTTAGTTTGTGATTCCCCTCTATTTTTATGCCACTTTTTGGGTATATTTTATTTTTAAAATATTTTAATATTTAATATTTTAAAAAATATTTTATATTTTATTATATTTAGTATTTCATTTCAGTCCTTAAATAATAAAATAAAAACATGAAAGAAGCAGGGGATTTTATTTTGACAAAATTAAACACAATATCACCCTAACTGATATATCAAGCAGATTTTATGGAACAAGGTGGATATTTATTGATGAATTGGATAATTTTTTACAGCAGTTTTGTTTCTTATTTATTTTGTTTTAAGTGGTGTCTTTTTTTTTGTATGTATTTTTAGTCCGAGTTTGTCTGCATCTTGTTTATTTGTTTCTTGTGTGTAAACACCAAGGACCATGCTGGAAATAAGTATTTTACTTTAGCATGTCATTCTTTGGATTACTGTCTTATCGTCAATCAACTGATGCAGAAAACACACAAATCAGTGACTAAAAATTCACCAGAGTGCAGGATACTGAAAGTGTTTCATATTCTAAATCTCCTGGGGGAGCACTCCCACACCCCCCTTCCATATGATTCTCCCCGCCAGTGTTGAGACAAAACCCATGTCCTTGTAAAATGGTGTACCATTGTACCTTCCCGGCCCCATTGTCCTACGTCTCGATGATGACGGGGTGTTAAACAGTCTGTATTACCGTGCAACATAATGGATTACAGTCCTGCACATCCTCATACACACAAACTGGCATTCTGTCACTAATAATAGCCAGCCATGTCTCTCCTGATGAGGAGTGGCCCACCCTTCCTGCTGCGTTCCTGATAGAATAAGCCACATCTATCAACTATAATATCTCTCTCAACAGAGCTGTAAAACTTTATTTAAATGCTAATGTCTGTATGACAGATTAGCAGACGTACACAGGTGCAATACATTCTCCACTGTTTGACTTGGCTCACAGCAGGGATATTTCAATCAGCAAAGATTCACTCTAAAGCAGCAGCTCGGCTGTCTGCGGCTTCATTTGAATAGAATGACTTTATATTTGTTGTGTGATGATCCATTACTGCTTGTGGGAACATTTCATTGAAACCATCCCATCTTTGAGCAGGTCAGAGGTCAGGTTCAGCTACTAAATTGCAGGAATTCAGTGTATCAACTAGAATACAGGCTGTGAGCCAGTTTAATATCTACACAAATGCACCTGTTTTGCTGCATGTTCATTTAATTATGAAGAGCCAAAACTGTGAGCCAGGATTATTGCCAAATTATTCCGTATCATAAATAAATACAGAATTAAGTGATGAATAGTTGATGAAACTGTCTCTCCTGGTTGAAATAACTGATGGGGATATGTATGTGTGCTGTAGATGTACTTGTGATCTGTCTACGTGTGGGTGAATTAGCTGTTGAGCAAGTTGGGAATATGACTCTAACATCAGAAATAAAATAGTGTTTGATGTCTACTTATGATTGAAGTATTCACTTTTAAGGCAGTTAAAGAGTCTTGAAAGATCGATAAAGCTCACCTCAACTACTTCAAACATTATGAAATTGTGATGAAATTGTTATTGTCTCTTTATTTGCCAGAATCGAGATCAACCCATATTATCCCCGAGATTTTGATGTCTTTGAAACCAGGATCCATCAAAGGCCCTTGAAGGCCTCCATGCAGCTTCTAAGCCAAACACCTCAGGTAAGGCTTTTTTAGCCAGGCGGGGCAAACTGTGGCCAGGATGGGGGAGGGGCAGGAGTGAAGGGAGTAAAAGCAGAGGTGCAGGTGCATTAACATTACTCCATCAGTGCTGTCTTCTTGTGATGTTTACAGAGTGCTGCTTGTACACAGTTGTCTCCTGTTTACCATGTTGAGTAATTTAGAGGTGGGAAAGTTGAAGTCACCTGGTTAAACAGGACCTGGTTATGTAGGCTACTTAGGTTATGAAACATTACTCATTTTTACCGTAACACCCAATAAAACTCATATTAACTGCATTAGAGACCCAGGTTCAGGTGTGGGCATTTACCCTGAACAAAAATTTAAATACAACACTTTGTTTTGGTTCCATATTTCAAAGGTTTAAAGTAAAGATGTAATACTTTTTAATGCACATAAAGGACCTATTTCACTAAACTTTTGGTTTCAAATTATAGGCACTTCTCCTTTTCCAAGATAATCCATCCACCAGAAAGATGCAGCATATCAGGTGGGCCAATATTCCAAAGGCTACAATCAAACCTTGTCAACTCTAAGTAAAAGAGATGTTTAGTTTAGTTTAGTTTATTTACTTTATTAATCCCCCTGAGGGGAAATTCAATGTTTTCACTCTGCAGTCACACTGCATGGGGCAAATTGTCATAAAACAGTCCAGGGAGGACCCAAATACAGACTAACAGGCAGGTTGAAGTTTTCACGAAAAGCGAGCTTTAATGTAGCTGATAAAAAAAAAAAAATCATCCAAAACAAGCAGGTAACTGAAAGTTACAACAAAAACTAATCTGAAAAACAAACCAAGATAATTTGCTGAACTCAGGTAAAAAAAAGGCAGGATATTGAGCATGGAACAACACCTGGAACAACACCTGGAACAACACCAAGAACACAGGGATGACTCCAGGGATGTACCCAGGACGAACTGATAAGGAACAAAGGGAAACACACAGGTATATTATACACAGAAAACTCATCACAAGAATGAGACACAGCTGGAGTAGAAGGACACAGGCAAAAGGAGGGAAATGGGGATTGGCTAACAACAAGGGTGTGAAGGGAAACACTAGGGTGGAGACTAATTCAGAACAGGTGTGAAGGGAAGACTCTGGGAACAGGGAAGAACTAACAAGACAGGTGTGACAGAAAACAGGTGGGAAAACACACAAAGACAGGAAGTAAAACCAGACATGACACATGAGGAGAGAATCCACAAAATAAATCAGGAAGCAGATTAATCATGAATGACATGAAACAAGAAACAGAAACCTCCAAAACAAAGTCCATCGGATAGCAGAATATAAACAAAAACCCAGGATCATGACACAAATAGTTGTCACAGCAGATACCGACCAATTCATTGGGGGAATTTGGGACCAAAATAATGCATTTCTGTAGTGCTAGTCATGTAAAATGCTAGGAAATGTTGTTTTGTCAAGATATACTGCACATTTAAGAGTGGCCTTTACTATTGTGACCATCCCAGGGCATACCTATGATGGTGTTCAGGTGGATGGATTATTGTGGAAGTGCCCACAAAGATGGATTTAAACAAACTTGCAAACAAAATTTGATAGAGTTAAGTCTTATGTGTGCATAAAAAGTCTTAGATCTTTAACTTTAACTAAAAATTTGAGCAAAAATAGTTATAGAAATAGTTTTCAGTGTACTTCTCTGTGTAGTGGCCCATCTAATGCTGGGGGATTATCCTCCAAAACAAAAAATCTAACTAAATTGTAACTGTAGCACTGTCACATTATAAAAGTGATTAACAGTTTGGGGCAGTACCTATAAATGATGTCATCCTGTCACTGGAAATACCGCTGATGTCTTGCTAAAAAACAATGGGTTTTGTGGTCTGTAGCTTTGTAGCCATAAGCCACCGTCTTGCATAGGTGTCACACCATCCACCATCTCCTCCACCCCTTGAGTCAACTCATATACACATAATCAGAACTACGTCACTTTAAAAATGTTGATATGATATGTATGAAACACACAAATGTAAATTATCCGTGGTGTCGACTGGGTTGTGCTGACTTCTGCTGGTAGGTCAGGTATAGATGACAAGAAGAGACCAGTTGCACAAAACACCTTAATTTTTTTCCTTAAGTATGACACTTAAGGCTTAATGTCTCCTTAGCTGAGGGACTTACACGGTTGCATAGAATTCCTTTAAAGGTTTTCTTAGTTAAGGAAAAATGTTAACTCATTCCTGTGTTGAAAGACAGCGGCACAAGTGTCCATGGAGATTGTATCTTTGCTTGAACTCCTGCTCGTGATGCCTGTTTTCGTCTCACAAAGTTGCGTTAAAGTTAGATAGAGGAAAAACATAGCAGAAACAAAAGAAGACAAGAAAGCCATATTGGTCAGGGGAGGAAAAGATTATATTTCTGGAGGAATACAATCATAGAAAGCACAAACTACATAGTAAATTTGATCCCCAAATACCAGAAAACAGAAAACAGCTGTAGGTAGACGCAATGTAAACTAATTCAGTTACGTATATAGTGTAAAATCAAAAGGGTATCCATTGGATTCTCCTGGCCTCAGAACACTCCTCTCAGGATACATTAGTTTTTTTTTTATTTATCACTATAAAGTCGGTCATGTTGCAGTTAAGAAAAAGTCAGAGGTACAATGAGGTTTTTTTTTTCTTTTCTTTTCTTTTCTTTTTACCTTGCTTTGGTTGCTAAGGTCTTTTGTGCAATGGTCTATGAATTCCTTAAGTATAAGACTAAGAAGCTAAGAAAACCAAAGAATACTTATGTGAACATTTTAAGGAATCCTTAAGGAGAAGACCTAAGGGTGTTTTGTGCAACCAACTTTATTCTGAAGAAACCTTAACTAGGACTTAAAAGAAAATTTCAACTTAAGGGGTTTTGTGCAATCAGCCAAAGATGTGGCGTAGCATGAGTTTCTGCAGGCATTACCTCCTCCCACTGAAGCTCCTCTCTAGCTGCTCTTTCACCTCCATATTTTATATTCATCCTGTACTTTGATACAAACATTAGCAAAAAAAAAAAACACTCAAGAACCTTTAATTGACATTTGAGTCATGCACTTTTAAATGACAGAAGAAGAAAGCATGCAACTGAAAGCAAAAAAAGTATATTTCAGTTCACCTCCCAAACCTCTACCTTCTGTTTTCCACTGTAGCGTACAGTACACACCCGCTGTATGTAAATTCTTAATGCAAAATATTTGCACATGAAGGAAAATTGTCAAAGATGTTGTTGGTTTGATGCATTAGCTTCTGAAGCAACTTACAGAGAGAAAACATTAACCAGACTTTCATATTGTTGACACAAAAATGACGATTCCATTTCTAATTTCAGTTGGACTTAAACATCGGACACACCATCTTTTGACAAAGACAGGGACTGGAGATATGATGTAAAGAGCATCTACAGACTGAAATGTATAAAAGATACATTAAAGCCCAAGTGGCTCTCTTTATAGTGGGAATGCATGCAGTGTTGTTTTTGGCTCGGTTGACACCTATCATATATTTATTACTTCATTTCTTTTGAAGCTGGAAGAATCCTAGCGGCTCCGGATGAGTCCCGTCTGTAGCCATCTTCAAAGTAAAGTGCTGTGATGTCCAATCCTCTATGTCTTACACCATATTTATTCCATTTCTCCTCTCTTCCTCCTGCTCGCACACTGGAGCCAGGATACACTTTGTTTTTCAACTGTCAAAAGAAAGATGGTGGGGGAGGGGGGAGGTGTAAATGAACGGCTTATAGTTTCCATTTCTTCAGTGCCCATACTCCTTATGTCTTCCCTCTCTCCTTCTCTTTCTTCTCCTCTCTATCTCTTACTGGCTCCCCATATGGAGGATGGTATGGCATCATTATCCAGGGGGAGGCAGCCATCCAGTCAGAGAAATCAACAATTAGGACGCAATAAAGTGGAAAAGAATATTTCTGTATGCTAATGAGCTTTCCAGCAGCCACAGTAGATGTTTATTAGGCTGTGCCCCCCTCCTCCGAAATATCACTATTATTATTATTTATTCTATTAATGTAAAACTCCATTTATTCATTCCGTCATAGCATTTATCGGGCCACAGTATGGGGCTAGCGCCTTTGGTGGGCTTTGAAAAAAAAAAAGTGACAGATGAGGAAAGAAAGCTAATTTGATTCATGAGTAGATTTAATGGAAGAAACAGTGAAGCGTGAGAGCATCTATAATGTACCCCCAGCGACTGTTCTCCATACATTCTCCCCAGCTGTCACAGGCAGTCAGCAGAGAGCAGAGACGAGAAGATGCTAAGCTTTCTAGTGTGCGAGAAGCAGCAGGGGCAGACGCAAAAGTAACGCAGCTTGTGCAGAGAATCCCAACCTCTGCATGCCTCTGACACACGTATCGTGATCAAACACGTGGATGTGAAGAGTAGGCTCACAATTAGCATGTACTCATCTGCCTCTCTCTTCCCACTACCTGTTTTCTTGCTTGTCAAAAGCAATTTAAAGCCAAACGTCAATTATTATTCTCTAATAAGCATCTGACGACACTTTCAGAAGAGAGATATATGAAGGCCATCTGTTTGTGAATAACGCTGATGTTTTGGACTGTGTTTTCAGTGTTTTTTTAAAGCCTGCAGAGTCGTGATTATCTTTATTAGATTTTGTGTACTTGTGTAGTGTGTGCATCCCGCCAGAATAAAATGACATTAGAAGCCATTTATTACAGCTCCCTGGTGCCAAAAGACATCCAAGAATAATCTCACATTTTGTCATAATGATGTGATTTGCATTGCAAAGCATCTGTCAGAGGCCTCTGCTGAATCTGCCAGGGACCTCATCACCTCCACCGTAAGCAAAATCCACTGAGTTCCTGACTAACAAATAACTTATAATAAGTACTGAGGAATTCAGATTCACCTCTTGCTATTTTAAGCAAAAACAGGGTGTATTTCTTTCTACTTTTCAGACCTTGTCGTAAATATAGTTGAGTAATATTTTGAGGATTTGAATATTTGAAATATTTATCTCACCCACCTCAAAAGTGGGCTCATCTCTCTGGGAAAAGTGCGAGGTAAGCAAGAGAAACGGAGCACTTGTGGTTATTTTTAATTAGTCGAAACTTATTCAGCTGTGTTTTTGCTTATGCTTCGCAGAACTGTGTTTTATGAAATGCTGTTTAAAAGGGGCTTATTCATCTGGAGGCTCATTACACTACAGTAATTACACAATACAGTGCTTTGCTTTGTGTCTGAAGGGATATTGCTTACAATTCATAAAACCACACCTTCAGTGAGATAGCCCAAGACATCCTGGAAGACAAAAGAGCCAATAAACCTGTAGAAACAGATCCAATCTGATACGGGAGGTAGAGGGAGCAACTAAATTGGGAGCCTCTTGTTCTGCTGTTATTGCAGCACCAGTATCTCATCTCTGGGAGTAAGGTGTGCCTTTGAATCCCACACCAGTCAGGAAGACAATGGATCAGAGCTGGCGAGATTGGAAGGAAGAGGATCGTGGAGGGGGTAGCCCTCCTCAGCCTACCCCGATGGATGCTCAGATGTTGTCTGCCAGAGAAAATGAATTTGGGAAAAGAAGGGAATGCTAATGAGAGAGGCAGGGAGGAGAGGAAAGAAGAAAAGACCAAAAAAAAAAAAAGTGAGAAAGGGGCGTCCGTGGAAAGGGGGGCGGGCATGAGATGCGGTGTACATGGCGCTGCTGTGTCTGCATTATTTAAAAGCTCTCATTAACCTGAGCCTGAAACAGACTAAATCAATAGCCAACGCAGAGACACAAAGAATGTCAGGGTGCTCCCTGTGCAGAATTCAGGAGCATGGTGAGATATAATGGCAAAGAGCGGTTAAATTCATTCAGCAGAGATAACAAACTGCTGTGTCTGGGTCAGGGATCACCTGTCTTGCATTGATTCAGCCTGAAACCAGACGTGTTAAATAGAACATTGATCACGGCCTGTGAGTTTGTGTGATGTGGCACGTCCCCAGATCATTGGCGGTCCAGAGGGAGCTTTGTTTGTGTTCAGAAAGTCACCTTAAAGAGGAATCCAGAGTGCTTTGTGTGTGAATCGCATGTGTCACAGAGTGGACGATGTGCATTACGACTTTTAAGCCAAATATTTTCCTCTAGGTCAGTTAATTTGACACTGCCTCATTGGTCTTCATTTATGCTCATGAGATCATGACAAACTTGTCACAATTCATTAATTCCGTTTTCATTCATTTCCCCTGCTGTGCAATCCAGCGAGTACATAATCTATGACGGCACACTGTGATTCATTTTGATTGAGTCATTCAAACAGATTTATGTATTGCTATGAATAGAGATGCCTAAATGTCTCTCTGCTACACCAACAGTGGTCAAGTCATTTTTATTCACACAGCCCAAAATCCCTAATATCCCTCAGAGGGCTCCGCAATCTGTACAGCATACAAGCCACTCTATCTTTGGATCCTCAGTGTGTTTAATTGCTGCTGGCTTTGCTTTGTCAAACTCATTATTGAGGCTAAAAAGACACAATCACATTTTCAATTTATCATTCTGCTTCAAATAGAAACCAACATATTTTGACCTTAGTGAAGATGTGAAATTAAAAGCCTATTCTGTGAAGGACAAACAAGAATTATCTTTTGACTGAGAATGAGTAAATAATATATTTTTCTTTTTACCATACTGCCGTTTGGCTCGACGGCTGATGAAATTAGCGCTGCTGAAATTATTTCCAGCACACAATATATCTCAGATTTCTTTCTCTTAAATTGAGCGATTAAGCATGACTGATTCGATGATATATGTTCAATACAATAATGACAAAGATCCAAAAACAGAAAAATGATAGACTATAAGGAAAAACATGGAGATGAGGAACAAGGAGAGAACAAAGGAGAGAACAAAGGACAGGATGGACTTAAGGGCAGAAGGAGATGTTGAAGCCAACAGCGCAAAGTGTCGGCTCAAATGGACCGTGAGGGGGCAACTTCTGGCTCCTGGAGGATTTTCCGCGGGTCATCAAGCATCACGTCATCGAGACTCAAATGTAACTATTGTCAGAGCAGCTATAGCCACAGACACACCCACTGACACAGACACAGACAAAATCCTTCTCTGTTCTTACATGACTCATTCTAAACACAAAGTCTAGTCTCTTTCATTTTCTCCGTTTGCTTAGGTTGCCGAACCAGAGCCTTAACATTCCATTCAGCATGACTTGGGCCTGCATTATCATTTACACAAACACAAACATGTAATCTTTAATGAAAAACCAACAAAGGCCTGTTCCTGCTCCAATTAAAACATCAAACCTTCATCACATTATCTCTGACCAGATATATTTTCTGCCCCACTATCTTATGTCTCTTGCCCACACTTGTGCAAACATAATTCTGATATGATAAATCAGGTACACCCTGTACCTTAGACAAAGCATCATCCTGTCACCAGCTCTGTTGGGAGCTGCTTTGCCCTTCTGTGATGTCTAGACATCACATCACAGAGTGTGATGTCGACCTACTGCTGGTATCCACGCCCAGTGTTGTTCACTTTAAAACAACTAACTAACTAAACTCTGACTGTCAAGCCTGCTACCCATTGGTTATGATGACTGTAGCATCAATTTATGAAAGACAATACATCCAAAATATAAGAAGGAGAAGAAAGAGAAGAAGACAATGAAGGAGAAATATAGAGAGAACAAGGGGAAGGAAAAGAACAACATGCAATATAATGAGTAGCAGTATGATACTGTGAAAACGGTTCATTAGTGCTGAAAAGAAAATGTTCCAAAGGTGAGTTTGAGGGTGATATTTAGTCTGATGCATTATGGTCTACTTGCAAACCGTTGCCGTTCAGAGACGCTCCTCTTTGACCACAATTTGACCTCTTTGAAGGGAGAATAAAAGCCACAGATCTTCTCTTTGCTGTACTGCCCGCCAGGCCAAGCATTTGTTAGTTCACATGGAGAGTATCGCCCGAGGCATCGATCCAGTTCATCTGTTGCCAAAGTTTAATATTTATATAAAAACTTTATTGGGACAAGTTAAAGTCGGTGATTCTACAGTATTTGAGCCCTCAGTGTTTGTGTTGTTGCGACACTTTTAATGCTGTGTGCTGCATATTTAAAAGATTCCCCCAAAACAACCTGATTGTGTCTAATATGATGAGGTTAGAAGTGCATTTATTTAAGCAAGCGTTTGTTCTGTCTTAACAGGCTTGACAAACTCAAATACTCTCTAAGGTGCAGGTTAAACCTCCCTTGGAAAAACTGTCAGCTTAATGGCCTCTGCCTTACGCTGATAAGTGCCAAGGTGTCTCCAGCTCTTTGGAAGTGGGTGGATAAAGGTGCTAAAGCCTTTGTGTAAAGGCACCGTGAAACACAGCCCGGTGTCTTTTTTTATTTCTCTCTTTGAAGTGAATTGACATTCAGCTCAGGATTTTGTTTGAAAATGCACCCTGCCTCCCAGCTCCTCTGTTTTCCTTCTCTAAACTTCAGCACATTACATAAAGTTGGTGCAGCGCTCTTGTCCTTGAGTGTAACTTACAGGTTGTCTGCCTTTTGTGCTTTGTTTGAGTTCCTTCACAAGTCGATTGAGGGCGTCAGTCATAGAGGGAGACGCAGATGGAGGAGGACACGCTGGCAGGTCGAACGGTGGGAGCCCAGGAGTCTGTCAAACTCCATCTCTGCCACGAAAATGGAAGTAGATGGACACAACTCTCAGTACAACCGCAGGACGTAGAAGAGAGTGCAGGGAAGAGGAGGAGGGCGTGTGACAGGAATGCCAGAGCACCATGTCACTGCTGATGACAGTCAATTTGTCTGTGAGTCAACAGGCTTTGAGAGATGCACTCGGCTGCAGGCAGCAACACAGCTGATGGTATTAATAAGAGGGGTACTTACCTGGTTTCCATGAGCATACTGCACAACATCATGCATGTCCCAACCATTATGTACCAAGCACCCATTCATCCATCTGTGGACTGTTCTCTACAGAAAATTGAGAGCATTTGTGGTCTGCTTAAACACCTTGTGCCAAGGCACATATTGTTCTCACGAGCAGTAGCATCATGTTGTTATACCTCTGCACAAAAGAGGCAAAAAAGCCTGAAAGGAAATTTGGACAAAATGTGCCCAAAAGTGTACAAAATGTGCGGCTTTGTTATAGGACAGCACGATAACATCCCACCTTCTACTTATCAGTTTGTTTGATTCTGTTTTGCAAGTAAGTACTTTTAACCATAATGTGTTTACCATGATCAGACGTTTTACTTTAAGTCTCTCATTTAACATTGAAAAGAAGTGTACCTTTAAAGGAGTTCTATACAATATTCAGAGCATATATGAGTCAAAGCCTGCACTCGGCTTTCAACAGGGAGGTCGTTGGGCCAGCAAGTTGTAGCTAATGGTGCTAACAGTTTGAGCAGTGCTAACAACAGCAACAGTACTGACAGAGCTAATGGTGTTAACCAGGCAAGGAGCACTGGAGGGTGAGTGCTATGCTTTCGAGACAACACCGTCCCAGTATCAGCGGTATCCACTGTAAAAGTGCAGTGCAGAGCGGTGACAATTCGCCAGCCAGTGGAATACACACACAGGACTCATGTGCACTAACATGCACACATAGCCGGACTGGCTAAGAGAAGCTTAGAGTAAAACACACAGAGGGAGCGTGACTTCATTCTCTGCTCTAGACGCTATTAACTACTCTATATCTTTACACAGCAAATAGTTGTTTGCTGCTATATCAATGCTCTGATTATCATATAGAGCTCATTTAATAAATGGTTCCATACACTATAACACACTGTAGTGCAGCTATAAGGACATTTTAAATGTTTATTATTAATGTGCAGTATTTGTCCACAATCATACCTTTTCCTATTGAGTCATATTTTGTGTAATTACAACAGTGTTTTACTATATTGGTATTCATTACTATATTGTCATGTATTATCCTGTGGATGGCAACAGGAGGAGTCATAGTTTTACCAAATATATACTGTATATATATATAAAAAAAACATATTTTCTTATTTATTAAATGTTTATATTCTGCCCTAATGGATGCTAAATTGGGGGACCTGGTAACTGTTATAAAGTTATTTAATGTTTAACAGTTTAACAGTTTTTTTTATTAAAATAATGAATTCTACATCAGGATCAAGACTGAATAAAATTCTGCACATTTTAATTTTTTTAATGGAAATGATCCAATTTTAAGATTTTGCATTAATTGCATAAACATTTCATTTGTACAAAGTTAACTTCTGTTTTTCTGTGTGGAATTTGCATGTTCTACCAGTGTCAGCGTGGGTTTTCTCTGGGTACTCCAGCTTCCTCCCACAGTCCAAAGACATGCAGGTTATTTGGTGACTCTAAATTGCCCGTAGGTGTGAATGGTTGTTTGTCTCTATGTGTCAGCCCAATAGTCTGGTGACCTGTCCAGGGTGTACCCCGCCTATCGCCCAATGTCAGCTAGGCTCCAGCACCCCCGCGACCCCTGACAGGATACGGGGTTACGGAAAATGAATGAATAAATCTTTATTTGTTGTCTTCATTGGATCCAGAAACTGCAATGTCTGTAACTCCTCTCAAAGTGGGGTTAAATTTTTATGAATATTTAGTACTCACATGAAGTCCAGTGCAAATTTTGCTAGAAAACTTTTGCAGAAATAGATTGCGACTGCTTCAGACTGTATGAAAGACACCATTCTTTTTTTCTTTGTGAGAAAATTCTGGGCTTGGTGTGAAGGGCCTTTGGTTATTGTCAATCCCCCCGGGTACTGAAGTCCACCGAGGAAAGCTTCCTTTGATATTGCCTCCCTTGCTTTCTTTGAGTGCGTCCTTTGATACATATGGGGTCAGCGTGGCTGCTGCTTTTCACCTGACAAGGAGGAGTTTCACCAAGAGTAAAATGCTCTCAGGATCTTCTGTAGATTCCCTTTGAGTTTTAGCTGGAGCACTCTGGAAAAGTGAAGGGATACTACCACTAGTTGAATCAAGTTTGCTTCTTTTACCCTACCACTGTTTTATCTCTATCTGAATAATGACATTTGACATTAACAAGACAGTATATTATTGTGTCTGGTTTGTAAAATAGATATTCCTCTCATATTTACCACTTTACCTGCAAATATCCATCCTTTAATGTCAGTAACCAAACTATGGCAGACCTCCAGATTACGTAGAAATCCGATGTCAGTTTATTGAAAAGGACGAAGTGTCAGATCATCACAATATAGCTACACTGTATCAATTGGTTGTATCACTTTGGTGATCATATTCTGAGGCTCAGCTGGCTCTGGCTCCTACCTACATCTTTGATATCTGATCGTTTAACCTTTTACGAGCTGACAACATCCTGAAATCTCCTGGCAGGGCACTTCTGGCCATGGCTAAGTCTAGGATCACGACTAAAAGTGATGGGCCTTTGCCATCTGAGCCCCTGAGCCTGAGATGCTGCGTAAAAATAATATACATAGTAAAGGCCTGTATATATGTTTAAAAGTCTTCAGAGGAAGTCACACTCAAAAAAAGAGACATTCATATAATATTGACCTTGTTGGTGCATTTACAGTTGTTATAACTTCGCTGTAAATTTACTCATGGAATAAATATTGGTGAAACCTTGACCTTCACACATACACACATACTTTGGTTCTTTGCCCTTATGGTGATGTAGGCATCAGTTAATAACGCATAAGCCCCACAATGACAGAATCTGAAAGCTAAAAATATAAAAGCCAACAAGAATCAATATTTAAAACTTTTTATTTTAATGATTCAGCGCATCTACATATTCAAATCCAAACTTTGCATATATTACATACAATATTTTTTGAGAGAATATCTCTGGGGTAATACATTGTGCAGCAAGCATGTGCAATTCAAATACCTTTATAGCTGTTTCAGTCATATACATAATGAGTTAATAATTGTTTGCCTGAAGCGTGAAATGGAAATTGTGATAATTAGTTATCCAAACTTGTAGGTGCTGCAGTGGAGAAGCACCTGAGTTAGTCCTGTCAGGATCCTCAGTGATAAAGCCCTGAAGCGTCCCGTGGAGGAGAGCAAAATAGTGTGCTTTGCTCAGTCTAAAAAAATAACTTGAATACCTTCTTCCTGTGTCGCCTTGGATGATGATAAAAATGAAAATCAGACAAATGAGTTATCCCTGACTGGTTCTACCCTGGAAAAACTGCCCTGGGTGTAATTACAGAACTCAACCAGTAGGGAGCACACTTTTCATACCATCTCAGTGGAGTCTATGGTGCTGTATTTTAGGTCAAGGAAACATCAGCTCTTTTTATGCATAACACTACACTGCTCTGCATTAGCATTAAGTGTACGCTGGTGAGGAGGTGAGTGCAGCAACCTCCAATGAACTCCGCTGTGTGCGTCATCTACTCCACACATGACAGTCCAAGGGCAGCCTGTATCCATAATAAACAATCAGTATTGGTAACGATTACTACCATCAAATAATAAATGACCTGACATCAGCATACAATTATATTATTTTTCAAAAAGGTGAGAATTAGAATAATTCGCTCTCAGTAAACCGGTGTTAAAAACGCTTACCCAAACAAGTTTTAAGAGGGAATATTTATGTATTTCAATGGTTCTGATTATTCAGTTTTAGGCCCAGAAATGGTGACACTAGAAACATCAAGAGAGCCATTAAATCATTGAATTATTTAACAGTATAATGAATAAATATGAGCATGAGTATTACTCCTAGGTAATATGAAAATGTATTTCTCTCTCTCTCTCTCTCTCTCTCTCTCTATCACTCTCTCTCTCTCTCTCTCTCCCTTTCTCTCTCTCTGTCTCTCTGTCTGTGTCATTCGCCTCTGGCCTACTCTTCCTGAGGCGCGTGCGTAATTAGTGCATATCGTATCAGGCTGGTAAAACACACAGCTCACATATATATGCATCCTTACGGACATATAACTGTATGCTTTAAAGTAAGCCTGCTCTTAAGCTCGCCTGGTCCCTCTCTGAAAGGATTATTACTGTTATTATAATAATAATTTTTATGGCTGCTGGTGGTTGTACTCCCATTGTTGTAATTTGTAAATTGTTGAAATGTCTACACGCATTTGTTCGTCGATTAATCTTATTTTTTCCTACTATCTTCAAACGAGGATTTCTTGTGTAGAAGAATTTGGAGATGTGGGTCTGGCAAGATCCCAAATCGCCACTGAAATATGAGAAACCACTTCGAAGGTGGGCATGGCAGGGCAGGGCAGGGCAGGGCAGGTACAGGGGTTTATAGGGAGAGGGACAAACGGGCTTCCCCCAAATCTTTGCTCACGGGTCCCGCGCCAGGAGCTCGGCATTGTGGCCCGGTCTATTATCCGCCTGTTCTTGGAAACAGCGTCAGAGAGCAGCTGAGAGAGGCTTAACATTTCAAACGTCTGGCGGTAGGCTGCAAAGTTTCCACCTTGAAAACTCTGTCATGTATCAGCAAGCTGGAGCAGGACACCACACCTCACGGCTTGGTGTTCAATAGGATCTAGTTTGCTGCAAAGTTGTGGCGCACAGCCTCTCTTAGCCCGGAATCTCACTCTTAATGCGTCGTTTTGGTTTAAGTCTACGGAAGGTGATTTATTTATGTTAGGAGAACCTGTTGTATACCATTTGTGTTATGTTTCAGTGCGGCAGAGTTGAAATTGTTATTTTTCTACGTTTAAAATGCGTGCGTAAAACAGCCCAACTACTGTTATATCAGCTCTCCTGACTTTTTAGCAGGCGACGAGCGTTTTGGCAGACAGTTCATTTCGAAGAGTAATTCTACTTTAATAATTAATTACCATAGTTACGTTTGCTCAGTTGTATCTTGATTTAAAATCCATTTAATCTTGTGCGTAAAAGTCTGGTCAGCGTTAGCAGCCACGTTGCATCACGGATTAAAAGTGAGATTCCGGTGTTATTAGTCATAGATGTCCTCTCAGCAAGAAGGAGGCCCGCAGCTGGAGACCACAGCAAAACTTGACGATGTACTAAAATCCGAAGAAATTGTTGACGTGACAAGTCCTGACGGATGCGCTGGGCAATGCGGCCGCCGCGGGGACGGAGGGGAGAATAAAGTGGCCCCGTCTCCAGAGCGCCACCAGCACAAACCACGCAAGATGACCCGGAGCCCCAAATGCGCCCGCTGTCGGAACCACGGCGTCGTTTCGTGTTTGAAAGGCCACAAACGCTTCTGCCGCTGGAGGGACTGTCGCTGTGCCTGCTGCCTGCTGGTGGTGGAGAGGCAGCGCGTCATGGCAGCGCAGGTCGCTTTGAGGAGGCAGCAAGCTGCGGAGGTGAGGAGAGCACAAGGGCAGGTCAGTGATGGAGAAATGATGGAGAATAAACAGATGGGTACACCATGACCTCTAGTAAATGATTATCAGGGGGTGACTCGTCATTAATAGCCAGATTTATAACAAACGAGGCTTCAAATATGGGGTAAATACAAGTGGCTCATACATGTTGGTAGACTGAAGATCAGGATGTAAAGCTATGCTGTGTAACACTACATTATTTTCTCAAGCTGTATTGAATATTCTGAAGAGAAATCGCAGATACATATTTTACACTGTACAGAAGTGTTTAGAAATAAAGCTGCAAATCTGAATTTGCACAATTATTATTGTGCTAATTATCCATATCCATAAAGTTATCCATACTTTCAACTAATCTGACAATATCATGGCCCAGGGCAGTTCATACTGTAAGCTCAATATTTTGTTTACCCAAGCAGGATGCAGAACTTCAGACTAAAACTCAAATGTTGGTTGTTTTTTTTTTTATAATTTATTTTATGTTATTTATTAATTCAAAACACATCCACAATTTTTGTACAAATTTCATCAGATTTTAAACACTGAAGTCTTGCTGAGATATAGATATTTTTAACAAGAAAGATTTTATTATATACAGTATATAGATATACATAACAACACATCTCAAGACAATTCAGCCTCATAAAGCAGCCATTAGAATTAAAACATTCATAAAAAAAAAATGAGTAAGCACAAGTTTACACATCCCTCAAAGAAATGATTGTCTCCAGTCTTAGTTTGTGTTGTAGTTCATTCCAGTAATAAGATCATTTGCAACAGAAATCTGCATCCACAACTGAAAGCAAAATGTTGAATTCTTAAATATAAAGTGTTTATCATCAATACATATTTTCAGATTGTATCATATAAATACATTGTTGTTTGTATAATATCAATATAATATTATTATAAACATTAACTTCGATGGTAAGTATAGTACATGAAATGGCATTTAGATGCTCCTTTATTCAAAATGACTTACATTTATACTTTTATCTATATTCTTCCAGTGTCAACAGGATAAATATCTCTCCGTCTGAAATCTTCGAATCACAAAGAGCTCTACTTGCCTCTTACATAATGTATTATTTCTCTTTAATTACCTTTGGGGCATGCTCTCAGCATATCATGATTATGTCCAAATGTCTAATTCCTGTTCCCATGTTTCTCCCAGGGTAAGAAGGGGGTCAGGTGTGCAGGTCCGTTGCGGAGGACGGCATATCAGCGTTACAGCAGAGCAGCCGAACCGAGCATACTGGCTAAGAGCATCCTGCAGGGTAAAGTTTAATTAACATCTCCTTTCTCATTAATGTCCTCCCTTTTTCCCAGACTGTGATAGAATGTGCAGTTAAATTCTCTCAGTAAATCAAATGAAACTGTGGAAGTCAACTTTGACTGTTTGCTCTGTTGCTGTTAATGCACTGAATGGTTAGAATTCATGTAACATTATGAAGTGATCGACTTGGTCTGTCGTCTGTTAGTGAAGGAGGTGATTCAAAAACATTTACATGTCATTTTACATATGAACATTTACATGTCACAGTAACCTCTTTAGGAGTAGAAGTGCAGCAAAATTCACTTGAAAAAAAAAAATACAGAAATCAGATCACTGTGTCATAGAATCTTTTAGGACATTGATTTTAATGGAAGTTTAGCTTGACATTAAACAAAACCATAACCCGCCCACCAAGCCTTATCTCAACCAAGAAAACAGTCTTAACCCATAATAAGTAGTTGAGTTTATGGGGACCAGCTGTGTCCTCATGCAGACGTTAGTCCCCACAACGTCACCAAACAAACCTTCCATAACACACATATGCATTTTTCACATATCCTCTGACTTCAACTGCATATTGAAGGCCTGCTTAGGCCCACACTGCCAGTACTTCGTCTTGGATGTCATTACCCAACATTACACATGCACTTAATTTATCTCAACCAATCTGATCACTGTGCCTTCACTATTTCACAACAACAGGCCATTACTGTAATACATAGCGTGTATTAATACCTGCTGGCTTGCGGTCAAATCCTGCTGGAGGCTTTGTCTTCTTTATAGCTCTCTCAGCCTCTCTGTGCTCTCAGTAAAACAAAAATGACACCGCTAACCAACTGCGTAATTAAAATAATAAAGAACAAAGTACCCAAACATAAACATAACAATTAATTGGTTGGAACAACTTCATTATTTATAAATTAATTAAATATATGGATACATAATGGCTGGCTTTGGTTTTTATTCAGGGCTCAAACCAGTGGCGCCGCCGCTGGAGGACAACACCTCCTCCTGGTCAAAGCACACACAGCGCGACCATACACACGCCACGTGTCCCCCGATAAGCGCTCGGATGAGGAAGAGGCGAGCCTTCGCAGACAAGGAGCTGGAGAACGTGATGCTGGAGCGGGAGCTGAGACAGAGAGAGCTGCAGAGCGACCTTTCCTTCTCTTCCTCTTCCGCCCTCGTCCCCATGCTTCACCCTCCGCCCCTACCTGTCTCCCCAAGCCTCCACTGCTGTCTTCTCAGCAAGAACCCCACTGCTGCAGGGACGCCCAGTTACATGCCTGTGTATAAATATAAGCCTCTCTATGAGTGTGACTTCCAGTTCTATCAGTTCTTCCACCTAAAAAGTAGGTCTTCCGCAGACGACTATAATGACTTCTTAAGCCAAAGCTCAGAGCAAACCAGGGAGGGTGAGGAGGTGCAGAACAGCTGGAAAGACTGTGAGAAGAAAGACAGACCAGAGTTGATGTCTCTACCATCACAACAAAGACTCAAACATTATGGCAGCACCTTGTCAGGTCTAGACCTTGTCAAATCCCACTCAAAAGCAACAGAAATAATGGACTCAAATGGCTCTTCAACCATCTCACGCTCTATTTTTGGAACAGATCAGGGTATCCCGAGCGGGCCAGACGTCAGTGCACCCAGCAGGACTTTTGATCCCAGGCCTCTGACAGCTAAGGGCTGGTGCTCAGACACTCCTGCCGACCAGGCAGGTCCACATGCCGACTCTGTCAAGAGCCCTCATGGCAGCTCAGTCAGGACTCCCACTGTGAGGCCATTACCTTTCTCTGTGGAGGCTCTACTGAGGGCCTGACAGGCAAATTGAACGCAGCATAGTGCACTTTGTTTATGTGCGGACTATGAATTCATGTTGATTGAATAAATATAAAAACTGCTAGCTGTATTACCGGTTGAAACTCCTCTTGACAAGGGCTGATTGCTTTAAAGTGAAATATTTATGAACCATTTCCAGAACACGAATTAGTCTTTATATTGTTTTCTTATTTTCATATAAATGTATTTCGCTATATTTTAACTATAATTAAAAACACAACAATGAAACATATATGTGCTTGATTACGATATGTTCACTTGTCTGCCTACATTGCTCATATTTTTGTACAAATATACAATTTTAAAAATGCAATCCTTTCTTATTCATCTCTGTCAGCAGTGCGGTCCCGAGCCACTCTGCTTCGACCCCCCCGCACATCAATCATATTATATTCTCTTTTCCTGCAAGACGAAATATACAGTATATCTATAAAACAAAGTTGATGAAAAAGTCAAGTAGTGTTTGAACTTGTGCCCACTTCTTACTTTATGCATTGATCCTTAAATCAAAGTGTAGATGTGGCTGGCTGGCTCTCGGGCGTTGCTGTGTCAAAACAAACCAGGTGCTGCTTAGAAATCTCTTTTAACTCTTAAGAAAACTAACACTGGAAGGAGGAACATGAGGGGGAAGCAGGTGGTTTGCCAAGAAGACAGTTAAAATGTGCAAAGAGTTTCCCAAAAACTGTCTGTAATAGAACAGAAAAGTCTGACTGAAGCCAAAAAAAAGAAACATAACTGATATTTCTGCATTTGTTCTTTTTTTTTTCACAAAGCAAGAAATATGTCGTCATTATTTTGTGCTGAGCTCTACTGTTGACATTTTGTCAGACTGCAGTCTATCATTATGATTGTACACCCTTAAATTTACTGATCATATAACGCAGTTTTATATTTCATAGAGTATCATTTCATCTCACCAACAGAATGAGGGAAGATAAGGAGCATTCACCAAGTGTTGCCAGTGTTGCCTAGGCGACATTGTTCTTTATTGTATGCTAAGCCTGATGCAGGTTAAGTTTGTTTGAACACGCATTTGATCTCTATCCACTTTCCACTTCTTCTCTCCCTCTATTTTTTTTTCCGCGCTGTAATCTCGCAGAGATGGAGGTCAGATACTTTTGACAACTCTGGACCTTGTGGCGTCAACACAGAGGTGATAGCGCGCTGCTCCGTGTCTTTGTTTGCTGGAATCTACCAGCATATCAGAATACCTTTCTCCTCATCTTTCCACCGACAGACAGAGAGGGGAGATTGGCACAAAGGAAGATGAGGTTGTGGGCCTGAAAAGCACTGAATATGTGCCATTGTTTTTTTTTTTTATGTACACCATCTGCAGTGATTTTTTTTTCTATATTAAAACATCTTCCTTGCAGAGACTGCAATTGCCATTTTCACTATGATGATAAAAAGATGAGCATCAGTCACAAAGGGGTGATAATGACTTCTGTGAAGAATAACACAGAGGATATAAATCAATTTTCCCCCGGGCAAAGCTTGGGGAGAAGCTCATTTATCCAGTTCCCCCATGTTTCATCCTGGAGTGCCCTTAGACGAGGTGTGTGGCGGCTTAATAGATAGAGACCCTGCGTTAAAATGCCATTCACGTTCCACTGTTCTTGTTAGCACTGTGCCAGGGACGGACAGATTAGCTTTATTGTTCTGTGCTCTTTGGAAAGGTTTGATTCGATCTACGTTTGCCAGTTTATTAACATTTCCCTTTCAAGCGATGGAAGGAGAGAGAGAGAGAGCACATGAACAGGGGAGGGGGGGTTATTGGATTCAGGCCAGTTTGCTGACAAAGCAGTTTCAACAGGTTGAAACATGTTTTTGGATTTGTAACAGCCCAAACCCTCCTCTCCCCCCCCACCCTCCTGCCTTTTGTCGCCCACCTCTGGCGCTCCTGCTGTTCATTCTCTCGTTGTGCCTCATTTCCATTTCAGCAGGATTGATTTCAGTGTGTTCGGGTAGAAAAGCTTTGCTCTGGCGTTTCCCTGTAACTCTGATCTTCATATTTTCATCATAGAGACTATCAGCAGCAGCAACTGGAAAGATTGGGAGAAAATAAAGAGACGAGCTGGCGGGTGGGTGAGACATGACAAAAAGCTAGCGCACAGGTTACATGTGCTCCCGCTCCTTTAAAACTCTTTTCATTCACCTCCACCCTGTTATTTCAATCAAGGAGGTTCTTTCCCCTCCCTCCTCCCATCAATAACCAAGTATTGCGGTCTTCACCCATGCCGCCATAGGCCTGTTCCTGGCCTAGCGTGAAGCCATCACACTCCAGCTGCATGGTGCAGAACTATCGAAATGATCTTTGTTTTCCCATTGCCTTCATTTCCTTTACCACCTTGCAGTGTTTACACAAGCTGTGTGCAAAGGCAGACGTGCAGGGAAGGTAAATTGTCATTCACGTAAGTTTTTCGCAGGACTCCGGCCTCCCTCCAGGACCTGACTGAAGCAGCCAGACCTCTCTAGTTGTTTGGTATGATGTACGTATCAGTCTCCCCTTGGCCATATCATCAGCAACATTTAGTATCAGGGTTCAGTGGAAAGCCTTTGATCGTCCTGCCAGCTCTCCTCATTACAGAATGATAGTGGACTAAAAGCATATGTCTTAGTGTGGCAAGGTCATTTCCCTTGGCACTTCTGAGAGAGCCGCTATCTGAATTTAATAGTGTTATTATGGGATGTTTGGACAGTGCAAAGAACTCTCCAGGTTGATGAGGACCCTGTTTCGGGCATACTGAGTTTGAATAGAAACAGCATGCCTGCTCAAATTATCTTTTAATGGTTATCTGGTCGGTCCAGTCGGAGGTGTCATAGTAATTGTGTCTCATGGAGGTGGTGTATAAGCGTGGCAAAATGTCACTGAAACAGCAGCCCCATTAGTGACTGAAGGTTTACCTGCTATTCATTTTTTCTTAAATGCTCTCATACCTTCCAATCAAGGTAACATTAACAACTAATTACAGTTTAAATTGTACTTTATTGCAAATATTCAGGTGCAACTCTTTTTCTGCACTGAGAGATGTAGGAGTGGTTTGTTTTTGTCAATTATATGTTTCTTTCCTGTTAAATTCTTATTTTAACAGCTCAGGAGAGTGATTAGTGTTTTATTATTCTTAGCATTAAAATCTAATTAAAATACAATTACACATTTCTTATAAATACTGAAACTAATTGACAGTAATGAATAAATTCTAAAGGTACAGTAGTGTATGAAATATAGCATAAAAACACATTTACTCACAGGATTAAAAATTCTTTATATTTTGCTAGCTCATGCACACAGTGTTAATTGTTCAGTGTGAGTTGTGTCAGGGTTGTAATAAACTTGATGGGTAACATTAATTGGCTTTTTTCACTCAGTCAAGATAATTTTAAAGTCACTTTTCCCAAGGACAGATATTTCCTGCACGACTTAATTTGTTAGCTGTTGTTTTTTTATTTTTTATTTTGTTTTTTGTAAGGGTGCTATCTTTGGTGTGCTGATGGATGTTATCATTAAACTCCAGGCAGTATTCCTTCTATGTATTTCAACAAAGTCACTGCAACATTGAGTATGAGGGTTCATAGCAGAGCGTTTGATCTTTATGCCAGCTTGCCACGCACTTTGGATTCTCTCCTGTCCCACCCTGCCCTGCAACAGCCCTGCATGCTCTCCGGTGTTTGGTAGCCACTGGTGTAATGTTACGCTACAGCTGTGTGTGTGTGTGTGTGTGTGTGTGTGTGTGTGTGTGTGTGTGTGTGTGTTTGAGACATGGGTACAGCAATCTTGCTTTGATTTGTGGATACAGGCCGGTAATGAAAGCATCTCCAGTGCGGCATCTCTTCAGTTACCGCACAATCATTTCAATGCCATGCAATGACCTCGCGAAATAAAAGAAAGGATAAGTATATAAAAGTAAACATTGTTTCTCAGGTATGACTCAGACACAGTTAGAGCCAAACGGTGAAAAAATGTTCCTTTATCTCTTAAACGCTCATCAAAAATGAGCCTTTTGTTGTACAGCCATTCAGAGTTTGAAACCTTTAATTATACTGACCCCCTCCAGCTAGTGATGTAACTCATGTAGACACTAGGAAACAGTGCCAAGAATCATTCATCAAGTTCGGTGCAAGTTTGACAGTGATATCTGAGAGATGTTTGTGCTATATATTTTGACCTTTAGTGATCAAATAAGAGTGAGTTTTTGGAGTGTGGAAAAATGTGTACGTGAGTATGCAAGTGTCAGACCAGCAGTGCTCAAGATATAACCTGAAATGACTCATACAAATGATAGATGGACAGACAAAAAAGACACGATCAATAGATCAAAACACCAGACAACCTAGTTAAGTCCGTCTGCACAGCACAGACGGGTTCCATGCGGTGCAGGTCAGGCTGTGCTCTTAAGTCAAGGATGATGATTTCACAAAAAAACAGACCAAACAAAAGCAAAGAAAATAGAATCAATGCGGATATTTCATGGATGATCATGGCATTTCTGCTTCATTCCAACAGAAAAACAGTGTGAGTGTATTATGAGTCGTAATGATGCTTATAGTTTGGAGTTAGGAATAGTTTGATATTTTGGGATGCTTATTTGCTTTCTTTTATTTGCCAAGATTTAGATGTGAATATTGATGCCAATCCCATGTCTGTACACTAAATATGAGGCTACAGCCTTAGCTTAGCTTAGCATCCAGTCTGTATGGAAACATTTCAGGGGATCAGGGCTGGAAGTAAAACATAGCATTTGCTTTTGTTACTGTTACAAAGACAGTTTGAGTACTTTGATTATCTCCTATCTCAAGTATTGTACTTATACATTTAAAGTCGCATCCTGTACTGTGTAAGAATAAAAGCCACATGAAAAAGTCCTGTAAAGCTGTGTGAGCAAGTTGGTGTGAGAATAGACCAAAAGAAAGGAGTCAAATCAGCCGCAGCAGCAAAAAAAAGATGTATAAATCCATAGTTTTTTTACCTGTCCATGTAAACCAAGCCTCCTCTCTATGTAGTGCTCTCTAAAGGAGTGGTATGCAACATTTAGAGTATTAATATAGCAGCAAACAACTGTTTACTTTTTAAAGATATAGTGAAATAATGGCGTCCAGAGCAAAGAATGAAGTCACACTACCTCTGTGTGTGTTGTAAACTAAGTTTCTCTGTTCTGTGTTGTGGTAGCTGGTCCGTTGGCGCGTTTATGCATGTGAGTCCCTTGTGTTTGTGTTTGTGTGTGTGTGTGTGTGTGTGTGTGAGTACCTCAATGGTTAGCTCATCGCTGCCACTTTGCACTGCACTCATATGGAAATGTAGCACCAGCCCGTTCTCAATCCCAACTCATCAAATACCGCCACTTTGCCAGCAACGTCAGCGTCAGACACCAACGCACAGAGGCACCTTTCGGGGCAGTGTGATAAGCACCAGGCATGTCAGTTTTAGAGGCAGCAGGCAACAACCCAAGATGTCAAATGTCTCTGTCAAATGCCTTTGTCAGTGGACATCGGCATCAGGCACACAGAGGCAACCTTCATGGCGGTATGATAAGCACCAGGAAACTACTGTGATCTAAAGAGCGAGAAAGTCCGTATAGGGCAGATAGAACAGGTGGTGGATGGGTCAAACAAACTCTGGACTTTCACCCAGGACCCCACCGTTCATTTCCCATGTGAATTTTGAGCCAAACCCTGATGTTTTTTTCTAAACCTAACCACAGACTTTTGTTGCCTAAACTGAACGAAATACACCTTAAACCGAAGTGTTTTACTCACATTGTAAGTTTATTTTGAAAAGGATGCATGTAAAAGACACAATGCATGTAACACGCCATCTAGAAACACAGATGCAGGAGGGTACCTCTCCTGTTATATTTAGACATGTAGGTCCATGGACGAAGCAGTGGTGTTTGACGAATTGAGATGAGATTGTGTTAATAGCACTCATCCTCCTGTAACCCCTACTCAGTTAATAGTCAGCTCTGTCAGCACTGTGGCTGTTGTTAGCACCGTTTGAACTGTTAGCACCATTAGCTGATAGCCACCAGCTCAGCCACCTCCATATTTAGAACCATGTGCAGCAAACCTGAATCAGACTCTAAATCAGAGGCATGCTCAGACTGTTGTATAGAGCTCCTTTAACATCATTACTTGACTTCCTCCTTTGCTCCCGTCATAATTACTACAGCCACTAGAGGGCTTTGTAGCTTAAATGTAAACATACTGGTATGTCGTTCTGGGGCGCTGAAATGACTGTCGTGTGTTATTGGTGGACAGTGTCAGGAGTTAACACTAAAACAATGGGCTGGAGTGTTGGAGGCTATTTAGACACTCAAACATGTTTGTTGCACCAAACAAATATTTTTTTCACTCCACACAATCTGAGTTTGGCCCATTTTCTTTTAAGACCTTCATCTATTTGTAATAGCAACAACAAGGCTTTAATAGAGAACAAGCGTCTGGTCTGCCCTCTGACAGAGACATTCCTAATTGACTGTAGTTGGGTTCCGGTCTGACCACCGCCACCCTTCATTTAACAGAAGAACAAACACACCAGCTCCGGCTTTAAAAGACAGCCCTGTGTGTAACCGAGCCTGCAGTGGTCGGAGTAGAAATTTCACAGCTTTAAAAACATCTTTGAAACAGGCAGGGTAGAGTTCTCTCCCGCACCTCCCCACTTACCCCCATCCTGTACTATTTGGGTTTTTCCACACACTGGTGTGTGCATGTATAGTATTTGTGTGCTCGAATGTGTGCGGAGCTGCCCTGTCGCTATTCCAGCAGCCTTGGGGACGACCGGCGGTGCCCACGGCTGCAGCTGTGTTGCGATCCAGTTACCGTCACATGGTGCCGCTTGGCCTCCGAAGAACTACCTCTGCAATATTAGAAACCAAAGCAAACCACAAGACCACATTTTCTCTCACCTCTCTCTTGCTAGATGTCTCTCCCTCCAGAAAACATTACAACATTGCAGAGATGTTGGTACAACAGCTCAGAGCTACCTTGAAAATCTGTGTAATTACATCAGCTTTTTTTGGCAGTATTATTTTGAAAATCAAAACGGGACATCAGTACCTTTCTGAGGTCAAAACCCTTATTGTGCCATAACAGTACAGCATGTCAAAAATTTGTGTTCATGTGGGCTGGTGTTGATCTTGCCACCTCCTGCAGGGTGCCATCTGTTAAACGCTTGTTGGCTTTTGTTTTTTACTTCTCATTAACATGCTTTCTCAATACTTCTCTCGCTCTGTCTCACCAGTACCCATCCCTCCCCTCCCCTCACTGCAGAGAATGAGGCACTTCTGCAGATGTGAAAGCAAACAGAGCGAGGGGAAGAAGGGAACAGTGCAATAATCTCTTTCATCAGATATGATTATTTAGCATATAAATACATTGTAATGCAGGTTATAAATGTCAGCACTTTCCTTAGAGACGTCAAAAAGATTCTAGCTGTGATCAGCGCCTCACAGCTTTAGCACAACCTTTACAGCTTTGTACCTCGGCCTTAGAGCGCTCACCTTTATAAGCTAAAACCAGCACATGCCGGGAGAGTTCAGGAACTCTATAGACCAAGGGTGGCAGCAATAACATCAATGCAAAAACAGCTTCAACTGTCTGGCCATTAAAGCAGTATTTACCCAGCTTGGTTCGGATTTTATTCTATAGAAAATTCTGCAAACCCAAACTCAAACAATCCCCTCGACCACATTCTGGTAATCCGATCCGCCCTGATGTTATTCATGTCCTGATCTGTACACCCCCCATATGCTAACATATTGGCACCCTCTTACAAGTGATTGATTATCTCTGAGGCCTAAAAAGGAGAGGATAGTGGAGTTTAATGACATATAAAACCGTGTTTTGATGTCAGGTTCACAGACCTTTAAGAATAACAGCTGGCACAGGCAGAGTGCTGGGAGGGAGTTGCGAGCATTCAAGGAAAAGTGTGGGCAAGTTGAGATGGCGTGATAGCAGGAACCCTGTAGCTTGCTATAACCCATAACTGTGATACAACCTGCCAAGATCAGCAACATGTTTTAGAGCATTTTACTTTCCCTTTTAGTCAGGAGAGATTATGCTCACAGACAAACCCCTCGACCGCGCCAGTGCCAAAACTAAGAGATTAAAAACATAGAGGGGAGAGAGATGACATTTAGTCTAATAGCTTTTATAGTATAAATAGTGTCAGTAAAAAGATGTTATTATACATCTCGGGTTCCAGCAGAGCACGTGTTAAAGCCATTTAGGGGGAACAAAGCGTCTATTTCAGGTCTGTGTTGTGACTGGTGGTGGAATACATGGGGGATGAGGCAAAGCCTGTCACTGTGTCTGTCTGCGTGCTCAACTCCCTCATTACCTACGTAGAGCGTTCTGTTTTGAAACGAAACACTTCGCTGAATGCGGACACGTGTCCTGCTTTTGACAGTCGACCTTGACAGATCCCAATCCTGTCTCCCTTGCTTCCTCGGAGCCGAATATAGCTTATTTTACAAATTCCCTGAGAGATCTCTCCGGGGAAGAACATTCATATAAAAAATCTTCTTCCTCTGGAATGCTATATGAAGATGCGCTGTGCTTACATTTTCCTACGAAAATTAATGCACCATTACATATGTACATATTCTACGTATATTGAGCCAGTAAACCCACGTATTTTGGAAGGCTGCCATCACATGACCAGTGCGATGACTGGAGAAAAAAGGAGGCAGTCTCTAGAGATCCCTGTGCAGAGACGAGTCGGGGCGGTGGATCGGTCACAAAACACAGGACTTTACCCCAGTAGGCCAGTGTTCAGAACCATGTGAATTTCGAATCATTTCAAGGTAAAATGTCACCGTGTTTTTTTCTTCCTAAACCTAGTTACCACAGTAACTTTACTTGCCTAAGCATAACCTCCGCAATTTTACATAATGATGTAAATTTACCTTACTTACATGACATCATTTGTGGGGTGCTACTTTGTAGAGTATCATATGAAGGATACATTGTGAGGGATATGTGCAGACAGTTGATGCTAGAATATGGTCTGAATACTGACACATTGTAAATTCCCAAGTGTTTTAAACTGGAATTAACAATTTATCTACAATCGCTGTTACATAGAAAATTTATGTACAGCTCCGCATTGCAGACGACTGACCTTATTCAATTTTCATTGCATTATTACTCTCTTGACCAGGGATATAAACTGAATAAGTGCTAGTGGTGGGCATACTGTGAACCCACTGTACATATAACATATGGTGAATGGGCTGACAGAGGAGCAGGGAGAGATTGTTTCTTATACTCTCGACTGCACTCAACCACAGTTTAAGGCTATCCAATTTGAATCCCCCTCTGCTCCGGTAGGCTGCCCACTTTCAACCTGCATGGTGCAATGAATCATGGATCTAAATTTAATGATGCTTCATGAACAGCTCCTCTAAATAGGGTTCAGTGTAAGGAGAAGCAGTTTGAAGATATAAACAGGTGAGGTACTGGATGCAAAATGGACGAAGCACTCCTCGTGAATCTTAAGAACTTTTCTAGCCTGGCGCTTGATTGAAACTAAAAAGGGAGGTGCATTAATAGTTGTCTAGCTGTTCTGGACTGTCGTCGCAAACAAACCAAGAAAATAAATGGACAAGAAGAATATCTAATAAATCATTCAAGACCTGACAAAGTACATATAACCCAGATTTTAAATTTAATTAATTTATTAATTTATTATTATTATCATTACTGTGCTGGTTACAGTTTAGTCATACATTTCATCTTAAGATTCTCCCTATTAAAGAATGTTGCCCTATCTTAGAAGGACACTGAAGAGCACAGACCTCCACCACATACTTTTCTGTACCTTTATGGTCTTTATGGTGCAGATTTTGCCATGATACTGACTCACCCTCACCCAGGTACTGGTGTATTTATACTACAGACACAGGTGTTTTCACCACAACCCACTGAAACCCATTGATTATACACAGGTGATATCCATTCAACCAATCAAGTGTCTTCCAAAACCAACTGGCTGCACCAGTTATGTTTTAGGTGTGCCATATTTCAACATATCTTTTCTTTTTAATTTATATTTGTAATTAATTTAAATCACTTTGTAAAGATCGGCTTTTTCTCTGTTAATTAATCACAAACAAAAAAAATTAACTTCCAAGGGGGTGACTACTTTTTACAGGCACTTAAGCTTTGGGTGTTAATGTCCAAATTTGAAACCACATGATTTATCATGTCTGAAAAAAAAATAAGGCAAGGATTTTTTTTTAATGAATGGCAGTAAATTATTTTCTAAACTAAACCTTAGGTGACTAGGTATATCATGTGTCTAAAAAAAGTTGCAAAGTACTGAACAATAAAAGCAAAAAAAATAAATAATTAAAAAAAACAAAAACAAGTAGCAACAAATAAAACAAGTACACATTCTTAATTCAAATAAAAAACAACTTGAAACAGATCAAATAAACAAACTGCTTATAACTAATCCAGGAAGCAAAATGAGAAAATGTTCATCACAAAATCTGTTTTAATGCCAGAGCCCTGCCTCTCCACTGCTATGATTCCTGACGAAAAGGCAACCCTTTCTCGATCCACTTGAATAAAATTGCTTCCTGTTTCAGAGTAACAAGATTTTCAGGGGTTGGTGGGATTTGGAGCGAGTGAGGGAAAAGGCAGCATCTGTGGAGGAGACATCGTGGATTTCCACAACCACAGTTCAAGTGAAGTGTGTTTGAGCATGTTTGTACTGAGCACGGATATGTGAGCATGACTTTGGCTGTCTTGTTTTTCAGTCTCTCTTAGACGCAGTCACACATACACACACATACACACACACTCACATGCATACATACACTTACAAGCACACAAAGCTTCTCTCTAAGACAATAATAGGAATGGAACAGCGTGGAAACAGAAGTTCTTTTTAACCAGCAGGCTACATGTCAATATTACTCTTTCCCCCTCGATGATCACACACAAGTCTATGTCTCTATTTCCTTCTACATACTCCCAGCCAGTTCCTTAACCCAACACACACAAAACACACACACACACAGACAGATGCACACTACACCTTTTTTTTTTTCAAATTCCCATTAAGCTGAAAGTCTAAATATCCCTGGTGCTACACACACACACTCTCACACACACCTGACTGCTGCCTTCTCCAGCCACTCTGCACTCATGCCACTGATGGATTTTTTCCCCAAAATATTTGCTCTGTAACACAAGCTAGTCTGTCTTGTGTTTTCACTTCAAACAAAGCTATTAATCACCTTAATCGCCCTCAATTAACCCCCTACACCAGATGCTCGCTCCGCACGTCAGACCAGTAACCGCTCGCTCAGTCGCTCATGCAGTCACCTCTGCCAAACAGGTGATGAATTGCTACCACAAGGCAATCTCCGCCACAGGCTAATTCACATAATATCACAGCTTCAGATGACAAAACATTAGCTGGAGGGAAGCGATGGAAACAGCCTCGGGGAGGCCAACAGAGATCAGCGATACGAAAGGTGCAAAAGCATGTGCCCAGAGCTGTGTGAGAGCACATGCACAAGACCTGTTTCTCAGGATGAGGTGTTTAATATCTGCTCACTGTACTGAAGAGACAGGGAATCCCTGGAGCATAGAAAACAAAACACTCAAGTGTGCAGCACTAAAAGAGAAAGAACAATTTCAATTTCTAAAGTCTTCAAGGCAGTTTAGCTCCGATCTGTACTGTCCCATGAGTGGAATTATTTTTCATTTTAAGCAAGGTAGCATGAAACAAAATAAAAGGAATTAAATTAAAGAAGACATGTACAAACACAAAGAGTCAATGATGTGATAAAAACTGCAACAACTACAGGAGAGCAGGTTACTTGGTGGCACTTTATGGTAATTTTGAATCAAGTGCAGTAGAAGAAGAAGAATAGAGGATGTCAGATTTCTTAAACATTTTGCATCCAGCATGCATGTATTCTCTGTCAGCTAATTGTACACAACAATGGCTGTAAATCATCAAGAAACTGAACAGTCAAAAGTTAAATTCGAGCAACAAATTGGTACATGGCTCTATTAAAGGTTTCTAAAATTGCACAAAAGAACCATTCAGTCGAAGTGAAATTAAAGTTTATTTTTGCTAAGAAATCTGTATCTGTGTTTTGTTCAGGGATGACGTTTTTTCTTTAGGTCGACACAAAAGTTAGCATTGCCCTGATTCCCTTGTCGAAATGCCTATGGGATTTTTCCATTGGATTTTTGCTCATTGCAGAAAATGAGTTCTGTGGCAAACAAATGTTTGTCCACATTTTATCCAGCAGACTTCGACCAGAGATAAAAAGCTAATGTTACGCTATAAACAAATTACACTATGGTTGCATGTCTTAACTTGCCCCCACAGCAGGACTAAGAAGATGTGTGTAAGAAGTGTGATGATGGTCTGTTGTCACATTTAGCAACTTGTTAGCAACTGCCTTTTTTAAGACACATAAAAGCTTCAAAATAAAAAAGTGGAGTATTTACTGACATATTTTATGTCAAAGAGCGAAACGAGAAAGTTTCTCAAGCTTGTCTTAACCACAGACCTTATTTCAAGTGTCTATCAAAAAACCCACTGACTTCAAGACGAGGGAACCAGGAGTGCTTTAATGCTAATTCATTTCGGGGTTTTAGGACTCATTCCTGGATAACTCTATATGTTCCCTACATTACTTTATAACTATGCCTGCCAAAACATGGCACATGGGAGGAGTTTGCATGCGGGGCTTTCTGCCAGGAATTGTGTCATTTTAATCCAAACAATGATCTTAACCAAGAAAGGGCTTTCTGACAGAAAGCTCTGAAGGCAACTTCTCCCCAAACAGCCAAAGCATACGAGGTGCTGAGGTTCTAAGACAACTTGTCGCTCTGAGTTTCAACAGTCAGGTCATTTTTCATCACCACAGCTGGACCCATGAAAGACAGACAGCTAACACTAACTAGTCCCCCTGTTTCTATATGTGGGACAAAGACAACATAGTTTGCAGGAGCTTGACGATGGCAGTCTGTGGCTTATAAAATAAAAAGTGACGTGTAGTGTACCGTGATCAAGGTGGACTAAATAGCCCGTTAGTCTAGCTTGCTAGCTTCCACTTTCCAACTCACAGTGCATTTCAAACCCCCAGGAACAGTGCCAGGCTTTGAAGCCAATTTAACATAGTGGCCAAACAGTGGATTTACAACCTCCAGGTCCATCATGCCCTGCAACCCAAAAATATTTTTCCCCATAGACTTACATTGTGAAAGACATGTCTGTCAATCAACAGGAAATTTCTTTTTGAGGTACAGCAACTTCCCAGTGTGTGAACACTTAAATAGCCCTTATCTAAATCATGATGTCTTAAATGTTTGAAAACTCACTAACCTCTGTCATTTACATGAGCAAGCTTGAGACCAAGTTATTGGGAGGCGGGATAAAAGGAAATGCTAGTGCTAATGCTTGCTCTGCATGCCCCTCGATGCGGTAGATCTTGGTAATTTTACACCCGGAAGTCACATTTTTTTGGCTTCATGCACCACCGAGCAGCTTTTAAAGGAATGATCGGGGCCCCGCCTCCAATGCTGTCCAGTTGTCCTTATACATCCATGGCGCATCCCCTAGTAACAACAGCTCTCATATGTCAGTCAGCCATCGCCATGGGAACCCCCCCCCAACCAGAGACTTGAACCGAAGACACTTGACAAACATGTCCAAATATATCTGCTTTTGACGAATGGAAAGTCTGTCATTATTATGGTTTAGATTTTCCAACAGAAAAAGTAAGGACAATTTAGAGTTTCAGTTTGACTTTAAGAACAAACTTATGGATCTTAAAATAATGTATCAGTCAATTCATCCTGTAAAGGAGCTCAGGATAACCAGCTTTTTTTAGAGATTAGCAATGCTACTAGTGGGGTCAGCTTTTATCCTTGTACTGCCGATTGCTGATTGGGTTACTCGCACTGGGTCCACTGCCAAATGTTTGATATCCAAGATGGAGGTATGTTCCTTTGAACACAGCTTGTGGCACTCATCCCTTATAGCCTTGCACGAGCTGGATCACAGCAGACGATGCCAACCGTGCTTGTTGACAGCAAGGAGGACAAGTGCAGATTTTAATCAGACACACTTGTAGCTGTCGCTGGGTCATATCTACATCGTAGGGTGTTGTCTTTCTTTGTGAAACACGAAGGGGAATTAAAAACGGGTGGATGAGTCGGGTCTTATCGTGCTGCAGCAGTCATGGCTTAAGATCAAAATCTGCCGAGGACAAAGAATGTTATAAATTGGCTGCAGAGAAGGTGACAAGAACTCAAAGTGATAATTAGCGACAACTTAAGAACATCATATTGAATTAAACATGATTATATTACACTGATGTAGTCATTACGTGGTGAACATGAGCTGCTCCTTGACCTCTGACCACTGACCAAACATGTTTATGGCTTTTGGGAGCTGCACAGAACAACTACAACTTCAGTAAAGCCGTGACTTGTTCCATGAGATGTCAACAATTTCTTCATAAACAGAGCATGAACTTGCAAATACTCACTGAAATGTACTGAAATCTTCATAGTTTAAGAGAAGCTTTGTATCCACTTATCCCAGCTGAGATTTGAACCATATGTCATAACAATCACACAATAAATACTCAATCCAAAATTAGTAATGACATAAAAGAATTGGAAAATACGAGAATTTATGAGAAATGTTAATTACAGCCCAGTGTCCAAAGGAATTACATTCATATTGGAGGATTCTGTAATGCAAAATTCATGTCCAGTCCAACATTCATTGCCAAAGTAGAGAGTAGAGTATGTAGAAAGGCCACAACAAACAATTATATTGGCTTTTTTTAAACTATTAAAAATACCCGACCAGTAGAACAGCAATAAAACACTGGTTTATATTTAACATGTACATCAGTGATTGACTGAATAGTGAGGGGAGACATTTAGCTTTCTTTTAGCTTTTGGAGGCATTTGATGACATTACAAATCAATACAAATACTGGGGGGTGACAAATGTCCATATTTTCCCCTTCAATATTTACGTGCTTGCCCTAAAAACATCTATAGTCAATTGGCTTCTTACAGTGAGCGCTGTGGTCCTACAAAACAGTTTTTTGTTATTTCATGCAAGAGATTTCTGTATTTTTGTCTTTGTCTGCAGACCCAGTCGCCAGAATACCTGTTGGCACTGTACGTTTCTGCAAACCACAGATGAGTTACATTTGTATGTTTCATTTGTTAGATTTGTACATTTCATATGTAGTGGATATGCTGAAACTTTATGTTTCTTTATGATCTTAATGATTTGATTTTATATTATGGCAAAGGTGTGGTTAGGTTTAAGCACAAAAGCCACTTGGTAAAGGTAAGGAAAACATCGTGTTTTGGCTTAAAATAACCAGCCTGGTTGTCACAAACACAACTGGAAATGTGTTGTTAAAAATACCCAGTTTTGTCACATCAGACATGACTGGATTTGTCCCAAGGTGTCATAAAAATGTCTGGTTTTGTTCTCTGTTTGTAACAGTAAGTAACAGTAATCTGCAGTGGTCTGCTTGGCAGCTGTCTCACCCAGAAGTCACGCCATTCACCATCCCCTCCTCCTGATGATAAGCTCATAACTATGTCACTTTAGAAATGATGATATAATATATATAAAACGCTCAAATGTAACATATCCATGGTCTGCAGAAACATACAATGCCAACGCTTTATTCTGGGGACTGGACATGTTGCCTACTTGTAAATCAAATCAAGTCAAATCAAATCAAGTTTATTTATATAGCACATAGAAAAATAACCTCAGTTGACCAAAGTGCTGTACTACTTTAAAGAATGACACACAAATATATAGTGATATAACATGTACACAAATATAAAACAGAATAACACCAGTAAGAACAACTACATATGTAAAAAGATTATAGAATATGATAATATAAAAACCAACACAAACAACCAAAGGCCATTAAAAACATGTATGTCTTAAGATTTGTCCTAAAAGTGACAGTGGAGGGGGAGCATTTGATTGAGAGTGGAAGGCTATGCCAGAGCTTTGGAGCAGCTACCACAAAGTGAATGTTATGTTATGCTCTGAATAATCACAAAAACTATATATAAATTTTGATAAATATATAATTATATTTCCCAACTTTAATTTTGGTGTTGCTTGTGGTCACAGATATTTAACATTATAGAGGATATTTTAATTTTGCAGGCTGTAAGTAATGTGTTGATAATTTAATTCCTTAAGCAAAAAAGAGAAAATCTTAGTTGTTGAAGGAGAAAAACGTCCCCTCCCCCGCCAGAATATTGTTAAAGTACCTGTAAATACAACATAGATTCTGTATATTATGCATTGTATAGTAAAGTATCTTCACAGTTACAGTTGTGCAGTATTAGAACTGTGTTCACCACTTGTGTTGTTGCTCGTCCCTTCAATTGTAAACTGGCAGATTTATCCGATGAAACCCAAATAAATCTGAGTATATAAGCACAAAAAACAGGGAGCAATATTGTGGCACATGCTTGAGAAAACCTGTAGGCTAATAGTACTTGACCTGTCAAAAAAATCCAGTTGGGGGACATGCAATCCAAAAATTACAAAATGTTCTCCTAAAGCGAGCTATTGCTTTAAGTGCAATTCAGAATGGAGTCAGTCTATGTCCAATTGAAACTGATGTAAATTTAAGGTGGCCTAAATTGGCCTGAAATTGCAGCGTGTGGTCACCACTATTTTCTAACAATCCATCAAACTAATGTGTTGGCCAGAAAAAGACCCCGTGTTGAACAGAAATGCTTCAGTCATCACAGAGTGGAAGCATATTCGCAGACAGTGGCCGCACTGTTACAGGCAGAAGGAAAGAGACAAAAAAGACAGAGAGAGACAGGCCAGTGGAAGGATTTAGTTGCGTGTCTCTCCTCGCTACGTAAGCGGTTATTACAGCGGGGCAGTGAAGGCTTGGAGGGCCCCCTGACTATCATTTATCAATCATCATACAAGGAGGGAAAGCCCTTCCTTCCCTCTGTGAGTTTCCACTTGAAGTAGTTAAGTTCCCGAGCACTAAATCACTGCCCCATAGCGAGTCTCCTGCACCAGAGTGAGACTGAACGGCGAATGAATGAACGGCGGGAATTAGGTTTGCCGTTAACTCACTGAGCCGAATCACTGACAGACAAATGAGAAAACACAGCGGTGACGGTGCTGACAAATGGGGCTACTTTCCTTTCAGAAAATGAGGGAGTGTTATAGTTTGTGGATGGATGGGCGATAGAAATAGGAGTGACGTTAACAAGTCCTGCTTAACTTTTCAAGGGTTCACGCACCAGCAAGGAGAGCAGCAATCTGAGGTTATATTGCACTAAAATGTACGTTTGAGACGTGCTGAGTAAACGCTGTTGCACTGGATCTACTTTAAAAGCTTTTTCTTTTTTTCATTTTAAATCATTTTTCTTCTAACTAACAGGATGTGAGTAAGATGTAAAAGCCTACCTGTACTGGCAGAGGACCTGTTTGATCCTATGTGTGCTTCTACTTTGAGTCATGGCATTCATCACAGACATAACAGGCCAATATTCTGTGTTTAAATAGTCCTTCAGTATCAGTCTGCTACCTCAAAGAAACGTTTAAAAACAGACATTTACACCTGACCAAAAAAAGAAAACACACTGTATAAAAAAGAAAAAATAAATCATAGCTTTTCATAGCTTTCAGACTCCATAAAAAGAAGTGTGTCTGAGTGCGTAAGCAAAAGCAAAGGTGGGAGAAAGATAGAAACAGAGGAGGCAGACATTGCGTAGACAGAGAGAAAGAGACACAGCAGACAGACAGATAGAAATAAAGAGAATGGAGACAGCAAGGCTACTGATTGTCAGACTGCGTGTCAGACCTGACGCCTGCACCTCTCCTCCTACTCCATCCCCTCCGACATCTCACAATCTGCCCATCACTCCCCAGTCTCACACACATCGCAGCTTTGTGCTCCATACTGATTTTTGTGTAAAGCAAATATATATTCAGCTCAAGAAATAAGACATGAAACATTATTTGTTGCTAATTAATCATTTTACAATATCAGATACTTGCACAAAGTCTGAAGAGCCTAAAGCAGGAGTACCATCAAGATGTGCTCTTGTAAGAAAGAGTTAGGATTTCGGTCTGGCGCAAAAGTAAAAGAGACGTACACAAGATTAGATAATCTGAAATCGCTGCACAATGTAAGTCTCTCCGCTTCAAAGAAATGCATGTTTGTTGCCTGGTGCCTGTTTGTTTTGTATATATATGAGGCTGATACTATCCAACCTCTGTGCTCCAATCTGTACTATATCTGTCTCCAGGCTCACAGCGAGATGGTGATTTGTTCAAAGTTGGTGAAGAAGATGAGGGACAGATAAATAGTTGTAGTGAGTACCACAGCACAGAATATATACAGGCGAAACTAGAGTGTTTTGTATATAGTGTAACTTTAAATGAATCTTTTTTTACATGAAGCATCAGCGCAGGGACACGGGGGAGGGTGTTTTTGAGTCTAATGAAGAAAGACATTTGTCAGAGGGAAACTGCTGATGCCACAAGCTACTACTCAGCGATGATGCATGAATGTGAGTGTGCTTGTCGCCGCGTCCTGCAAAAAGTTAATGTGCTACGAGCACACAGTATTCAAAAACACAGAAATTCTGCACATAAATTAACCTCAGTAACTTGTACATAGAGTGGAGTTAGTGTCCCAAACGTTCACCGACACACACACACACATAAACACGCTGTGTCTGTCCAGCTGTGTCAACAGGTGCACATTTATTTAGTTGTACTGTGGTATTAAACTGTGAGGCAGGGGGGGAGCTACACAGTGAGTGTGTGTGCATGTGTTTGTGTGTGAATGTGTGTTTCTAGGGCGATATGTATAATGACTGTAATTAATGATCCTGCTCCATTGGCAATGCGTCATGTTGTGTCACCCCCTACCGCCGTTTTGTCCAAATACAGCCCATATAACTAATCACACTACGGTACGAAAGCACTCATCAGCACAGAGAGTAGTGTGTGTGTGTGTGTGTGTGTGTTTGAGAGAGAGAGAGACGTAGATCTGGGACTGAGCTCACGACATCTGTCATTTTGGAGAGCGTCACAGCAGCCAGGGGGGAATGGATGATAATCCATGTGGGACAAATTGGGACACTGAAAATGAAAAAAAACAAAAACAAAAAAACAGAGAGGATGGAGACAACAGCTCCCAGATGAAGGCATTTTTGCTGAAATGTGCCAGTGAGCCGTGCTAATAAATAGATTTTCCTTTGTTTTTTCTAATTCGTCGTGCCCGGGAGTTCTTTTGGGATTCAATACATGTACTTTGCTGTTCCTCTGGGAGGAGTTCGTTCCGGACACATTACTGCTGCCTGAAATCAATGCAGCCACAAAACAGTACGACACAATGTAAATAATACACTGTAACACAATACACATCACCCCTGACGCAGACTTTGAATTATGGCTTATGGCTTTTTGAGGGTGAATTATTGCGCAGTGACTTATGTTCTCATGTGAGATTGCTTTTTACAAGTTCAGTTTTTTATTCCAATGCAAACAGAGGGTTTTCTCTCATGTTGTGCGTTGCTTTGGTTCGAGGTGTGAAACTCCACCACAGTTTTTTTTTTTTACTTTATACTGCTGTAGGTTTGAACCAATAAAATTGTCTTGTTTGCTTTGACACACTCAAGAAGACCTGCTTTAATGAAACCTGCTCTATGTGTGTATTTTTAGTCAATCACGTTTTATTTGCAGCCAAATGATGTTGGTTTTACAGCCATCCAGAAAATAGCTTGAAAATAGAACGATGGGAGATGTAGGTTTGAATATGAATGTGTGTCTGCTTGTTTATATGCATAAGTCCTCTATATATGGACTGGCGAAAGTCCTGATAGACTCCAGGGCTCGCATTCACCATCTCTGCGAGTACAAACTTGCACACTCACGCAGATCCAAAGGGGATGTGATGAATGTGTCCCCCGCTCTCCGGAGAGATTCACACGGCAAGATGTATTCTCTGAGGACACAAACCCCAGCAAGCTGTCACATAACTGGCTTCAAGCTGTTACTTGGCAGATAAGGATTTTCAATAAAATGTTTGCATTACAGAGAAAAAAAATGCATTAATTTCAAAAACCCCTCAAACTTCAAAGCTCATCTGAGAGCCAAACTGTGCTATCAGGATTTCAAATCTGCTCAAACTAATAACAAACAACTTTAAGAAAGTGCAGAAATCCTGCAGACTGAGTTTCAAAGAGTGTGCTAGTACCAGTCAGTGTTGTATTCCTCCGCTGGTGTCAGAGAAGGTTAAAAATGCTTATTTGGCTTCCCTGAGATGAATCAGGCAAAAATATAATAAGCTTGATTTTAGAATTAAATAGACAAGCCACCCACTCTGACAAAAGTGTTGCTGAATACATTTTCAGTATTTGAAGAACAGAAGCCTTTGATGCATCTTGACTTCTATTTTCAAACCTGTTTCTGGAGATGAATCATCTCAGTGTGACGCTGACAGTACTTATTCAGTTACCTGGATATAGGCTGCACAGCTCTGTCTGCTGTATACATTACTAATTTGGTTTGCAGAATATGTTTAGGAGGAAGTATAATGGCTGCCTGGATTACATTCTCTGGCAACTTCCCCCCCCTTTTATCAGTCTAGGACGTGTGGCATTCCCAAACCACTGAGAAGTCATTGGTAGGGTCAGAGGAAGTTGGTAGGGTGTATAAAGAACAGGACTTTGACACTGGAAATCATAGTTTAGTAGCCTAAACATGCACTGGGAAAGGGGAAGATGGTGGTTTGGGCTGAATAATCAAGGTCATTTGTTTCATATTAGTTGTACTAGTCCATACCCATTGAGTGCACAGTTGCCCACATACAGTTTCACATGGTATGTGTTTGGGATACAGGTCATAGAAAATTGCAGATTAAATAGTCAACTGAAGAAGAGCAATGTATTCAGACAGAGTTTTTGTGAATTTCATAGTACGATTGCAGCCACAGCGATCTGTTGCATTTTAGCCATTTTTCTGTTGTTATAGCGCCACCCAGTTGCTAATTAGAGTTAAATTTCTCCAGTCACCTTGAGGCGTCCTGTTCTACATATCTACCAAGTTTAGTAAAAATCGATATGGTGGTTAGGCCTAGATAAGAAATTAGCTCTCTAGCGCCCCCATTTTGTTTGATGGGGTCAATAATGGAGGGGTCCCCTCAGATTATGTGTGGTCATATGCCTACAAAGTTGCGTGGTGATCAGTGAAACCCTTGAGATGTTATACACCTTTATGTGATGAGCCACGCCCTCCGCAACATTCATTGCCTTATAGAAGCTCAGTTTTAGTAAGTTTTCCAACTTTTGCCAAGAGGGAACTTTAGATATTGGTCCCTAGATTATGTTCACCGAGTTTTATGCAGATCGGTCAAACTTCCTAGGAAGAGATCAATTTTAAGTGTTTTTCAAAAAATTCAAAATGGCGGAAAATCTATATAACTGGAAGTTATGGGTTCTTGAGGCAAATTTGTTCCTCATGAGGAGAGGCAAAGATTCATGTCTCTACGACATACGGGGCATGAGATATGCCCATTCAAAGTTTGCAATTGATGTAATATTGCTTCATTCTCATCCTCCCATGACCCTCTACCACTGTGCCAAATTTCACATGGATTGACCAAGTCAGTGAGGAGGAAAACGTGGAACAGACACACAGACAGAGTTTTTGTCATTATATAGTAAGATAAAGCTCATCTCAAAAGACAAGCCAGATAAAAGGCAGGAACAGTCAAAGACACATGCAATAATTAAAAAATGTGCTTGTTTTTTGCTCATTAAATCAAAACATGAACTATTTATCTGCTGAAGCTGAAAACCAAGAAGAGAACTGTGACCCTGCAACATGGCCTTCAGAGAGTAGGTTACACCGCCTGAATGCCCCTTCTTGTAAATTATTGCCCCCCAGCTGTAATTCATTATCCTTACACTGCACAGAAGCCAACCCCAAAGCATTTCTGCAAGTCACACCAGCTACTGCTACTTTCTGTGTGTGTGTGTGTGTGTGTCTTCGCTGTGTTAAAAGTCCAGTCGTGGCAGAACACATACCTGGACAAAGGAGGCCTCTCCAGCTGACTGTGTGTGTGTGTGTGTGTGTCAGTGTAGAGGTTGTTGATGTCGGCTGTAACTGGATCTCTGTGTCTGGCTGGTGAGGAGTGACAGACAGCAGGATGAAGTAGCGGGAGGGTTATCTCTGTCCAGCTATCCCAGAAAAGGCAAATGTATTTCTGTCTGTGTCACTTGTTGGCTGCAATTAGTCATTTTCATTGTTGCTTTTCCCTCCTTATTTGATGAATCTATTCATTTTTTTCCAATATTTTTTTTATGTTACTCTTTTATATTTATTTATTTATTTATTTATCTATATTTACTTGTTTTCCCATTTATCCCAATATGTCGGTGAAGATTCTCAGTCATCCAGGCCATGGTAATCTTAAGTGCTATATCGTAGGCAACTGGACTTTGCTCGAGTTTCCTGAAGACGTTTCAGTTCTCATCCAAGAAGCTTCTGCAGTTCTCTTCACTTCTTCAGAGGACCTACCTACGATATAGCACTTAATATTTATCCCAATAATGATCCCATTTTGAGAAGATAGAGGTCATATCCCTCTTTCTAGGAATCTGAGGGTTGCCATGACCCAAGAAAATATTCTATAATTAAACACAAATTACTCTTGATTTTGAAAGGAATACTTCACCCACAAAATGGCCATTTGTAAATCAATGAGTCATGTCAGGTCAACTTGAATTCATGAAGATAACTTTGTTTTTCTCAAATGCCTCTACGGAAAGCAGCAAACATATTGATATATTGGTTTTATTTGTTTTGAAAGCCCTGGCAAAGACCTGTGGTGGTCAAAACATGTTGACTCTATTGATGATTTAGCCACTACTTACTTACTTATAAGGCTTTGACGACTCAACGCCATTCATCTCGCTGTTGTGCTACTTTCTGTGCCTCTCCCCATGTAAGCTTCATTTCTTTCAGCTCCCCTTCAACTGTTCTCCACCAGGTGTTCTTTGGCTGCCCAGGCTTACATTTTCCAGGTGGTGTCCATCGTAGTGCTACCATCAGTATCCTCTCCTTGTCCATTCTTAGGATGTGGCCTAGCCATCTGAGTTGCCGGTGTTTTATTTCAAGGACCACATCTTTGCATCCTGTTTTGCCGTACAGCTCCTTGGTTGTTATTTTGTTTGGCCAGAAGATTCAGCAGTTTTTGTGGAAGGCACTGATTATTCATGTCTAATTTCACCACTCACCAGCATTCTGAGCTGTACATAAGGACAGATTTTACATTGCTGTTGGAGAGCTGAATCTTAGTCCTAAGGTTGTACTGTCTAGACTTCCAGATTGGCTGAAGGCTTGCGAATGCCCCTCAAGCTTTGGAGAACCTTGCTTGGATGGCCTTTTTTTGTTCCATTGTCCTTGCTGATGAGACTCCCCAGGCATGTGAAGTCCTCTACAAAGTAAAGTGGCACGCCATTTAGCCACTACAATAAAGGCTTTTTAATATTTTCTTCCTCGTTTTTCTATATTTTTTTCGCAGTGCCTGGATTGCCTTCCTGTCAATCCTGTTGTTTCCCATTCTGCACAAGCACCCGACACAAGATTTTGATCTACATTTGTGTATACAGAGCAACCAGTCGTCTCTTTTTCTATTGATGTATTGATTGACTGTTATCACTTTCAGTTCAGTTTTAAAGTCAGGTTTTAGTGAAAATGCTATTGTTTGGGATGTACTGAGCATACAGCTAGATAAATTAAACTTGGATTATGTTGTGGATGTTTTGATGTAGTTTTTGGTGTTGTTAGACATGGTCCCCAATCAATCAGTAAATCAATATGTTCGCCATTTTCCGTGGAGGCATGCAAGAAAAACAAGTTTTCCTCACGCATTCAAGGTAACAAGCAATATACAATTGATCATTTTGTGGGTGAAGTAATCCTTTGAAGATGATTCTGGTGTTTGAAGATATTGACAATATCTACATTTATTTGAAATTGGACTGTTTCAAGGCAACAATTAAATGTAAGTCAAAAGTTTCCTAGAGGTGATGGGTAGGGTTGAGGAAATTTAGACTCATGTCTGAGTAGTCTTAAATCATTGCTAAGGCCCTGAACAAAGTCCAGTCATGTGTTCCCAGAGGCCTTTGGTGGTATCTTGAAATTGTTTTATCCTAGTTGACTAAAAATCCCAAAATATTACATTTAAAATAAAAGAAACACATCCTCACATTTACCATTTTTGCCTTCTCAGAATAGCTCTCATTTTCTGTCCATTTTCAGAACTATTTAATGTATATCGTCATCTGGCGCCAATGTGAACCTAAACTTTTACCTTCTCTGTATTCAAAGCATCAAAATATAAGTGCCTATAGAAAAGTAATATATCACTGGCAGGACGTGCTGTTGTGGGAACAAAAGTAATCAGTTAAAGATGAAGCCTATTACGAGACATGATGTGGCTGGAATGGGGCCCTCTGCGCATAAACAGCCTTCACTGTTGTTCTGTGGCTCGGTGCATGTGACTCACTTCGCCAGCACTTTATTTTCTGACACATTACCATATTAGAGACATACACATTATCACTTGTGCACGCACGCACACACACACACACACACACACACACACACACACACACAGGCACATTTTAACAGGAGAGCTGTAAAAGGATGGACTGTCGAGACACTGCCAGGTGAAAAGTGTGATGATGGGTTGTTGGCAGCAGCTGCTGGCTGAGGACCAGCACTCCATGTAAAGCCATGTAAGCCTCCCAGGTGTGTGTGTACAGTAAGTGTGTGTGTGTGTGTGTGTGTGTGTGTGAAGCTATATAATGTACGTGCTCTCCATCTCTCTACTGGAAAGTGCCAGTCAGCAGTTAAGCCGCCGCGGGAGAGCACAAGGGAACGCTTAACCAACAGAATGGCGCTCCACCTCTCCTTTCACTTCACACACTTAAACACAGACGTACAAATGCATCCTACATCCTGTCGCCACACGTTACACAGCACAACTACACAGCATGTGTCAGCTAAACTATGTTTCTCCTAAAGTTTATGTTTGAAGTAGATCTGGATGCACATGAGACAGTTTGTCCTTTCTTTGCAGTCGAGCCAGCAGGCGTGACGTGAAAAGGGCTTCTGCATCAATCTAGAAGGGCGTGTGAAGACGATAGAAGTGGAGCAATGGCCGACCTACACGTTGAGCTAAAGATGAGCAGAGCTTTCCATCAATCAATCGGCAAACTCTCATGGATCTGGGGTGCAAATACACAAAAGCACCTAACAAAGTTTAAAGAAAAGCAAAGGCAAAACAACATTTCAGGACACAAAGAAGGTAAAGTGGATAAAAAATCCACCAAAACAAAATGCACAGTAGCATTGTATGCTCATTAGATTATATCTTGTTGACCATGAACGCACAACAAAGGTTTCATGACTCACTCAGACTGCACAAGTGTTTAACTCTTTTCATTTATTTATACTGAATGCTTCAATAAGAACTCAGACACCTCTCTCCAAAAAAGTGAGCAGTTATTGGGGCATGTTTAACCATTATTGATATAGCATCACCTTGACAATATAAAAACGTTTGACAAATACGTCCATTAAAGTCTTTTTTAAGGCCTGACAGCTGAAAAACAATTGGAATCTTCTTCTTGAATGTCCTCTGTTTCTTTATGATGGACAAGCTCGATTTGGATAAGCTGCTACACCACTGACCTGCATTGTGAAGGGCTCCAAACATTGCAGTTTTAATGAGCTGTCTGTCTGGGAGTCCGTTTGGATTTAATAAGCTCATTAATCTCTATCTGCTCTCCTCCAGGCACGAACAAATCAAAAAAGCGAATGTAGTTCCCATCTTTCACCTTACAGCCAGACTCCTATTGATAAATAGTCTAATTGAAGTCCAGAGCAGAAACTGTTTACTTCTGTCTTTTTTTCGTGTCTCATTCAGCTTCAAGGTTTTCTGGTTGAAATGTTTTGGAGACAAGAAATGTCTGAATGGTGGAATATGAAAGAGAGGATGATAGAGATAGAGGATGATGCTGAGAGATGAGGAGGAGTAGAAAATGAGAGGAATTACATCAGAGTCACGGCAAGCTTTACTGGCTGATGTAATGGCTGAAAACTGGAGGTGATGACACCATACCTTAATGTCTTTCAGAGGACGTCTGATCGGCCATCTTCTCCGTACGCGGCAGACAGCGATTAGTCAAACAGGGTCTGACAGCGACTGTCACTCAAGTATCTCAACAGAGACCATTAGAAAATATCTCCTGCCTTGACATATCCTGTATTAGCACAGACGCAAGTTTCCAAACACTGAAGCATCAGTGAGGCAAGCATGTGAAAGATTTTCCATTTTGACTTCACGTATTGCTTCTTCACTTGAAACCTTTCATTTTACATTTCTGCGTCAACTTTAAATCAACTTTCAACAAATGTTTAGGAACTACCATGAAGTCAGCCTGTTCACAGTTCCTCATAAGGTTTTATTTGATCATTACAATATTTAAACAACCACAGTATTTGTTATGTTTAAGTGGTTTACTCATACGACCTATTGTTTGAAAGCTACACTCCTTGCGGTTCCATTGATGCATAACATTTCAAGATACAACCACCACAGCAGGTTCAATGAACACTTCTGTCAGAGCAAACAAACAAATAAACATTTTTTACTCACTAAAGAATCCAAAGATCGATATTAACTCAACAGGAAGGTGCTGACAAAGTTGTCATACACTCCCTAAGGTGCGGATGATCTAAATCCAGCAAGATATTTAGTCCAAACACATGATTACATCCATAGATATCCACACACTGCCGTTACATTCTTAAACATTCATATTTCTCCACATATTATCCATAATTTCCACCATTCGCAAGTAAATATGCCAACTTCTCATTTTCAATATGGTGGCAAACTCCTGACCTTTTGATTGACACCTCACTTGAGCCAATAGGAGCTTCCATGCCTACTCTATAGCCTGCCATTGCCAACAAGGGCCTGTGTTCACTTCCTACGTTTTATAGCCAATCAATAGCCAGCGACTGGCCCGATTGCTAATGGGTCTTGTAGTCCTTTACACCCTAAAAGAGGTTTGAACTCCTTCCTTGCACCACTGTTAAAAATGTACAAGAAAGATAAACAAAGGCTCCTCTGTTGTCCTAAAGGAAAAAACAGTCTCCCTGATCAATTGAGGTTTTCTAGAAGTATTTTTATGAACAGTAAGCTCCTAAATGGAAATTTCTGTCTTTGTTTTTCTCTCATATTCACATATTCAGTACACTGTTGAAGCACCTGGTAAAAAAAACATAGAAAAACTTGTGTATTATGTTTATTTTCAGTGAAACAGTGACACACATTCCTGACAATGGTTTTACATTATTCCACTGATGAACAGTTGGTCTTAGTGACATGCCAAAAAGCCAACATGTTCTCTAACCCAGATGACCACATACATCATTTGTTCCTACCCTCTAATATGTTCCTAAATTAGCATCCCTACCAGTGTGGTTAAGTTTAGGAAAAGAATCATGGTTATACCCTTGTCGTAACGTGCCATAACATGATAACACTATGTTAAGTACGTAACGTGACATTACATATGTACATAACTTCAAATAAGTGAAGTGGTTTCATATGTGATACAAACAGCAGTCTCATGGATGAAAGTTCTGTGTTTGTTTGACCAATCCACAACTCTGATTGCCTCCCTACATGGACTTTGCCACTCTCTTTGTCCTTCTTTGTACTACTAAATATGGCTTGTAATAAGCTGTTTGTACTAATGAACTCTGCTGTAGTTTTAGGGGAAGGACAGTCTCCAAGAAACCAATGCATTAGAGAGGGCATAGAAGAAGAGCTCTGTTAACCAAAGTAAATGTCATTTTAAATAAAACAGGTTTTATGATATTCAAAAAATTTGCTTTCAACATGTTTGTGAGGGAATGCATCCAACGAGTCTGTGAGGTCACAAGGGTACATTATGCATTTTGGTGAGAAACGATAAATGGATACATTAACTTAATTTGTTTACAAGAAATCTCCACATATAACCATTAATTCAGATTGAATAAGAGTCATTAAAGGCATTCCAGCTCTCCCCTTATTGGTATGCTTTCATTTGAGATTTTTTTATTAATGCCTGCTTTTATAAAAGAATTCACTGTAAGTTGAGTTTTAAAAACACAACTGAAAAGAAAAAGCTGACAGTAAAAGTGAGAGCCTTACACTTGACAAAGTGAGAGCAGGTTAAATGCGTGTCAAGATTAAACACAAATGTTGTACTAGAGTGAAATATCTTTAACTTCAGAATCCATCCTCTCATGTGTCAAGCTTGTCCCGGTTCCTAGCAAACACTGAACCACAGCAGCAACCTGACCCCTCTTTTGTCGCTTGGGGTAAAGTGGTAGCCGCTGACAGATCTGACATTTAGCTGGACCGTCAACAGGAGAAAGAAGGAGAGGGCTGGAGCAGCAATTTAGTTCTGATTTCTCAACCTTAAAAAATGATTCTGTTCCAAGCGCAGGTGTGTAGTAATCATTCAAGGACAGGAAATATTTTCACATGTAACACACCCACCCAACAATTTATAAAGCAGAGCTTGTCTCCAGATTTTCAGTAAAGTAGCAGTGAAGAGGTTTTCTTTCCAGACATTATGAGAAATCTCACTAACTTGTGACTAATGGAAATCAGAGCTTTTGTTTTGCAACATGCATCACAGATATCTGATATTTCTGATACATTTGAAACTTCCTTTAGCTTTATGCTCTTGCAGGCTAATGTTACATTAACTCTTGTGTGAGTCACTTTTTCTTGCAAAAAGTAGCACATAGAAACATAATCTTCTCGGTGACCTTAGCCATCATCACACCTTATTATATCTGTGCTCATACACACTCAGTGATGGCAAACTACACCTTGAACCTTTAACTCCCTGCCAAGTTATATATGGCCTGTTTTAGGTTTCCTAATTGATGGCTTGACATATTTATCATCCCTGCATGCCATGGCTGGTTTGGAGTCTTTCACTGAGTCAGTGTTGGGAGTGATTGAGTGGCCCTCCTCACTTTCAGTGTCTCAAATCAGTGCCAGATGAAAATCTCATATCTCCAAACAGCCGGCTTTCCAGAGCTTGTAGAAAATGTTTTCTGATTGATGACAGTACAAATCATGAGGTGGATTATAAATGGATATGAATGTGTCTAATGGGCCAGTGAGCCATGACACCTACTGAACACACAGAGAACCAAAATTTTAACAGTAATGAAATAAAATGTTATTTTGGAATTACAAGCATTTCTTCACTGCGGCGACTCTTTCTTTTGAGGTCTTGTTCCGCTGTCTTGAGCTCCTTTCACTTGAGGGGAATGAATGGCTGCCAAGCCGTGACAAAGCCAGATCCTTTTCCCAAACAAAGTGGCCACTTTGGCCAGGAATTTGACATGAGTGATAACCTCATCGCTCTCTCCCAACAATCTTCCTATTCATGAGATCTGAGCCATGGACACTTGGGTTTGTGTTATTAGCCCCACAGCTACAAAAGGTTAATGATGCAAACCAGTGAGGCAGTAAACATCACAGAGGGGGAGAGAGTGCTGCTGATCTGAGGGTTAGAGAGTGCCAAGAGAGCAGAGTTGAACATAAAAGTTTATTTAGATTTTACGAGTTCTGATTCAAATTTTGATAATTAATTTAAATTCTTATGGACTCCTGCTTTCAACTCTTGGAATATTATCTGAGCAAAACACCAATGCGGCTTAACTATTTCAGGTTCAAAAATTATAATTTTCAGGAAGGGGGAAACATATTAATCTTTGAGGTTGATCCTTTGGTAACCCTCCAAAAAAATCTAACATGAATTGGTTTGCTTTTAATTTTTATTCAACATAATATATATCAAAATAGCATGGACAAAAATGATGGGACCTCTAACCTAATATTTTGCTGCACAACCTTCGGCAGTCACCAATCAAACATTTTCTGTAGCTCTCAATACGTAAGTTTACATGGAGCCATGTATTTCTTTTGCATTCGGGTTGGAAGCCCTACCCGAATAGAAATGCTCCTTGTAAACACCTCAACCCAAATGAAAATAGCTAACCCGAAAGAAAATCTAATCGGGTGCACAGGGGTGGAATATTCCTTTTGAGAACCCGAATGGAAGAATTTTTCTGTCTTGTATACACCTCCTACCCAATTCCAGCCATTCTGTTCTTTCTGCGCATGCTCGTTTCCTTGCCCGTCTGGCGCGATGACGTATACAGCGTGCATAGCAATGGGCTGAGATAGAGCAGTCGGACTCGTTGCACTCACCGGTTTCCATTCGCCACATTACGGTCCTCTATCTCCCGTCTTCGACCTTCTACCTCTCTTCTCCTCCTCAACAAACGAAGTATTAGCAGAACAAGGTTGTTGTCGTACTGCTGCTTCAAGAATATGAGCAAAATAAGCCCGAAAAAGGCACTAAGAATGGCGTCGTCAAGCATCTTGTTATCCAGAACGAGGACTACAGTGTTTTCTTCCGGTACACATAACATCCGCCCCGCCCCCTATCCAATCAAAAACCTTCCCTGCCCCAAACCATGCACAGACCCGAATAAAGGCGATTGAACTGATCTCCCATGTAAACCCTCATTCGGAATGAATATTTCCCATGTAAACTACCTGGAAAAACTTTAATTCTGAATGATTTCATTCAGATTTATTTCATTCTGAATGAGAAGCCATCATGTAACTGCACCCAATGAGACTTCTGTACTTCTTAACAGGTAGTTTGATGCACTCTTTCTGAGCAAACTGCTCCAGCTGCCTCAGGTTTGATGCATGCCCTCTCCAGACTGCAGGTTTCAGCTCTTTTGTTTGATGGGATTCAGATCAGGACTCAGAGAAGGCCACTTTCTTACCCATTCTTGGGTGCATTTATGTGTTTTTGGGGTCATTATCCTGTTGGAAGACCCATAGCCCCACAACTGAGACAGAGCTTACTGACACTGGGCAGTACATTTCACTCCAGAATGCCTTAATAGTCTAGAGATTTCATTGTGCCCTGCACACATTCAAGGCACTGTGTACCAAGCGAATTACGGCAGTCCCAAAAAATAACTAAGTATCCAACATGTTTCAGTGTTCGCTGGTCTTTCCTTTGAAAGCGATGTGATGTGCCAGTATACTCCAGGTTTCACTCATCTGTCCAAAGGATATTCTCCCAGAAGGTTTTTGGCTTGTCAATGTGCATTTAAGAAAACTCCAATGTGGCTTTTTTTATGTTTTTCTTTCTTAAGTGGGTCTCAATCCATGGAGCCTTGCCCTATATCCTTGCTCTTCTTCTACCATTTGCACCATCCTTCTGTTCAATCTGTACATTTTTCTCTTGTGACTGCACCCAGGAAGGGAAGACACAGTTCCACGAACCTTAAACTTCTTAATAATATTTGCAACTTCTGTCACAGGAACATCAACCTGCAGGGAGATGGTCTTGTGGCCTTGACCTTTACCGTGCTTATTTTCTTTCTGATCTCCTCAGACATCTCTCTTCTTTGCTATCTCTAGTCCATGCTCAGTGTGATGCACATGATGGTACCAAACGGCACGGCAGCTTCTTTTCTCTATTTAAATAAGGTGAATGACTGAATACGAGATTGGAGGCATGTGTGTTACTAATTGAAGAAACTAATTAGTTTGAAATATCATTAATCCAATTATTTATTATCTTTTATAAAGGGTACCAACAAATGTATCCAGGCCATTTTCGAATATCTTTGTAAACAATTATTCATCAGCTTTCCTTTGTTTTGTTCGATGACATACCAAAGGCACGGAAGTATACATGACAAAAAAAGCTTTTAATTTCATCACTTTTCAGGGAGAATGAGGCATTTATTCAGTGAGTCGTAAGGGCACCAGCAAATTTGAGCACGTCTGTCGGTATTTCTATTTCAGATGATGCCCACCTCTGTGCACCCTTTTAATTAAATCCCAACAATGGCCGTGAGAGTATCAAAATAACATTTCCCCTCACACAACTACTGCGGTCAGTGTGTTACTGAACAATGCTTTTAATGACCAAATTTATATCTTGGTACTTAAAATCTAAATTCTGCATGAATAGAGTTTGTCAGCCCATTTGTAGCGTAGAGACAATATTTGGCATCACTTTGACATCCATTAATGGTGGTTTTACTACTGTCAAGCCCACCAGCAGTTTTTTTTATGGTCAAGTTCAAGGATTTTGTCCTCATTGTCTTCTGACATTGCCTGAAATAAAGGACTGCATTTTGGACTTAACACTGTGAATATCAAAAGTCTCTTTGAATGGCAAAACACTTAAGTACTGGGCTGAAAACCAGTCATAATGGAGATGAATGTATGAGCAAATGCATGGACAGGGGATTCATGGCTCATCTCACTTTCCCAAGCAACATTTACTGATGTTCTCCAAATTATTATCTCACAATATATTTTGAAAACAGGGAGGGATGGGCTGCCATTAAAGTCCCAGTGTGATCTATTCTGTTATTTCACAGTGGCCATAAAAATAAGCACTTTGAGACATAATGTTAAGTCATTAGAAAAAAGAGGATTGCATCATGTTGTAATAAGGTTTTAGTCAACTGTCAGACCTCTGTGCTGCAAGGACAAGCTGTAAAAATATTACAAGGTATGAATTAATTTGGATAGAATTCCCCCAAACAATTTTAAAGGTTGGATAAGCCTGCAAACTCCTTTAAATTTACAAAATAAGACTTTCACTGTTCATGATATCAGTATGCATGGCTTTTCGCAACTCCTGTCTTCTCCCTCTGTCCTCAAAAACATTGTATAGAAGTAAGAAAAAGAAAAGAAAAATGATATGTGTTTTGGTTTGAGGGACACATTCATTCTTCTTTAAGATAACTGTGGGAGTGTGAGAAACAGGATTAAACAGACAGGATGCTTTGAAGCTGGCAACAGGTAACTGGACCGAAATGCAGACATTGACATAGTAAATATGATGAACGGCGGTTCATGTACTTTAAAAGTAACAGCAGTAAGATAAGGAGCGCAATCAAAAGGGGCTGAGGCAGGGGAGCACGTAATCGGACAGGTAGTGAGGCAGAAAACTGATTAGAGAAAAACAGGTACTGACTGCAACAGCTGTTTGGCAATGTAGACAATTTGGCAAAGTGGTACTGAAAACTGGTTCATATTTATACAGGGCAATAACAATAAGACCATTGTAGTCTGTATTGTAAACATGGTTGTACTATGATGAGGGAATTAGGGATGGATGAGCAGGCAGTTGAGTGGGTCCTGATAGCTCAAACAGGACCATAGAGGAGTCACAGAAGACAACCACACACTTGCACCAGACTGTTAGTTAGACCTCTAGGATACACACAATGAGGGTAAAACAGAAATTTGTATGTTTTCAAGAAAACTCTACAATGCATCTTTAAATTTGTCTACATGCAGGCACCTAATTCAATATGAGAAAGATACAGTTTTAAACAATTAATTGAGTTTACTGTCCCTTACACTTAGCACCAAGTCACATATTTCTTTCTGAAAAACAAAGATAGAACAAAAGGAAAAAGGCCTGACCTCATTTTTTAATGTTGAATAATTGTTTGTGAAGATCTCAGATGCTTAACTTGTTAATGATGTCAATGATTATAGATAGCCAACAGGTGGTGTGTGTAGCCTATATTCATAGTTGTATTTGATGCTTGTATTGCCAAAAGACCACATGAAATATCTGTGATGCAATAGTATGCTGTGTGCTGCTCATGTTGTTTTGGTGTTTAAAAATCTATCAACTTTAAACCAAACTGCTATTTTTTCTCTAACTTTAACCAAGATGTCCCTTTCCTGGTAGAAAGCCCTCCAGGGAAACGTCTCCCAACAGCTAAGTGTCATAGAGGTCTGAATGAGTGTGTGTTCGGGAGCACTTCCAACAAATACACTGATCCAGTAACACACCTGCCCACTAACATGAGCGGCCACATCTGGAGCTGTAATACAAACAGATTGTCATGAGATTGCTAATGCATAGGTGTGCTCTAGACGTGTATTTATGTGCAGCACTCCATGTGTTATAAACTCCGGGTGGTGTTGTCTTCACCAAAGGCCAAACACACACATTACTGAGGCAGGTAATAAGTGAGGCATCGGGGCAGAGAGCGAAAACATAATTTCTTCAGCAAATCGATGGGGTGTGAGTCTGGGTGTGCAAACAATCTCTCACATTCAAAAACATTCATGTTTCATCTCACATAGCCATGCAACCTGCCGCTCTCGCACACACACACACAAACAAGCACACACAAACCCAAGGGTGTCCTGTATTGCCACCATTTACCCAGCTAACAATGAGCTAATCACTTGCTCATGCTAGCAGGCAAGGCAGAGAAAAACCCATCAACCTGACACACTCACTCCAGGCCATTGCTGCTAATGAAGACAAGCTACTGCGGTCAGGAGGCAAATATGAGGAAAAATTTGATTATGAGGCCCATAAAAATGTTGCTGGGCACACCTGACTTTCCAAGTCACACACAGTGCTGCCTGAGCGTGGTGTTATATCTGTGCCTCTATCCTGAGCATATGAGGGGACATTTTAAGATCACAGTTAAAGGTCAGTTTATTAAATTCATAATCATAATCTCTTGGCCGTGTAGTGAGTAATTGTGAAGTTAGCTAACAAGCTAAATAAGAACTAACTAACCTACAAGCAGAATGGCATAAAGCTGTATCACCAAAACAAAGGTTACACTATTGTAACCCTAGTTCTATTAGCACAGGTGGAGCCCTGCACTGGACTCTATGGATAATATTCTCCTTCAATCACAAGCACGCCTGCTGAAATTTGCATTAACGTAGCTGGCTAATCAGGATGTTTGTCACCAAATATGTGTGAAGCCCACAGTATATTAGCAGGAATTATGAGGCTTTCAGGTATCCCGGATTAGGGTGACCATATTTTGATTTCCAAAAAACAAGACACTCGCCCCGGCCACGAGATAGCCTACTTAAATGATACTGGCAGTTTACTCAAAGATGCCTTATAAGTTTAATATATTTAAAGTTTATATGTATGGATAGAAAATTCAGTTATATTACAAAATAATATCTCTCAAAGACAGAAATTTAGATAGGCTTCTCAGAGGTTACTCAACTTGCTTTTATTATGCCTAAAATAATAATCTTTTTACAAGTTTCAATTGTAAGAAAATAAATATATGTGTAAAATAAATGTAAAATCTCTGGAATGAAATAATGATAGAAATAATGTCTCTTCTGTATTAGAAAAATCAACTTACAAAATAATAGCTATCTTTTCAAGTCTTACTGAACAAATAAATAAATAAATAATATGAAATAATGTTGGGCGGCACGGTGGTGTGGTGGTTAGCACTCTCGCCTCACAGCAAGAGGGTTGCCGGTTCGATCCCGGCGTGGGAGCCCTTCTGTGCGGAGTTTGCATGTTCTCCCTGTGTCAGCGTGGGTTCTCTCTCTTCCTCCCACAGTCCAAAGACATGCAGATTGGGGACTAGGTTAATTGATAACTCTAAATTGTCCATAGGTGTGAATGGTTGTTTGTCTCTAGTGTCAGCCCTGCGATAGTCTGGCGACCTGTCCAGGGTGTACCCTGCCTCTCGCCCAATGTCAGCTGGGATAGGCTCCAGCCCCCCCGCAACCCTCAAGAGGATGAAGCAGTTAGAAGATGAATGAATGAATGTTCTAAATAATACCTCTTCTGTATTAGAAAATCCAACTCCCTGGCACCTTTATTAGACACAGAATCATATGTGCCAGCTCTGCACACGGTGCACTCAGCCTCCCATATATCCCGACCAGGTCGGGACAGTAAGTTGGTCAATTTTTTTCTGCAGTTCATCTATGAAGCTGCACTTGTGCTTCAGCATCTTGGAAGCTTAGAATAATGCTGCGCCACAGGTGTCTGCTGCTTCCTTGTTGTGAGTGTTGGAGATCTGCCGATAAGGCAGCCTTACACGCACACACACACACACACACACACACACACACACACACACAAGGAAAACCGGACATTATCATCAATTTATAAACACCCCCCGGATGCCCCGGACAGGACGTGAAAAGTGGACATGTCCAGGCAAAAGAGGACGTTTGGTCAGCCTAGGTATCCCACACTCTTCAGAGCTACAGGGCCCCTAGGTAGAGGGCTCAGCCTGTGCTAATAGAACTAGGGTTACAATATCATAACTATTCTATCTCACACAGGCTATGCCCTCTATTGGTCTCTATTGGTGCAGTCTGTGGAGCCCGATAAATGATCGCACTGTCTCGACATATAACATTGAGCCAGCCAAACTGATCCTGACTGGCTTAACGTTAGTTGCCATAGCCTTCCTACTTCTCTATAACCCATAGTCATCACAGCAGAGAAGTAGGGTGCCCCAGCCAACTCAGGTAGTATGCAACCAAACTGGATGGAGCCGTGGCCAAAAAAAACAAACACTCTGCACACCACATTTTCTGTGTCATCAAGGAGCACTGAAACACATAGGCGTGTCCAAAGGGGAGTAAGGTGCAATACAACTAACACACCCAAGAGGTCAGTAGACAAATCGTCAGTCGCTAAACAGAAAAAAAGATGTCTGACAGCATCCTAATGCCCCCATACATACCATGGCCTCTGTCCTGATTGGCTGGCTATGTTAATGCAAATTTCAGTGGGTGAATGTGTGTTCGTGATTGCAGAAGAGTATTACTGATAGAGTCCAGTAGAGAGTGGACCCTGTGTAAGATAAACCTTTATAAATGACTTGTGTGTGGCTACTTGGGGCCTGCCCATTGTATAAAATGGCCCATAATTCCAAAGCCCCAATAGTCCAAAAAGGTCCCATTGGACCAAACAGCCATTGATAGGACGCTCGGTTATCCCATAAACAAACGCCCATTGCTGCGAAGGGTCAGTTCTCCAACGCCACTCTCCCAAACAATAGCACATGGCTAATTATTATGCAGAACGACATAATTGGACCTTCTCACAATGGCTAAGGCAAACATGCCTCTGACTGGCTAGTACTTGCCTTCGTTGATATGGTTGGTTTGATTTGATTGATTTGATTTTGGCCTGAGGAGTGACATTAATTAGGGTTGGGGTAAGATTGTCCCTCTGTTTGAGAGAGTGTATAGCTGTTTTCGTAGAGATGGCCCTTCAGAGTAATGAGCATTATTTTTTATTTTCATTTTATTTCATTATTTTATTTCATTTTTAATTTTTATGCCACCGAAGCTCCTGCTGAAAAAGTGCAAGAAAAGAAGAAATAATTTCAGCGTTTAACATTTTCACTTTGTATTTGATGCTAAAACATGTTTTGTTTTGTTTATTGTTTGTTTGTTTTGTTCTGTTTTGTTTTTAATCTTTGCTATTGCAAACTGCAACGGCACTTACTTTGTTTTTTGCAGGAAACATTAAGAAAACTGAGGTGAAAAAGTGAATTCAAAGCATCACAGCCATGAAACACTTCGACAACTGAGTGTTCATCTCCACTGCAGCAGCCTAACAACGACTTAAATGATAAAAAAAAAGTTTATTCCTCCCATCATTTTCATTACAAGTACATATTTCTCAGTCTATTCTAATCTATACTACAATAATCTCTGCTGTTCTCTGTCCTACCTGGGAAAGTCTCCTTCAGTGAGACAAAACAGGAGATTACAGACAACAGCAGTGGTGACACAGAGCTACCATCAGATGGGAACACAGCTTTCCCACGACCACGATGTCTCCAAGGAGCCCCAGACACCTACTGTATTATCAAAACAAACTGGAAAGCATAAGTGTATATGTGCGTTCATACATGCACCACTACATGTGGTCCTGCTATCACCTGTTGTTTCCAGTGCAAGGTGAATAGATAGAACAGTCACACAGCAGAGGTGTGTGTTTGTATGTGTGTACCTCTGCGTAAAGGTGCCCTGATTCTCCAAACATGAGTTGTTTAAAAGAGTGGAGGATAAAATCCATAATCAGATAAGTAAACACCCACAGTCCCTCCACTGGGGTCCCCCCCAAAAACAAAAAAAATCAGATAAAAAGCTGAGATAAATTATTATCGCAGTACGTGAGGAGACAAAGAGCTGAGATGGGTGGGATTGTATCTGCTGTTAGATTAGTGTTCTGGTTGACTGGCAGCCACAGACAGAGCAGGCGCGGGGGTCCAGAGCCAAACCACAAAACCACTTTCTCACGGTCTTAGCTGGAGATCACAGTACAGCTTAGTGTGCTCCTAAACAAATTCTTTCAGTCTTTATTGTTGGCTGAGAAACTGAAGCTTTGAATCGAGATTTTATTAGTGTGTGCAAACCAACATTTATTTTTCTCCATTAAATAAAGAGTCATATGATATCATGGTGTAATGTGGACAATTTCTTTGATGGCGGGGATAAGAATGTGCAGGAAGGAAGCCTCGTTGGGCATGCAAAATGCCCACCACAGTATATATTATAAACCATGACTATTATCTTCCTTTAACCTCAACCAAGTACTCAACCTTCTTTCCTTGAAATAACATTTGTTTACTGATTTGTCTACTTCAGATATGTTCAGATATGTTTCCTTCCCGGATTATGGAACCATGTGCAAGTTATAGAGAGGCGGTTGTTGGGCATAAAAAGCCCAGGTCTGTGGTACCAGAGACAACTTAGTACAACTCAATCCATTTGTTAGTTTATGCAACAAAAGCACTTTAGTTAAGACTTAAGAAAGCTTGTGGCTTGAGTTAAATGTTAATAAGGCAAAGATGTCCTATCATATCTCTTTCCTCAAATCACTGCAATTTTTAACCAAGTTTACAAGCATTCCTAACCTATGAGTGTCTGAACATTATCAGTAATCATGTCTTATAGAGGGATATTTTAGAGAAACAAAAGAAATACATTGTCACAGAACATTTAGTGTTCTGTGTTAACATTTTGCAGCTGACATAGTTTTTTAATGGAAGGCATTAAAACACAATTTAATCAGGAGAGACAGAAGAATGAAGTAAAGATAATATTTGATACAGAATATGAGTGTACAGATTAACAGATGATTAAGATTTAACAGAAGTCTTCAGCACTTGGATACCAGAGGGAGATATATCCCCCCATGGAGTCCAGACACCAGTGCTGGTGGTGGCTGCTGATTCTGAGGCTGCTGACTGCTGTGGTGGATGAGGCTGATGAATCCGTAAAGAATAGGTGGTGATGGCGAGTTGGAGGGCGCACATGAGAGCCCAGTATTACTCTTAAGTCATCAAAATCCAGCGTTTGGGTAGTGACATGGGCCGTCAGAAACCAAAGAAAAAGGCATCCTTTAACATCGGCATGATAGACAGCGCCCGACAGCATCGGGGGAAAGGTGGCAGGACAAGGACGAAAGTTAAGGCGGCGAAAGTCTGAGTGGGGCAGGCGGGAGTGGTGGTAGATGGGTCAAACAAACACGGACTTTCACCGAGAGAGTGGTGTTCACATCCCGTAGAATTCTAAAGCCAAACCCTGTTCTTTTTTCCTAAACCCAGCCACTTGCTTTTGTTGCCTAAACCCAACCATGTGTGTTTGTTGTTGAAGGAAAAAAAATGTCAATTTGCAGTTTACTTTGAAAGAGACAGTATGTAAACGTTAAATTTCCTGTGAAAACGGAAGTGTATCTTGAAAGAAGACAATGCATGTAACAGGCAGAAGTTGACAGGGTGTCCCAGAACGTCAACAATCAATGCACCCAGGGTACCTTGCACGTCGTACGTGAACGTGGAAAGTCCATGACGAAAACATTGTCATGGTTGGAGTGAGTGTGAGAATGTATTCTGCAACAAGAAGGAACTATGGCAGAGAAAGAACCATATTTACAATGAGGAGCAGTAAGATGATAGGCTGACAGAGAAGGTGTGTTGCTCTGCAACTGGTTGATTGTGAATCAGCTGATGACTCAACTGACCTACCCAGACAATGACACCTAGAGATAGAGAGTGAGCATGCATGCAAGGGGTGAATGGCAGGGTGAAAAGAAATCTTATAGCCTGACTATGAAAGGTATTGTCTTCCTGACTGAACTTTTGCTTAAGATTCATTTGCAAATTAGACGTGTATAAACCTAAATTCTATGAGACATAATGACTGTAGTTGCATGAACCTAACTGCCTTCGAAAATGCCTATATTAAGAGTTTTTGTAACACTACAGGTTGTTTTGGAAGGTCCTAAATCCTAAACTAATTTCGCAAGAATGGAGGCATGTCATGTTCCAAAATTAGATACACATTATCTTGGGAAAAAAGAGACTTCAATAAAAGTGTACATTTTTGCTTACTTGAAATATTTAGTTTATGTAAGTATTATTGGTGCATTTTATGCCTTTCGTATAAAGTCAACAGTAGTGGTATGATTGGAAATGAGGGGAAAGACAGATGGGGAATGATATGGAACAAGGTCACCAGCTGGATTTGAAAGCATGGACGTTGTGATTAATGATCTGCACTTAACCCACCAGAGCACCAGTTACGCAATTAATTGAATTTATTACTAATTCAGTTACATTTTACCAAAATAAACATTCAAATCTGTTATGTATGTAAAAAGAACGCTATGCATATTTAAATAAAAGAGCAGTGCATGGAGAAGACAGCATTTACCCGTGGATATAGACCATACACATGTTGTGCTCATCTTAATTTTTGAAGGTTACCATACTCCCCCAATCATTTGCTTATCACTGGTTTTACTGGTGCATTTTCAATGAAAGCAGCTCTTTAAAATTCCATCCCAGACTGCATTTGTGCAACAGAAAATCAATTTACATTTTTATTAAGTGGTGCTTGATTGAAAACGGTACGGCTTCCTTTGAATCTCAGTCACAGACACTCCAAGCAAAGGTCAGCAGCTACACAGAGCGAGAAAAAAAAATTCAGAGGGATTTTATTAAGGTTAAAAACCTCGGCAAACATTCCACCTCTTAGAAAAATATCATCGCCTTTCATTAGCCATCATACACATGTTAGAGTGGATTAGATGGAGTGTGACGGGGAAAAGCGTGCACCTCTCGTTTGTTTTATGTCAGAGCAATGGTGGAGAAAATGGCTGAATAATACATGACATAGTGTTTTAATTAACATGCAATGGAGGGCAATTGGTAATTAAAACAGAGTGATGTTAGGAAAGGTCAGAGGCTGGTGCACCGAGTTAGCATGAAAGAAAGCAAGTGATCTGTGAGGTGAACACAGGAGTAAAGGAGCTCATATTGTGTGTGTCATTCTTTGTATTGTTCCAAAGAGACCTCTCTCCGCGTTTTGGTGTGTGAATGTGAGATATGTGGATTATAGCTTTGATAGAGTGATCACAGAGGCTGTTTCAAACCTCATTATGATTGCCTTTGCGCTTTACATGGATTGTAAAGTTGTTCAGACCTGCCCTCTCTGTTTCTCTAAATTGCATTGTTATCCGCACAGCATGCACACAAGAGGAAACAAGTGAAACTCTCCTGCATTGAAATTCAGCTAGTGAAAGAATTTTATTGTGTTTGCTTTCCCCAAAGATTTTAGGAAACAAGAAAGCACACCAGTTGTAATGGGGAAAATGTCTTCATTTCTGGGGTAATTTTATTTACAACTAATAGAGCACTGATAAATAAATAATCCGATGTGTTTTGGTGTGATGCCTTCATTAGATCAAAGATAATTTCACCAAGTTCACTTTTTAAGTGCCACGTCATGCAATTAACACTCAAAATGGAGAAAATTGGCACACCACCAAAGCAGAAAATGTTTTTGCAGATTTGTGTTAAATTACAATATGATTTCAGATTCCTTTCAGTCTAAACACTTTCCTCGGAGCATGAGTTGTGTTTCGTAAGAGGTCCTTGATACGCAACACATTAGATATTTGACATTTGTTTAGCACATGTTAAAAAAAAGACATGAGCATACAAACAAGCAGACAGACAGACATAAAGTCATATTTACAAATAATAAAAAGCAGAATGAAAAAGCAATTGTCAGTGTGTAGTTACTTTTAATTTTGATTTACACATCAAAACAGGAGAGGGAGGAAGTATAAACTTATCAGATCCCACCACTTCTACATAGGTGCATTGAGTGAAACAAAACACAGCTTCCTTAAAGCTATGGTCTACATTTAGAAAGATTGATCATTATTATTAACATCATTTAGATGGTGGTTATGGCCCAATAGTGCTAGCTACACAGTGTGAAGAGGAAATAGGAACCAAAAAAATCCACTCTCTCTGGCGGCTGCAGGCCTGCAAAGAAATTGACCAATCACAGCCATCCGGTCCGCATGGGAGTTACTCCTTGCTCAAATTTGCACTCTCTCTCTCTTACCCTCTGTCCAATCCCCTCGCTCCATTTTGACACTCCTCTGCTCCTCGTCCCGCCTCGTCCCAGCCCCCCTCCGCATTTGAAAATACGAGCGCTTTGTCAGGCCCTGAGCGATTCAGCTACACGAGTTTCAATATGGAAAATAAAGAGAGCAACAGCAGCAAGTGGCCTCTGCTTGCCCCACCGGCAAAGGCCGAAAGGAAGCGTAAGTCTGCCTCTGAAAAGGCAGAAACGAAAAGGAAATGCAACAAATTGAGGGCTCAAAGCAGAGTAAACATCGGGTCATCCTTTGACCGATGGAGAAAGCTCCGGCAAGATCTGGGCCTGAAAAGTGATGCTGATACAGCAGAGTTTTTGTTCAACAGGTAATATTTCGTTTTTATTGTGGATGTTGCGACATAGATAACTGTATGCCAATGCTGGCTTATGACTGTGAAAGCTGCTGTGCTGTGCTTCATGACACATTGAAGACCATTTCCAAATTCCATGCATATGTGCAACACCCAAAGAGAAGCGCAAACTCTCAAACTGCCACAACAGCTAAGTTATTCTTAAATATGTTGACTGGATTGATGACATGTCACTTTTTTCTACTTTGAGAGTTGATTTATATTTGTTGAGGTCCCTCTCGAATGCACACTCATTGGCTGTTCCAACATAACATCACTTCTGACACCGGATTTACTGTACGCTATTTTAGTGGTTATTTAGTTTTATGCCGCAGTGGAAAGAAACAAACTTTGTGGGTGCTTTTCATTCCACTTAGGTGTCTCCTCACCTCCCTCACTCATGTCACTTCCTTGTATTTAGCTCCTCCCAGTGAGGATGTGAGAGCGAAACAAGGACTAGACATGAGGACAGAGGAGCTGAAGGTGCCAAATGAGAAATTCTTGGCTCAACAGCAGCATCAGTTACTTATGATGTGCTGTGCTTCATGTGGAGGTGCAGCATTTATGTCATGCCTTGATAAAAGACTCCTCTTAGGATACACCTGTGTTTCCTTGCTCTAAACTCCTATACCGAAGCCTCCTCTCTAGTCTCCTCGGGGTGCATTTAAGAGATGTGAAGATCCAACATGAGGGTGAAGGGAAACCATTGCCACGTCAGGAGACAAGAGAGGAGGCAAGGAAGCATAGGTTAGCATGATAAAAATCAGCCTCTATTTTCATGGCATGTACACTACTTTCTGCTAACAATCCCACAGTGCAATGTGTCACATTTAATAGGTGTGCAATGCTTCACCTGTCAGTGATGATGCAAACTACCCCTGTTCAAATGCAAGAAAGAGAACAAAGACTCACAAAGCTGACAACTGAGGCACAAAGCTGACAACTGAGGCACAAAGCTGACAACTGAGGCACAAATCTGACAAAGAATATAAGATGTTTTTTAACAATTACAAATAATAAAATACAATATAAATATAAAAATAAGGAAAAGTAAAGCAAGAGTGAGAGAAAATAAGATAATAGGGAAAAACATAGCATTGATGACTTAATCTAAAATGTTACATGAATATCAACATTCAGAGGCCACCAAGCAGTTTTGAAAGCGACGCATTTTAAAATGTATGTCAATGAAGCGTGCTGATCAAGTGGCACCACAAGGAAAATGGCGTACCATTTAGTCACGTCTTCAAATCTTTACAGGACAATGCTTTCACCACACCTAACCTCACACTAGTCAGTAATGATTCTCCTCAGCCACTTTAAATAAAAATATATAAGGGAAAATAAATGATTGCATAGATATTCAACCCCCTTCAGGTCAGTATTTAGTACTGCACTGTGTCTGTGTGGATATGTCTCAGTCAGGCTGGCGCATCTGGACACTGCAATTGTTCTCCATTCTTCCTTGCAAAACAGCTCAAGCTCTGTCAGGTTGCTCGGGGATCGGGCGTGAACAGCTCGTTTCAAGTCCAGCCACAAATTGTGATTGGATTGAGATCTGGGCTTTGACTTGGCCTTTAGGTTTTGCTGTATGCTTGGGGTCGTTGTCTTGCTGGAAAATAAATCTTCTCCCAAGTCGTATTTCTCTTGCAGATTTGGCGATATTTTTCTGCATTCATGTTCCCCTCTACCTTTACAAGTCTTCCAGGGCCTGCTGCTGAGAAGCATCCCCAGAGCATGATGCTGCCACCACCATGCTTTACAGTGGAGATGGTGTGTTTGCGGTGATGTGCAGTTTGGTGTTGGCCAAACATAGCGTCTCTCCCATCTGAGCCACTGAAGCTTTTAACTCCTTCAGAGCAGTCGATGATGGATTGAACTGAACTCCATGGGATGTTCAGTGAGTTGGAAATCTTTTTGTCACCATCTCCTGACTTCCATCCATCCATTTTCATATCTGCTTATCCTCTTGATGGTCGGTGGGCGCTGGAGCCTTTCCCAGCTGACATTGGGCTAGAGGTCTAGAGGTACACCCTGGACAGGTCGCCAGACTATCACAGGGCTGACACAGAGACAGACAAACATTCACACTCACGGACAATTTAGAGTCACCAATTACCCTGCATGGCTTTGGACTGTGGGAGGAAGCCGGAGTACCCGGAGAAACCCACGCTGACACAGGGGGAACATGCAACAGAAGGGCTCCCTCCTGGGATTGAACCAGGATCCCTCTTGCTGTGAGGTGACAGTGCTAACCACTACACCACCATGCAGCCCATCTCCTGACTTATACTTTTCAATGATCTTTTCTCTGAGTTCTTTTGGCTTCATGTTGCAATTGTAGCAGGAATGCTGATGAACCAGAGACTGGACCTCCCAGACACAGGTGTTTTTATACTACAGTCACTTGACACACATCAACTGCACTCAGGTGATCTCCATTTCACTAATTGGGACACTGCTGGCATCAACTAGCTGGACCTCTGTTGAATTAGGTCAGTCACTTTAAAGAGGGTGAATATTTATGCAAACATTTATTTCACACTATATATTTTTAATTAATTGACATTAGTTTGTAAAAATCTTCTTTCACTTAGATATGAAAGAAGCTTTTTTTGCAAATTCTTTTCAAAAAAGCCAATTATATTGATCATGATTTCATGTATAAAGGGAAAAAAAGGGGGGGAAACATCCAAGGGGGTGAATTCTTTTCATAGGCATTGTACATCTTATGTGGGAGAATGGGAAATAGTTAGCCGAAACCTTGTCATATTCGATCACCTCACACACCATGTGTAATACCATCCCTGGCATGTGGATGACACTGGATTCTGAACAAACTCACAAACTGGCCTTTGACTATTCCCAGCCTGAGGATCTCAAAAGCTGCCTTGATGATAACTCGGCCCGACGCTGTGACAAGAGCCGGGGAATAAACCTTGACACCGCAAGCCCTCCCATCCTCCCATAATACATATTGCTCACTCTTCCTCGCACACATACACAAACACCACAGGGGACTTGTCACCCACCCACACTGAAATCACTGAAATGTCCCCCTCCAGCCCCTGCAGTGTTTGAGTTATTACCTGTTTCCATTATATCTTTCACACAGGGCCAATAAAGCTTGAATCAGGTTATGAGACGGATAGCAAGACCTGAACATCTCAACCTTTATTAAGCTGTCTGTTACAGCGAAGAAGAAGAAGCACACACACACAAAGTTCACTCAGCAACACAAAGACAGGAAAAGGAGAGCATCTAAACAGAATGATTATGTCCAAAGAGAGCAGATGGGACAGTGTGAGGGGAGAAAAGGCTGGAGGAAGAGAAGGAGGGGAAACTAAATGAAAGGGAAATGAAATGAAATGTGAGGAGACAAGTGGTGAGAAGTCAGCAGGCGGCCCACGATTGTAACTGTAGCCTTGGAAGTATATCAGCGCAACCAACAGCAACCACCCAACCATAAGTACTATTTACAAGATGTGAAAGTACTGTTATTTATGTGTGATCTGTGACACAGCAGAGAGCAGGGGAAGTCAAGTGTACTCCGAGACAATGTGAAGAAATGCCACTCCACTTTTTTCACACACACTGCACTGTCACAAGGTCACTGGTCATCTCCGGGTAGCTCTTGTTACTTTCTTAAAAGTTTGTTTTTTTGTTACAGTGTGAAATGCTCACAGCTGTTAAGCCAGAAGACACACATGCACTCTTCTCCAGACTTGTGCACATGTAGCGAATGCGTGTCAGTGTGTGTTTGTGCAGACTTACAGCAGACAGTCCTGTTGAGTTAACTGAGAAAAATGCCTCAACTGTCATCTGTCACCCTAAGAGAACATATGCAAGCAAAAAAAAGAAGAAAAATCACAGTGTACTGAGGCTGGCTACATTTTCTCAGTCTGGACGTATTCATTCATTCAGCGCTCTTCCACTACATTTTGATGGGTTTGTTTGCTCCAGGCAAACATTTTCAACATGGCACATAACAGCAGTCGTTTGAAGGGAAAACAGTGTTTATTGAGATGAACAAATAGCATCTGGAAGTCAGTGGGAAGACTGCAAAGCTCTGAGATACCAGAAACTAGAAATGCTCAATTTATTGGCAACAAGTGAAGACATTTTGAGCTCAAATGTTGCAGAAATTCTGGATTAAACTCTAAATGTATTGCTGATGTCTGTCTGAAAACCACAGCATATTTCCTGTACAGCAGAGTTAAATAAATACAAGGAATATTTAATGTGATGCATTGATTAATCCAGTTGGAAATCTTTTTCTTTTGGTTTCCAACAGTCTGTGCAGGCAAAATGCTGCACCCAGAATACAGTCTGAATCCAAACAAATGAAAAGACACATAAACTTGGCATTAAGGTTTTACTTTTCTTGGTCAGAAAAAGATATAATTTTGCCAAAATTGAATTTTGTCTGTGTTTCATAAATATTTTAGTAGAGTTCTTGTCTGCTAGCAACAATTTAAAATAATAATAAAAATAATATTTACGGAGTCTAGCACTGCTATCAAGTGGAAGTGAGTTTACCTTGAACTTTTCACAGCAACAATGCAACAAAATGTTTCAGATGTGAAAACAGCAAATACAAAATGCCTGCATAATACTATATATATTGTATATTTATATTATGATTAAAATAATAACTTCAGGGAGGAATTAAAGAAAAAAGAGGACATAAAAACAAATTATTTCTTTAAAAGAAAAGGCCATTATTTGAGTGTTGGGGGTTTTTTCTTTAAAAAAAAAAGCTATTATTCCTCCTCAGTGATGTTCTTCCTGGTATTTATTTTACAGTGATCCTAATGTAATGTAAATATATTTAAATATATTATATTGAATATGATATATTTAAATATATTATATTAAATTTATATTTTTAAAAAGTTAGCCTGCATATAAAGATTTTAATGAAACATCCAGTGTGTAGGATTCTGTGTCTCTGAAAACAAGAATCGTTATGTTTTCGTTACCTTCAGATGAGGTATGGAGATCACCATTATTGCACCACCATGTTTCTACAGTAGCCCAAATGGACAAACCAAACACTTGGGCTAGGATACACCATTTTCATTTTTATGTCAGCCATGGTAGTTAGACGCCCATCCTCAATGAGCAGCATCACAAACACCCCGATTTGTAACTTGAACCTGCTTTATTCTGTGTTTTTACCAGTTTCAATAACTTTTTGGACAGGACGAGAACTCTGCCTATAATTTGGTTCCCAGTGGAAACCTCCTGAACATCTGGATCTTAAGTTATCAGAGAAAAAAAGACGAGCACACGTTGTTTGGCGTGTGTGTTATATGCCACTAAATCTTACACACTGAACCTTTAAAAGTTTTGTCTCTGCTGTTGAGTTATTTTCTGCTGTACTTCATGATGTAGTGTAGCTGAGATACAGTGGTGGAAGAAGAACTTAAATCTTTTACTTCAGTAAAAGCAGCAATAGTGTAAAAATACTCCTGCTTTACTGAAATAAATGTAGTAAAAGTATCAGCATCAAAATATACTTGAAGTATCACAAGCAAAAATACTAGAATAATGTATATCATGTCATTGGGTTAAGATAAACAAATACATAATATATTTTCATCTTTTATCTGTTTATTGTTTTTTCATTACTAATCCCAAAAGTAAGCAGTGACTAAAAACTCAAATAAATGTAGTCTAATGGAGTAAAAAGTACAATATTTGCCTCTCAAGCACAAATATAGAAGTATACAGGCACTCAAAATTGTACCTAAAACATTAGCTTACTTGAGTAAATGTACTTATTTACTCTCCAACTCTGATGAGGTACCTGAATGCAGCAGTATAAAAGATTATTTCCATTCATATATGTCTCAATAGCTCAAATCTGGGCGCTCTGCTCCACCGTGTGCTCGCGTGGCGTTACTGCAACGCGAGGAAGTGTTGACAGTTGCTAGGTAACGAAATCTCCTCCCAGACTCCACTGAAGTACTCTTTGCTTTGCCAGCTTTTCCCTATCAGTGCTGGTTGTTTTGGGGTGTTTTCTAAAGCATGGCAGGAAAGGAGAAACTGGATTTGGTCCGTCAGAACGCAATTCACGTTGAGACGATCCGTAAGGAGCAAAGACAGCAGAAACTCCACATGGAGTTCAGCATCAATCCACACCGGAAATGTAAGTTACGTTTGTCTGTCCTTCAGATCATAGCTTCCCTCTGCATAGAACAAATAGGCCTAGCTCTAGTAACTGAAATAATAATTTTTGAATAATAATATGGTCGGGTTTTTTATCTCTCACGAAAACTTGAGCACTCTGTCTCGTTTAGACACCAGACAACAATTAAATCTGTTTAATTTTGTTTGTGGTGATCAGAGAAAATTAGCCAGGAAGAAAAGTGCTTAGTGTGCTTAAATACACAGTAGTTCTCACTGGGATTTATGCTATTTATCTGCTATAAAGTCTTATAGATACTGTCAACATAGTTATCTATTAAAGGTAACAGTGGCTTAAGGTAGTTACAATGGGCCCCAGTGCACGCTATTATGAGGGGCCCTGTTACGCCCTAGTTACAAGTTGTGGAGCACACACACACACACACACACACACACACACACAGTTTTAGGTGTATATAACATTATATTTTAGCAACAGTGTGTCTTACTGCTGCTTTTATATTACATCCACTTGCAGATACTTGATATTGGACACATTAGTATTAGACACGTAGTTTTTTAAATAGTTTATGTAGAATAAGTTTATAATTTGTTAAAGATTGACACTGTTTTACAAAACCAGAAAGCCATGATGGAGATGGGTTTGCCTGCTAAACTGCACCATGGACACTTTACTGACACTATGGACACTTTATGGACACCACAGCTGTCTGCTGTTTTGCACATACAATCACTTGCACTAGATGTGCAAGTGATTGTATGTGCAATCACTTGCACTAGATTTGCTCCCTTTATCCACTGCTCATTTTTATTCACTGCTGCTCATTATTATTATTATTATTATTATTATTATTGTTATTTATCGCTGTTTCTTGTATTTTTGTACTTATTTTGCATGCCTAGTTTTAAGTTAAGTTTTAAGTTTAAATTTTGAAATCTTTAATCTGACTCTTTCCCCTTGACTGCTGTAACACTGGAATTTCTCAATTATGGGATCAATAAAGGTGTATCTTGTCTTATTTAGGGCATGTATGGAAAATAGCACCATTTTTGTTTTAATGCGAGTTCTTTTTTTTTTTTTTTAAATATTTTTATGGCCATTTTTTGCCTTTAATTGATAGGATAGTGAAGTGTGAAAGGGGGAGAGAGAGAGAGGGAGACACATGCAGCAAAGGGCCACAGGCTGTGGTTGAAGCCGGGCCGCTGTGGCAACAGCCTTGTACATGGGGCGCCTGCTCTACCACTAAGCCACCGACCCCCCAAATGCGAGTTCTTCTTTGAACACGGGCGTAATTCCAGGTGGCAGTCGGGCCCCTCCACCCCATGGGCCCCAGTGCAAATGCACTGCCTGCACTGTCTATATTTACGCCCCTGAAAGGTAACAGCCTCCTGGTCAACAGGGGAAAGTAACTGAGTAGACTACATTTACTTTGAGGGAGGCTACATTTTACTCCTACTTGAACGTAAAATATTGTGATTATACAACACAAGATCACAAATAGAGATGTGACTGTAGGCCCTGTCATGCTACACACACAGAAAAGGCATTAACAGGTATGTGAATATTAAAATTAGAGCAGAATATAAATCATAAAATAGAACAAACTATATAAAATTAGCACTAAAGGAGGAACTATAAATGTATGTTACTTTCTACCTCTTCTATACTGCATTTATCAGCTGGATATGATCACTTTATATTACACTCTGCTATAATTTTAACAATCAGATGTGCTCCACCTCCCCAGCTGTAATATTAAAACACTTTTACTTTTAACACTTTATATTTTGCAAGTAAAATCTTCAATGTAGGACTTGTAATGGAGTATTTTTGCAAAGTGGTATTGCTATTTTTATCTCCAGGTCCAGTGTGTATGATTTAGGGCCATCTAGTGGCAGAAATTGGGTAAAAATATTCAGAAATATGTTCTCATTAGTTTATAATCACATGAAACTATGAATGGTGTTGTCCTTACCTTAGAACGAGCCGTTTATATCTACATTTAGAGCGGGTCCTCTTCCATGGAATACACCATGTTGTTTGTACAGTAGCCCAGAACAGACAAACGAAACACAGGCTCTAGATAGGGCCATTCACATTTTTTTTTCGTGTCGGCGATCGTAGTTCTCCTACATGCCTGACACATGGGAGAAGTTTCAGTTCTGCAACCTCACTGCTGGATGCAACTAAACACTAGAACTTTAAGTCAAAGGTCTGAGTACTTAATGTCATGTTCTTAATGTGTCTGTTGTTACATTAAACTGTTTGTATATTGTGTATTTTTCTTACTGTGTGTGTGTGTGTCCACTGTCTCTTAGTACACATCCTGCCAGACAAACCCATGTCTAGGAAACCAACAGAAGTGATTGCAGAGAACTGTAAGTTCACATATGTTCCCTTGAAGCTTCCAATAATGTTCTGCTCTTCTCTTCTGCTCCGGATAAATAACACTTAAATACACCATGACATTACTCCAGATCCCAAACAGGATGAAGCAGTTATGAATGTTTGAGAACCTCTGTGTTCATTACACATCCATGTGTCTGTTTTCCAGCGGATTTCATCGAGGCCTTCCACAAGGCCCGCCAGGAACCCACCAAGAAATATGCAATGCCACAGACTGAGAGTCAGGAGATAGGATGGGTGTCAACTCCACTGGTGAGGAAAACATTGCTTTGGACAATTTATTAGAATTACTAATACTGTACTTTAGAAGGAAGACCTGAACTCAATTCATTTCTACTATTAAACCCAAAGAAACCACTCCAGATCTTACCCGAACGTTAATTCTGTCTATGTTTCCCCTCAGATCCCATCGAACCGCAGTGACAAGAGGATCAATTTCTACCGCTTCCGAACTGACATCACCAAACACAAAGAATCTGCCCTGCGTTCATCAAATTAAAATGAATCTCCAAAAAGATGAGCAACCTATGTTCAGATTTATTTGTTTATCATACAAGTGTCACTGCCAGACGCTGCCCTTTTTCATTTCAATCTTAGTGAGCTAAGAAAAACGCTTGTGGGGCAACATTTGCCAGCACAGGTCTATACAAAGCACACTTGCCCCTCACATACTTACCATATTAATGAATAGGAAAGGGCAAAACTAACAGCTGCTCAATATTATAAAATGTCATGATGTCACATGGGAGAGAATCAATGAGTCAAGGAGCTGAGTTAGAAAAAAATAAAACAGAATAAACAAAACTCTAAAGAGCACACACAGTGTAAATGAGAGAACAAGGAGGCTGGTGTAGACGTCGGGGTGTAATCACAGACGGAGGTTTTACAGACGTACAGAGTCAGTAATGTCCACACGTGATAAAACTGATAAAGAAGAAGAGACATTTTCTTAACATTCAGATTCTGTTTTTGTCCACTCCTGGGTTCACCATTTCTGCAAAAAGACCCTTTCTTCACCAGTCATGTCCTTCAAATAGCTTCCTTAGCGATACAGCAGGACGTCTCTCGCTCTCTGTAGCTTGAAGGTTCCTCCATATTGATCCGGACGCATCTTACTGAAGGCATGTTGTAGAAAAGTGAACAAGAAAAGCCCATGTTCTCCTAAATGTCTCCTGGTGTAAATGGAGGAGAGACTGGGGAGCAGGTGCAGAGAAACAAAGTCCAAGTCCAGCCTATCGACCAGCCTCAGTCAGTTTTTACGAGCGGGACTTCATCTTCTTGCGAACAGACTTGCCCGGGCGTTTCTGGAAAAACAAGGTGGAAAAAAGTGAGCTTCTCTACAGTGTGGAGAACTGCTTTTCTAGAACTGTATAATTTCCTTTGACAATTTTTCTACATTTATCAAATCAGTCAGCAGTGTGTGTGTGTGTGTGTGTGTGTGTGTGTATGACACTCACATTTTGTTTCCCTCCTTTGCCGCCCTTCTTCCCTCCCTTGCCGCCCTTTGCGTGAGCCACTTTGGCGCGGAAACTGGAAACATCGTTGAAGCTCTCCTTGGTGTTCCACTTCTTCCCACTCTTCTTGCCCCCGAAGCCAAATTTCTGGTCCTTGTATTTTCGCTTGGCATTGGGACTGTCAAAATAACAGTGACACTTTTAGCTTTTTGTGAAAATGCCAGAGATGCCAAGAGTTCAATAATATTATGCTTGACTTTTATGACTGCAATGTGCACGGCTGAGATGTAACACCTTACCCTTTCTTGTTCATCGCTTTGTTGGGACCCTGAGAAGAGTCTTTACCCTTTTTCTGGTCTCCTTCCAAGAAATCCAGTTTGTCGGTCATTCCTAAAGGCGGGGATGGTCAGAAATCGTACATACAGTTACATACATACAGTTAAATACAGTTAATCTATGCTATAACCACCAGAATTTTAAAGCAATTTGCAGAGGTTGCCTTTCACCACAGTGCACAATCAATGGCTCTAATACTTTTTGGACCTTTGAATGTGCAGTGGAATTTATGTGTGAATAAAACTACACTTCTAAAAAGACTCACCTTTCTGGTATTTCTTTACAGCAGTCATCATGGCTTTCTTCTCTTTCTGCCTCTTCTGAATCACTTCTACTTGGACCTGGCACACAATCAAAACTCATGTTAACTACAAAAGAGGATTCTCTAAGATGCTGGTCTAGTCCCGTTTTTGCCTGCTTTCCATTATCACTACACATCAAGTGTAAAGGTAGACATCTAGTACACATACATAAGGGCGACTATATTCAACATGTAATCAATGTACTTTAAAGACTGACCCCAGAGAGCAGGGCTTCTGAGACCTATAAGAGTAATACAGCCTTTCAAAACAAGGACCAACCTTTTTGCCAAACTTCCTTTGCTCGCGCAGTTTCTTGGCCTTCTCCGACTTCTCCAGTATCATCTGCTTTGAGATCAGTTTTTTCCTGATCTGTACAAAGGAACAAAAACATCTGTTAGTGCCGATATTTGGATTCAAGTCTTAAAATAATAATTACAATAATTAGAAGATAACTAGTAGCAATGTTATGGTACATGTCTATTCAGTATACCACTCTTAAGGCCTTTGCACACTGATTCCAATGTCTTTTATTGCTCTTTGTTGTGAAAATTCGCAATACGTGACAAAAGGAAAAGACACATTTCCTCCTTTGCCTCTCTCCACCAAAGTTACCTATCTATCTGTCTGGGGGGTGATTATTCGAAAAATTGTCGAATAGTTGCCACGATTTTCGAATAGTGTTTTTGCTTGTTTTGCCCATCCCTAATATGCATAAATTGTCAGCTTTAAATTTTAAATTTGTTTTGCATTTACTATATTTGTCAAACCTGCACCTCTGTCTTTTAAGTGCAACATTCAAAAACCAGCTCACCTTCTGCATCTGCTGATCGGACTTGGCCATCTCTGCAAAGTAATCGTCCGGCCTCTTGGTGGCTATCCCATGCTTGCTCAGGAGAGGCAATGCCTCGAGAACTGTAGCTTGGGCTTGACGATAGCTACAGATGAACAAACAGAGATTCATCATGAAGGAGTTAAATACACTCTTTATAGCAGGGTTAGATCTCTTTTTGTGAGTAGAAAATTCGATACATCTTCAAAGGCATACAAGGGTTGGTGCTTCTGCAGCTAGTATCAAAAATAACACTAGGACAAAATAAATATGTAGCTGTAATTTTTGACAGACAGCAATAGATGTAGAATAAATAAGTAAACTAAATGATCTAAAACAGTAATAAAATACTCAACAGTGATGTGAAAATATCAATCATAGTTCATAGTTCATCCAGCTCAACACTGTCACTCCAGTCATCTGTGACCTTTGTGACTTTTGGATTTATAACAATGTTGTATAAAGTTATGGTCACTCACAAGAACATCTCTCTCTGGAAATCATCATCTGCATTGACATCTCCATTTTTCATGCTTGGAACTTTCCCTTCAGCTTTGGATAAAACGTCCTCCACCGGCAGGTTAGTCATATCCAACCTCTCCACCCAGGGAAGGTCTTTACGGAAGTCTGCAAGGCACTGTTTTAAACCCTCCTGCATCACAACACACGAGACATGGTATATTAAGCTATACTGTTATTGTTATAGTAGTTGCAAGATTTGCTCTCTTATTACTTTGACATTTTTACAAAGGCATCAAAAACCTTTTCAGAGTGTAACAAACACGTTTTCTTTTCTACATGCCAAAACAACTCATAGAAACACACCAAAGCTCAACAGGGGTTCTAACATTTCAAGAATGTTATGATAAATTCACTCACCACATTGTTGACAAATTTTTTGGATTTATCCACCAATACGTTCATCCCAGGTTTCAACAACCCTTTTGCGAAGGCTTCTTGGAGCTAAAGAAAACAAAATGTGGTTATAGATATGCCCCAGCCTACATCTTTTAAATCTAAACTGAAAACCATCTCATGCGTTTTTATCTAAACAATTTTGAAATCCAAGGTTTTATTATCGTTCTATTCATATAACAATTTTAAATCTTTTGAATTATTTTGGGTTATTCTTTTACTCTGTCCCTTTTTCTCATTAAAACTGTATTGTTTTACATTTGAATTGTATTCTTTCAACTTTGAATTGCATAGTTCTTTTACATCGTGTTGTTTTATACTTTTCTGTACAACATCTCAAACCTACCTGTTTGTATGAAATGTGCTATATGAATTAGGGATGCACAATATTGGATTTTTTTTTGCCAATATCTGATATACTGATATGTAACAACTCATTTGACTGATAATTGATATTAATATAGATATATCCACTTTTTTCCCCCACTTAATTTTAGTGTTCCTCAAGTCCCTTCTATAGTGGAATTAACATCATATTATGCATACATACTCTTATCATGATAGCCCACCAGCAGATGGAGACATGAAGCACAGTATTTTTTTAATGTATGTAATATTCATTCATTGTGCAAAGGAAGAATTCGAAGAATCGAACTGATTTCGATACTTCATTCTAAAGCCAGTATCGGCCAAAACCGATGACGTGCCGATATTATTGTGCATCCCTATTATAAATGAAACTGCCTTGCCTTGCATGACCTTACCTTGTAGATACATTCTCTTACATATTTTGTTTTGCATCCCTGTCAATGTATGTACACGTAGGCAACACACCAAACCACAGTCACAGTGGTACTAAACTACAGTACAACGTTAGTTTTATATGCAAGTTTTATATTATATATATGTATATACACAGCCAAGTAGGGTTTTCACATATAAGGAATTCTGTAAAAGTGAAGAAATATAAATGTGTAACAAAAATAAATCACTGTGCAAACATGACACGTTTAAAAAAAAAAAGAATTCACAGTATGAAGAAACGTTATTAGATATGTACAATCTAAAGAAATGATACATACATGCTGTATAAAGTAAACATTGTCCTTGTCACCATTATCTCTTTACATAACTTACTGTAAACTCGTGTCAAGTCTTGTCTCATCTGTACAGTTTTCTATCAATACAACTTTTCAGAGTCCAGCACACACAGTAGTTTTACAGTAGCTTAGCTTTGGCTTGCTAACGTTAGCCACTGTTAGCATGTCAACAGCTCACTCACCTCATCGTCTGATAATTCATTGTTCTCCTCCTCGGAGTCTTGTCCGAGCAGCTCCTCCTCCTCTGCTGACTCCATAGTGCTGTTATCGATAATCATAAGATGATTATATGTGAATAAACGGCCGTTAAACGTGAAGAAACCTGCTGTGGATGTACAGCTCCTCACATGTACAGCGAGTTACTGCAGTTCACGTGGGGAGGAAGTGACGGACAGTGACGTTCTACCAACACAGTCCTCCGGCGGAAAGGATGCGTAAGATCAATGGTTCCTAGACGAACAAAAAATAGGATTCAGGCAAGTATGGTGCGTTAAATGGATTATATATTCTCTGATACCCTAGAAAGTAAGCGAAAATATCGTCGACACTTTTTTCAGAAACTTTACCATCGTATTACTTATCATATTATTGAAATTCACCTTTTACTCCTCGACAAAAAATACATTTAATGACTGCAGTTCTTGAAAACTGCAAACTTGACATATTTCATGTATAAAACACAGATTACACCCCGAAAATTCGTGTAAAATATATAAGTTGGTAAAAAATAACTTTACTATGTAATGTAGTATGTTATATCAAGACATTCCTCTTGGAGGTGCTGTCGTGCACCTGGGCAGATCTTAGATTTAAAGCATTCAAGGTACATTTATGTGTCATTTTACAACACAGAGTTGCAAAATGAAATTAAGTGTGTAGTTCCTTTATGCTACACACACATAGAAAATATATATAAATATTCAAATTGGAATAGAATTAAAAATGAATAAAATAGCATGAGGTCTGCAGTTACTTATATACATGTAGGGCTACTAAGTAAGTATAAACTAAATTTATAATTTATAAATATTGATTATATATTTTTGTATAGTGGAATCCAGAGGATGAGGTTATTTCATAGGTTAATGTCCATTAATATCTGTATCTATATTTATATCTATATCCTATCCAAGACAGACATACAGGTAGATAGATAGATAGATAGATAGATAGATAGATAGATAGATAGATAGATAGATAGATAGGCCAGCTGGCCGGCCGACAGGCAGACAGACAGACAGACAGACAGACAGAGACAGATAGAGTTTTCCACCGGATCAATATGGTTCTTACATGTAAAGGAGCAGCTGAAACCTTGTCAAGTTTGCCAAGAGGACTTTGCAGATCAAAGCCTAGGAAGAATCTCCTTTAAATCTTTACAAGTTTGATTGTGTTAATGAAGCCTCATGACTTTCACTTGCCACCTCATCAAGAAAGAAGCTACTGACATCACTTTTTCTGAGCTTTCTTCCCGAGTCGATTTCTGTCACTTTGACACAGCATGAGAAATGTCTGCAGTGTTGGCCCAGTGTCACTGTAGGAGAGATAAAGACAGGAGAGGCCGATGACCAGTGTCGCTCTGACTGATGGTCATTTCTGCATGCATCTACCTGTGTTCATTTCATAACAGATGCTGTTAATCAGACATTTACTTATTTTTCTTGCTAATCCTGTGTATGCTAAAGCAGGGGCTGAACTGATTTCACAGGGTAGGGGTTAACTTAGCTTATATTAATACAGTTTCCATTAGTTCTGTCTTTAACCAGTGACTGCAAAGTGAATATCTCCTCAACAATTAGGAGCATACAGATCTGCTGTAAGCTTGCTAAGATTTTCAAGCACCTCACACACTTTAATGTCTCAAAAGTCAAGGTATATATGTAAAGGCCATCAGCCCCAAATGTTTCAAAAGTATAGTGAGAAGGTCAGAGTTACTGTCCAACCTGCAGCATTATCACTGTACACTGTAGCAAGAGAAAGGATGGGAATCGCAATCATTCATTTTTATGTTGCATGAAGACAGTTTGTATTCATCTTTTGTACTCACGTCGCAGTCGTGTGTGGAGAGCTTGCAGTTAGAGAGCGAGAGTGTGCACACGCAGAATGCTAATGCTGTGCTTTGGCCAGTGACCATGAAAGTAACTTGACTTTACTCAAAATGTCACTTAAAAAGGATTATTCTCAAGTGGTCATACAAGGATCTCAACCCTGCCAAGCGTTGTATTAAGAGTTGTCAACCATGATAGTGTCGGCTGCATCTATCCACTGGACATATTGCATTACATTATCATTGATTGTTGAGGCTAGTACAAGCGATATGTTCTGACACCCTATGTAAGGGGTCATTTAGGTTATCTGTATCTGTTATCTGTGATGCCAGAGAGCAGATTGAATCAGAAAATAGAGATAAAAATTAAGCCCTAGAGTGCAAAGCACCTGCAGGACTTCATTTCAACCACAGATCATCAATAATTAACATGCTTCTAACCAGAAATTACAGCGGGAAGTCAGCTGCAGTTGGCATCATAACAGTAATTTCCAGTTTTACATTGTTTTGTTTGTTGTCTGTGTTTTTCTTGTCAGCGGTTCACTGAGACAAATTGCAGTTTTTAAATAAACACAGACCATGTCAAAACACGTGTTGAGTTTCACACAAACACAAGAGGTAATTGCATTCTGGTCTGTAATGTACTGGCTTGGAAATAAAAACTCCATTTTGTGTTATATAGGTTTTGAAAGAAACTGAAAATCAGATAATTGATACACTGGAAAGAAGTCCCTACAGCACACTCAGTTTGAGTCAACTTCTCGTCTCTTATTAGGAACTGGACAGGAGCACTTTGACTTAAAAGAGGATGTGGGGCCGTCTTTACCCTCTGAGATCCAGGCTTTTGTATGGTATGCATTTTTAATTTCTCCTAAATATTTGGGATGACAAGGACCTGATAAGTATTAAAACAAAGTATTTTCTTTGAATAGTAAGAATTTTGTTAAACTATTGTCCTCATGGGACAATGGGTTTATTTTCTAATAGTCACAGATATGTAATAAAGTATAAAACTGATTATTTCAGTGCCTGAACATTGTTGTGCAAAAACAAACTTACAAACAATGCAAAGTTTGTTCAATTTTTTCTAACTTTATAGGCTAGGGATCCCTGTTTGAGTCTAAAACTGTTAAAAGCAATGCATTTCAACACCTGAACATGTCTGTGCAAAAGCAGAATTGCAAAAACAAAAACAACATATCTAAGTTCCCTGTGATTTTGTTTTGTTTTTTTTGTAACTCTGTAGGAATTTTCCTTCCTTTTTGGAAGGGGAACTACTCAGGGGAACAGTCTGTCACACCTAACTAGTCCATACCCATTGAGTGCACAGTTGCCCACATACAGTTTCACATGGTGTGTGTTTGGGATACAGGTCATAGGAAATTGCAGATTAAATAGTCAACTGAACCCATTAAGAAGAGCAATGTATTCAGAGTTTTTGTGAATTTGATAGTACGATTGCAGCCACAGCGATCTGTCGCATTTTAGCCATTTTTTCTGTTGTTATTGCGCCACCCAGTTGCCAATTAGAGTTAAATTTCTCCAGTCCCCCTTTTGGCCAATTGTTGTAATATTGCTTCATTCACATCCTCCCATGACCCTCTACCACTGTGCCAAATTTCACATGGATTGACCAAGTCAGTGAGGAGAAAAACGTGGAACAGACACACAGACAGACAGACAAGAGTTTTCGTCATTATATAGTAAGATAGGCCTGTATGTAATGTTGCGATAATACACTAATAAAGTCCCAATGTCCTCAAATGAGTACTTCCTTACTGACAGTGTCTTAGTTTGTTACTGTTGCTAAAATTTGTCAAATGTGTTTGCCATATCACAAATGTTACGTTACAACAATGCTACCAATGTTATTAAGCACAAATCAACAAGTTTCAACCACAAAATGTGATCAGGTTTTGTATCTTGTCTACTTTTGTAACAGGATCACTTGTCTACTGACTTTGCAAAGATAGCCACCATCGTGTTTTTACACAGATTTGTTATATTGTGCTTTTGCTACCACTAGATGGAAAAAGTGTCCATGAACGAGGACAACAGGTCTAAGCCCTAATATGAGGACACAGGCAAACCAGTGGCAGGCTCATTTTTGCTATAAGAGCACCATTACAAAGATCCAAAACTATGTGTGCCACGTGGTATTTTACTACTTGAAAGTGGCTTTTTACACTGACATGCTTTTGATTTGGTCACCTGCAGCATGGCTTGTGGCTAACATTCCAATTAGTTAATTTTAGTGATCAGCAGTCAGTGTTTGTAGCTTGAATTCAATAATTAACGGTAGAGTGCAGGCTTTAAAAAACTGTTTACTTGTTGTTGTTTTTTTCTGAAGAACCAAACTGAAAATCTTTTCACCTCTCTTCAAAATAGTGTCAGAGACATTTAGTTTGGTATTACAACATGCAAATTTCATTTATCTAAGAGCTTGATAGGCTGCAGTAGTGACTGTAACACTAATACCAGATGGAAGCAGGATAGACAGAAGACTGGGGACTTCTGTGATGAGAACCACTGTTCATTTGAGATGTCATCACTTTCTTTCAGTGTCTTATCCTCCAAGTCCTCAAAGCAGAAACTGACTGATCCCCCAGAGAGTGACTTTCTGTCTATTCTGATGGAAATCAATATTTACGATTTGTACTTCACCACCCTTAATTCTTTCCTTCTCTGCGTGGTCAGATCCGACTTTGAGACGGCTTCAAAAGGAAAAATACCATAATTTCCATTTCTGTCATCATAATCGCTTGAGCCAGACAGTAAAGCAGTCCATTGAATTCACATCTCTCTGTCACTCTTCATCTCAGAGAGACAGGCCGCTTCCTGACAGCAGATTGAAAATAAGTTGGATTCACTCTGTCAAGCTCCTCTCTTAGAGTTATTCCTGGCTGCTGGATCTCGGGACAAAAAAAGAACACAGTCGTGAATGTCTGGGCCTAAGTTGGATGAGGGGTTTAACTCCAACATGGCACTCAATCAGCCTGAAGAGATTTAGCGATGTTCAGCTAAACAATAGTCTGGATGAATTACTGGGAATACCATTTTAGGTCATTTTGTCCCAATCTCTCTTGAGTGGATGTTCATTCCCTCTATCTCCATCAAAGCATTGCTGACACAACTACTGAAGAGTTGGCCTATACCTCCGTCCTTCACTAGCTATACAGGACTGTCTTGGACCTGCTACAAAAAGATCCATTAACCAACCAAAGTCCACCTCCTGCAATCACTGGGACAAGGAAAAAGCCCACACCAGGCCTGCTGCCAGTTGTTTGTGGCAATCATTTGAATGCAAGGCTCTCTCAGAATGGTATGATTGCTAAAAATTGGCACTCCGACCATGTTTTTGTGCGAAGTTTTGGCTGTTTTTTCCCTATGTTTTGAAATCCAACACAACACAAAAGAAGTCTCCTTGTTTTATGTTTAGAAGCCAAACCAGCTTAATTTGTCATTGCACACTGAGACTTTTCGGTTTTGCCAGGTATATTAAGCTCTAACGCTAACTCTTGAGGACTGTGTATAATTGCCTGCAACAGAATCAAGAAGAGGTAAAATGGCTGAAACAATCCCCCATGACTTTCATGAATGGCCTTCCTGAGGGCTTTTGGTGGTCTTCTATTTTCACAGGTGTGGTAACTGACAGTAAATGGACAGTAGTGAAGATTTACCAAAGATTCACACTCATATGTGACCTCATTGACTCTGAAAGGGTTCACACCCACACAGAGTTTAAAGCCTGCAACTCTGCACCAGTCAATAAGGACTGAAGAAGCCTCTTGGATGAGAAATATCTTCGAGAAACTCAAGTAAGTCCAGTTGCCTACACTAGAGCATTTATGATTACCATGACCTGGATGACTGAGAATTTTCACTGACATTTGCCGATAAGACAAGAAAGGGAAAGTTCATGTTCATGTCAGTGTCTCTTGATCTCCTCTTTGACATGAAGCCATCATGGCTCCATTACCTGAGACCAAAATTAATGGTGTAAAGGCGAGGCGTCCAAGTTCAGTATGAATATGTTGCTGCTGTTGCAGTTTTGCCTGATTACTCTGCATTATATTTGCTTCCTTATAGATTTCAGTTCTGTTTCTATCAGGAAACTTCTCTCTTTTTGCAAACTGTCCATTAAATGGAAATGCTGTCAGAAGGGTCCTTGAAAGAAAATGCTGTGAAAACAATTTTACTAAGTTCTGGACATGTCTCTAATCATGATGTTGAGCTTTATTTAAAATGCTATTGTGCCATTCTCTAACCTCTCATTAAGCCAGTAGGTACATTTGGTATGTAGAGAGGACATATTAAGTGCATCTGTGCAAGGACATTAACTCATTGGAGCACCTAAGCCCATTTCCAAATAGTCCTTAAAGTGACCACATAATATACTCTGGCTAGGTGACAAAGTGCTTTATAATTCAGCCTATAGACCATCAGGTGCAGGATTGCCCAATCATTTAGTGTCCACAGAGTCGTCGAGTGTCAAAGTGAGGGCAAGTGGTCCCGGTGTGGGCATGCAGCCCAGTGCCTTCTTCTCTTGTGACTGGGAATTAGATGCAGCCCAGTGTTCAACCCACATCCCAGTCTGACATTATGTCCCAGCCTCAGTCTGCTACCCAGAAAGCAGCTGTGCAGCTAAGAGATGGAATGACAACAAGTGATGGGGGTGAAGAAGACACAAGAAGATTACACACAATTCTCAGTAGAAAGCCCTGCTGTTTTAACCTGAAATACTTAATAATATTTAATACGACAGAAGTACCTAAACATAATGCAGGGGGAAATGTCAGTAGTCAATACACAGACTGTATAATTTGTATCATTGGTATCATTGTGGGGAAAAAAAGTAATTTATGCACTTCAGCCAAATCACAAGAGGCAGCATTTTTATTTATCAGAGGTTCTCCAGATGGTCTCCTTTTTGCCATTTTGTACAGATTCCCTGGCTTAAAATCAGTTTGGGCCTCATAGAAAATCTATTATTAGGTTACATTCAAATGGAAAAATCCCATCTTATTAGCAACCAGCCCCCAAGATTTGTAAACAGGAAGTTGTTTGTGCCTTTTTCTGTGCTCTTCTCCTCTCCTCTCCTCTCCTCTCCTCTCCTCTCCTCTCCTCTCTTCTCCTCTCCTCCGAGATGGAATATTATATCTGTACTATTTTACAAGGACTAAAGTTGGGTTTTTTAAACGTGCATTTGCATGTGCATGTTGTCTTAAAATAAATAGATGTGACTTACTCACTTTTGATTTATAAACTGCATTTAAAGGATAGCTTAGTTAAAAACAAACAAACAAAAAAAAGTAGCATGGCGGTGTTTGGTATGTGGGGCCAGTTAAAGGTTCTGGGTGTTTTCTCATTGTATGCACACGGTGTACTCCTCTTCTGAAGGTGGACGTGATAAGAGATCCTTTAAATCAATAATGGAAATTTAACAAAAAGGTGATAGCGGTGCAAGCTGACCGTAGCCAGTGAGTTGCAAACAACATGTCCATACAAAAAGATCCACTTTTTCTTGATTAAAAAAAACAAACAAACAATAGGCTCTGTGGTTTATCCTGATATAAATTCTTAAGGACCAGTAGCAGCCCCTAAAGGCTAAAATATTTATTACACCTCATATAAACAATCATCCTGATGACTTCGCTGTTGCTGAGGGGGCAAACGTTTGTTTAGTTTTCTGTTTCTGTCCAGTTAAGCTCTTTTGATCACCTCACCCCCTGATAAAGGAGCACATATTGCACAGAAGGACAGGGTTAAATCTAGCTCAGTGTTTTATCTTAAGTATATTTGCATCATGTGAAACAGCAATGTCATGCATATATTGCTTTCACCACTCACCATTCTCCTAATGCTTAATATGAGCTAACATACCTGCACAGAGTGAGAAATAATAGGCTTCATAAGGCTGCATGGTTTGCTTCCATGGGACTGTTTGACTCCGCAGCCAATCAGTGTGTTATTCCCCCATATGCCCAGGTGTTCTATTGCCCAACCGAGGCATTTTATGTATCAGCACTTCTCTGTGACTTTCTTTATTCTCCCCCCCTCTCCCATCATCGGCTTCCTCCTTGTTTAAATGAAGTGAAAATTGCATACTTGCAGTGCAGTGTCCTGGTGGATCACTGGGCTAGGACACACAAGGAATACAGTAACAAAAAAAACAACAACCTTATCTCCCCCCCTCTGTGTCTCAGTAGTGAGCTCCCTCTTATATTCTTACTATATGGCTTTTGCTTTTTCTCATTGTCACCTCTGTTTTTCTCTTTTTCACTCCCACAGCCAAACATTCTTTGGTAAAAAGGACTCAAGCCTCTGTCGAGCTCAGTTAGCTGGTTGAGATTGTTGTTTTTTGGGATATTGGCCTGTTAGTTATGTAGACATAAAGAATAAAATCATCTTTAATTCTTAATTTAAGCCTTTTTTTTAGCATATACTGCTGTAAAGTTTACAAGTTAATACATGTGTTTTAGTAATTTACTAAAAATACATTTACAGTGTTTGTACTGTACTATTTACTATTTACATATTGAGGTTTACAATTATTATTTACATATTAACATGTTAAAATATTCCCAGCAGCATTTTAAAAACAGTTCCAGAATTTGCTGGATCTGCCTCTTAACTCTCACACACATTTACCTCAGGCTAAGTCCTTCTAGCTTCTGATTGGTTATTTAAGAGACATGTGACCTATAACAAAGAAGTGTAACCTGGAAATGGGGTTGTTGTGAAGTTGCTGAAGTGTGGAAAAAAAGTAAAATGCTGCTTAAGAGAATATCCTTCTCCATTCTGCTGTGTTCTCCCAACAAGAGTGACCCAACCACCACACATTGAATCCTCACGTTACACTGTTTTAAGCTAAGTATTATTATCTCAGTTGGTTTGGTCTTGAGGAGTGTCCCATCAAAATAAAAAAGCCACACACTGACAAAAACAAACGAAATGAAGCTTTCCACTATCATGACTTACTGATCACTAGTCAAGGGACTAAAATAGGAACTCATCAACTAGTAGGGTGTGGCTAAGAAGTAGGGTGTGGCTAAGAAGGCCTACAAGTGTGACTAATTGAATAGATTAACAACATGTGTTTGAAGGGTTATGTCTATATATCTTTAAAAAAAAAAGAGCGCTTAAGAAACACCGATGCACATGGCAAACATTACTTCTGGGACAAGAACTAAGAAAGTCCACAATAATGAGCACTGTATCTACCTTTTAAAGTCTCCCGCAAGACTTTTTAAAAGTGTTATGTGAGAAGTTATCAAGCTACACCCAGGACATAATATAAAATATATAGCACAATGTCTGAACCTCAAAACTAGAATATTGTATTACAAAACAAACTGACACAGGTCATAAACTTTGCAACTCTGGTTCTTTTCTTGCTTCGGGTGATATGTAGACTCTTTTTGTATATCTTGTTTTAGGCATTGTTAACTTTAACAGGAAATACTCAAAAGCATCAAAGTTTGTTTTTGGGGCCTTGGAAAAACTTTGACAAAAAGTTGAAGGTCCACTTTATTGTTTGTTCCCCAACTTTCAACCACATTTCACAACCTGAGCAGAAACTTAATCTGCTGATGAGACAATGAGATGGTGTAAAAGCTTTTTAAAAAGCCAGTAAGTGGACATAATATTTCATCTTTACAATTCATTATCCTGTGCATGAGGTAATGAAAACATCCAAAAGCTGTCGACTGCGGTCTTATTAGTTTGGATATTTTCCCCCATCAATGACCTCTGAACCTGCAGTCATTTGCATGAAACAATCAACCTGAGATCAAAGCACTTACTGTGCATGTCTGTGCATCACAGAGAAGTTGACAAACTCACGAATCTTCCAAATCTTGGTGTATTCTCGTAAGATAAAGGTATTGCATGTAGGTGTAGGTGGCTGCTGAGCTGCAACAATGGAGGTCATCCCTGGTAAATTCATCCACGTATGGAGCTTTTGGGATTTGATCTAAAGAGGTCTCCTGGTGGACTCTAATTAAACGTTTAGAGGCGCCTTTCTCCCTTCTTTCCCCGCTTTCCTCTCTCCTGGCTTCCTCCTCCTCTCCCTCGTTCCTCCACCTCTGCGTCCTCTATCCTGACACTCATTAGAAGTGAAGAGACAAATTAATCGGGGGAGCGCCAGGTTGCCAGCTTTCTCTGACGGAGGACATCCACAGAATTTTTAAGGGAAATGCGACGTCAACTTCCATCAGTGGTAAAGGGGCAGTACCTGCGTGTCCGTGTGTGTGCGAGTCCAAGTATGGGTAGGAGCAGTGTGGGGCCCATGCATAATCACCTTATTATATCCCTGTGAATGAAATAGTGAATTGATCTGATTAGAGGTTGGATGAAAAGAGAAGGCGAGGGGAGAGGCCTGGCATGTAGAGCAGTTTCCTCTGAAAGAGGAGGAAAGAGGAATGGAGGGAAGGAATGGAGGAAGAAGAGCGGGACAAGGGAGGAGGAAGAAGAAGAGGACGATGAGGGAAAGGAAGAACGAACAAGCTGAGCATAAGTAATAGAGGATGGAGAAGATAAAGGCTAAAAGAGGAGATGAAAAATTCGATGAGAATTAAACAAGACATAAGGTGAATAAGAAAAGGAGAAAGGGGAAAGAAGACTAAGAGGAGGACAAAAGCTGGAGAGAGGAATTTCTTACGTTTTGTTCTGTCTGATTGCCTGTTTGAATCGCATGAACTTTATCATCTGATAGAGTTTACCTAATAGAATTGTAGATGTATAAATTTCTATTTTTATGAGCACTTTCAGGGCTTTTGCCACTTCTGATTAAAAGTCGAGTTTCAAAGAATTCAGAGTGGACCCTTAGGTGAGATTACTCCTGTTTCTAAGATCAAAAATTAACTATGAAAATGAACTTTTAAGCAAACATGGTTGAGAAGTCAATAAGCGCTAAGGCCATTTTAGCATCGACAATTCCATGACAACAATGATTGTGTGATATACCTTTTATGTGTCGGACTGTCAGTGAGCATCTGTCACACTTTTTTGTTGTGTGTCCTGCATCGTTGACACAAGTTGGCCCTTGTCTCCTGTTTTCCAGCTGATTCAGCGTGTTGAATTGATGTCGGAATCAGCGGAACCCGTTGGGGTGTGAAATTATTCTGAATGACATTTCAGCTCAGGCAAGAAAAGTGAAATGTAGGTGAGGAAAGTAAACAAACGGTTAAAGTCAAGAGGGTGTGAGATAAAAAAAACTTGTTGTATGAGGTAAGAATATTTTTTAGCCATTGAGAACTTTAGTAAAAATGGTTTAGAATTGTTTGTGTCATTGTTCACTAGCACAAGGTTCCCTTCGTTCATTCAGTATCAGATTGTGTTGTTTAAGTGCTAACTGGCTAATTAGCATCCTGAATCCATCCTGTTTGTCTTCCGGTTTCCTTTTTAAATGATGAATACAGACTAAAGCTGCTCTCACACAGGCACAGAACGTAAGCCGTAGTTGGCTGTACTGCTGTGGTGTGTTCATGTGCAGCTTTTTGGCTAAGACACAGACAACGTGAAGCGACCCAATAGTCTGCCTTCGTCAGCACTAGTTCTCTGATGTCAGTTTGGTGTGTCTGGGCCTTTTTACACAGCCTTTTTCATTGCCTCGTTGTTGCTGTAAAAAAAATTGTAATTTACCACAATCAAAAGCTCCAGAAAAGCTGCTAAATGGAGTTCTTCTAATGGCTGCTGGACACTGGCTCAAAAACGGATCATACTGTGTGAAAGTCAGTGTAAGAGACACTTGGCATTATACAATGTCCCCGGGACTGTAAGGTTTGCCAAATTTGGACTGAAACCCCGACTGAAAAGTGTCTGTGGCTGTTTAACTTAGCCATGATGGTTGTAATATGAGCCAAAATCCAAGCTCCAACTTGTGGCCCAAGTTTGGATTTTTTTAAGCTTCAAAACGTCTCTTACAAATCTTGGAGGCGACATCACAGAATTGACCTTTCACTAAGCCCCGTCCCTTTGTGATGGACCGTCAAGCTGTCGGCGTTGTATGGAGCCCACACTGTAGCTAACTGCACTCCCTGAAGAAATATTATCATATTTTTGGAAAACTGAAACAGTGATTCCAGAGAGAAGCAGACAGAGGGGTCTACAGTCTGTGTTTGAAGAATATATCCAGGATGTCAAACTGACTCAGCAGCAACAACAGGTTAAAAAGACAAAGATAGTTAGAAGCTAAAGCCGAACTAGATCACAGTGGTGTTTGGCTTCGCCCCTGTCTCCAGGGGAAGTCAAACAACATTCATCTGCACACACTGTGATGACACACAGCTGGGTCAATATCAGCAAAGTTTCCCTGCTTCCCATCACTGGTTCCTGTGTAGCAGGGTCTTTGTTTCACTGTTATAATCATTAAAAAGCAAAAGCAGCATGTGTATACATTCAGTAAGGCTATATCTTCAGTAGCTAGCTAGCTAACCCTACACTTTTCAGGGTATGATTTTGGTTTTGGAACAGGGAAGAAAAATATATCTTTCCAACCTCTCCAGGTATCATTAATGCACGACGTGCCCCAGGCACAACATTTAGCTCCAAGTCCACAAAACCAGCCTGAAAATGAAGGAAATCTGTAACGATTGCATTAGAGTCAATGGAGAACAGCTGTGTTGTTGTCAGACTCTGGTCTGAGCCGGCCTGACGCTAAGTTATGATTGGCCTGTCTGCGTCCGGGGGCAGGACTTAGCAAAGGGTCTATTAACGTCCATGTTTTCATGTTAATCAACACCTTGCTTCAGTACATTTCCCCTTTTGTATTTACAACAGGGAAATGAAAGGTTGTTTTTTTTTAACTTTCAGGTCTCCATTAGAATTTAGAATAAAGGTTTATGAGTTTGAACTATGCTCAGTATAGTCCACCAGTGTATCAGTGAGGTTTGAACTAAACAGAAGTCCTTAAAGTGGAAGTAACACACTACTACCCTACCTCTCGATAACTACCCAAGAACCTCTATCTGACGATGAACACCATTTGATACGGCATGATTGAAAGATCCAGGACAGCTCCATAATTCTCATATGCTGTACCCAAGGTCAAGAATGACCTTTAAATCTCAGGTTAATGGAATAATTTTTCCACAGTAGTTCATGAGTAGATGGAGTCACATAAATACTCGAATACAGTAAGGCAGAGCTGAGAGGAATATTATCTCGTTCTGTCTTAATTTGTGTCCCTGGAATTGTTCAGCTCTAGACAATTGTGCGCCTGTAAACAGTAGCTTATTTACAATGAGGAACTTACTGTACTCCAACCTGGAACTGGAACACCAATAAACACAACGACTTTGCTGCCATACTTCAGAGAGTTGTGTTACCATATGGCCAGGCACCTTGTCACGATAAAGTCTTTTTATTTTTACCTGGTTAACACTTTAGCCTGTCCTATTTTCCCTCTGAAAACTCTGGATTCACCACAGACGAGTGTGTGTGCGCACAGACACGTACAACACACATCACCCAGTCAGCAATTCTCTGGGAGGCACGGCAGTAGATCATAATTAGAGCCAATCAAAAAGAAGCGTACAGCCTGTTACTTCCTGCCAGCCAGCCAGTTAGTCCATCTGGCCATACTTAGGGTTTCTGTGCTCTGCTAACTCTCTCACAACAGCTAATAGATCGCTTTCATTTATGGGGAATAACTTGAATGCATGTCCTGGCAGCAAATTTAACACACACATGGGTTCCTGACACCATACTTGGATACAAATCCTGGGGTGTGTGGGGGGTTTATTTCTATCTTTTTTGCTCTCATTGCATCCTCATTCATTTGGCATCGCTACTATCTGTTTGTGTGTGTGTGTGTGTGTGTGTGTGTGTGTGTGTGTGTGCGTACGTGCGTGCGTGCGTGCGTGCGTGTGTGTGTGTTGTATTTGTCTCATATCAAAATGGAATACATCTCTGATACTCTATGTGGACCATTAACTGACAGTGTGACTTATGGGAGCGACCAATGACATTTTCCTCTCACAGCAACACCTCTTACCTCTCGTCTATCCCGTTTTCTCTGCATCTGTCCCTCCCTCTGTCTCACTTTCTTACTTTGTTTTCATTCTGTCTGTCGCCCTCTCCCTGCCCAATCTTCTCCATCCTCATCTCTCCTCCCTTCAGTGCGTTCCTCCCCCCAAATAATTGCCTTCCTCACTGACTCATTGTCCACTCATTTATCTCCCGTCTCCCTATGTTTCTGATTACAGCTCTGCAAATCAGGTTTCTCCATCCTTTCCAGCCTCCTTACAACTTCTTGGTCCTTCTCTGGTTTGTTGGTGTACGGTAGAGCTTTCTGAGGGTTGTCCCTCTGTTATTCTTTAATGTTAAATGCTATATATAAATGTTACTGTATATTTTATGTATGTTAGGCCTGTCCTTTTTTAAAACTTAGCTTTTTCTATGCATTTTGGCATTACATCTACACACAAACTGCACATGTACTTTTTGTAAAAAAAAGTTTTCAGAAACTCCAGTTTTCAAGTGTTAATGTGTATACACGGAAAACTTATGCGCCATTTTCTCCTTTGTGAGGCATCACAAATGAGGCGACATTTCATGCAATGGTGGATTTGGCTAAAATAGTGCTCCAACCTTGCTAATGGGACATGTTTACACATAAATGTATAATTACTCTGCCAACAGACGTGTAAGGAATCAAGCAGCCGACAGAGAAGTGCCAAAAACTTGAGGCTTGATCCAGAAGCCAGGCAATTCACATAGACCCCCAAAATTGTCCAACAAAAAATGTCCAATGTCCAACTAAACAGCAGAAATAAACATGTTTACAGCCTGGTACAAAAAACGGTTTGGTCTCTGCAGATAATTTTAACATTCATGACACCTTTGGATGTCATTGGCCTCTCAGTCAGATCCTCCACAGCACCAGCGTCTTGCCCAAGTATGGTAACTTCTGGTTTCAAATACCAAGATGGAGATGGCCATAATGCTGAACTCAAGGCTCCAAAATGTCCACATACAAATGGGTGATGTCACAGTAGCTACGTCCCTTATTTTTACAGTATATGGTCAGAATGTGCTATGGAGGTCACTGCTCCATGTAGCCTTGCAGTTATGGCTTTTTTTTCAGGCTTCTGATTGGCAAATTTCCTCTTTGCATGACTGGCCAACATGGCTTCAGGGTTAGGGTTAAATCACAGCCTGTTGGTTTGGCATGCTCTTAACAGAGCTTCAGTTGTGTTTTTGCATTTTAATTTGGACAAAGATGTTTTTATAACAGTGGTTGTGTGGGCAGGAGGAGGAAACCCTGTTTTCAGAAATACCTGTTGTTGTTTTCAATCTGTCTTTGTCTAAAGCTGATACATGATAAGACATTTTCTGTTCTTGATCAAAGATAAATGGGTATCAACTACTGTACATGCTTGTAAAAGCAGCTTACAGAGATACCACTCACTAATCATATCACTTACTATATTATTTACTCATGAACAAAGCGCTCTCATCAGTCATCTTATCAAAATCATCCAATCACCCCAACACGATAAGGTGTTTTCACTTGTATTGTCTATTGGACACCTTCTCACTGTGGGCAAGTACACACTGTGCTTGACTGACATCCTTTTTCCTGTCCTGTTGCACTGGTAACAGCAAGAACATTAACACCTCGATGTTACCTTGTCCATCGTTACTAGTTCATGAAGTTCAGAAGGGAGCATATCAATATTCCCAGGGTGCTATGCTCCCAAGTTCAATCTTACGTTTACACACATTAACCCCTCTGCTGTGTTTGTATCAAATTTGACCAATTTCAAGTTAAACTTTTTCATGAATAAACTAACCTGACCTCAGACCTCTTTCCTAATCCTAACCTGTTTGTGAATGGCAATAGTCAACTACTACTGATTTCCTAACCCAAAAATGTTAAATAGTTATTTTCCCTCACTTTTAACTAGTTGATTAATTGGTAGATTAATGCTTATTATTTTGAATTTAGGGCGGAAATATGTTTGGGAGTTGCTCCCCATATAAAAGAGTAACATTGGGGTGGCCTAGTGGCTCGCAGGTAGACCATGTACCATTAAGGGCAAGTTCACTGCAGTTTTACAACTGTCAGATTATAGTCCTCTGACCTAACCTTAGCCCATGTCATGATAAATAATATAGAGCTGGGAAACATCTTTTTCAGGTTGTCATTATATAATTTGAGCTTGGGAACATCTTTCCCTCGAAACATAGGACCCTGGAAGAGCACATATGTAGAACTGGAGATCAGGAGTCCAGGAACATAGGAACACTGTGTGGGGACCTTTTGAAATGACATTTATATTGTAGTTTAGCCAGTGTGGACAGAGAAGCTTGCATAATATTTCTGCTTTTCAATCACTTTCATACATTTTGGCCAGTTATTGTAACACTATAGTAATTTAGCTCTGCATTTACTCAGTGGCATTTAGGGCTGGATGTCTATCACTCTACCAGCTTATCAAAAACAATGGCACAGTTCAAACTGGAAATAAACTCTCTAGTGACCCATTGTTGCTTGATTTGGCCAATAATGGAGTGTTTGCTTATTTTTCTTTCTGTTGACAGACATACAAAGTTTAACAGAGTTATGAGACTCCCTTTGGAAGTTATTCCCTTCAGTAAGAGCCCATAGTCACACCCAAAGAGTTAAAAAATAAAAAAAGAACAAGAAAATTCTAAACAACGCCCCATGGCCAACCTTTGGAATGAAGTTATCATTGTACAAGGTATTAAATATAATGAGATACTTTTCTGCTACACAAACAGTATAAAGTTTGTAGATACTTCTGTGCCTGCAGGAAAAGGCTTGTGTATGGAATTAAAATCAAAGAGAATATGCAGCGACAAAACATACCTGACAGAAATAGAAATCAACATAATTGCCAAAAACAAATGCAGACAATGCTTAAATTACTTTTTTTTTTGGTTTGGTTTTGTTTGGTTTTAAATAGGGACCCCAGTTGCTTGATGTGACGTGCATTTGGTCCCTAAGGACTTGAAAGCTCAGACGGGTAGCTGAAAGTGTAAATGAACATCAGTCTCCTTGAAGAAAATTTATATCTGTAATTATCAGTTCCAGATAAATGCCAGGCTGCAGTGCCAGCTGTGGTGCTAATGAAGATTTCTTACCATGGACGCCATGAGTGCTTCTAACATCAATGCATTCCCCAAACCCTAAAATATCATTGTTTTAGACAAATGACCTTGAATACTGGAAAAAAAGGGTTCTTATCTAATTCTGATAACATGTAATGAATGAAATAATAATGGAATCTTGTAATTTTCAGCCCAGCAGTCTTGAGTGTGCACTTTTTAAGAGCTTCTGATCCTATTTGTCCTGATATCTCAATAGTTTTTGTAAGGCCCTTCGTCACACTTCAAGGGCTGAATCATGCTGACATGAGCTTTGTCCAAGCTCCAGTTCAGCAGCCTGGAGAAGGACACTGAGGATTGAAATGTGGAGACTGACAAGATGAAGTCTGAGCAGCAAAATATCAGACGGTCTCTTGAGAGAAGCATTCAGACTCTAAAGAAAAGGATCCCTGAGACAGATTAGACCTTTTATTACAAAGTGCACATAAAGTTTCTGAATTCTCTAAATTCTTCTAAAGTGCTGTGACGCTGTTGATGTAATGCCATAATGTGCATGTCTAATAATGCACAGAGAGACATTTGGAGGTTGAGGAGTGTTTGACGATGATTTGCTTTGTGTTTCCCTTTTTCTCGACAAAGAATGGTAATCAAAAATATGGTAATCTGGGTGGCATTTTCCATCTCTCCTCTGTCAGGTGAAGTTGCTTGAGATGCAAGTCGTCACTTTTTGTTAAAAATGACTGGGAAGAACTATCTCATCTCATCCCATCTCATCGGATCATCTCGTCATCAATCACATTTGCACAAGCCTTTCTAAATTCTCCATAAAGTCTCTTCCTTGTTTGTGCTCAATGAGCCACAGTCTCATACATCACAGCGGGCAAGGTGACTGAGCTGCAGTCTGGGTCATGAATGATCACACTGAATCAGCACACAAACACAAAGACATACAGACAGAAGAGAAAACAAATACATGCAGAACTTGCCCTATTTTTGCCGCACCTTCCCACGTTCATTATGGATTTCATCTAAACTAATTTGTATTCCTAACTTCCTCTTTATCTGATAAGATTTGCAAACCAAAACTCAAGAGACATAGTGTAAATGCCTAAGTGTAGGTGGCCAAATATATTCAAAAACTTTATCTTAAGAGTTGAAAGTGAAAGGACATCTGACTTGAGGGGGAAAAATGAGAAAAAGAAGAGAAAGAAGGAAAAAAAACACTGAAAAGGTTAAAATTGATTCTGGCATCAAGAAGTCCATTTAATCAAACTCCTTAAGCAATGCAACCGTGTTGTGCAGACTCCTTGCTCGATACAGCTCATTAATATTGTCCCAAAACTTTACCCATTCATCACAAGCTTGGTAGAAGTCAGATCCCTGTAACAAAGCTCACTGCTGTCCGTCTTAGCAGAATGTGTGACAGTCTGGCATTTGCCTGCCCTGGAAAGAGCGAGTCCATATTTCATCACCACCACCACCACGGTACTGTCCAGCAGACGGACAGAAATTTACATCTGCGGTTGCTGTGTGTCTGTGGTTTCCTTTGTGAGCCACTAGCAGAGGGAGGAGGGAGGAAGGAGGGTGCTGGGGGAGGTGGGGGTGCAGGGGGGTCATTGATAAGTTGGTTTTTGTGTAAATGTCACAGATGCTGAAAAGATTAGACCGGCACTGAGGCTTTGTATCTGAAAACTAATTGGATGGAAAAATAAATTTGACTTTCCATTTTGAATACGAAGAGGAGGCATGTCTGGTGTGTGTGTGTGTGTGTGTGTGTGTGTGTGTGTGTGTGTGTGTGTGTGTGTGTGTGTACAGGAGAGAGAGCTTGTACATTCACCGCCTATTCATGAATAAAGATTCGCTTGGAGTGCAGCAGCTGCTGTTCACATGCTCTGTTGTCAGATTGGTTTGTAGCTCTCTCTAATTATAATCCATTTGAACACCACTGCTTACATTTCACTTGGGTTTCATTTGATCATGTCGCTAGATTTGGACCTGCGGAGCGCTGTGCTGGTAAAATGGAAGTGATATTCATTCTCTTTCATGGCATATCAAAGCATTGTCATCTTTGTAGAAGGAAAACCAAAAACACAACTGAACTTTCAAAGGATGAATAGACAAGAGTATACAGTACAGCGTTTTAAATAAAGATTAATTATTGTGTATCATCTTAACTTCTAAAATGATTAAAATAACAAAGCAAGTAATACAGTAAGAAAGCACAGATGGCTATGTGATGCACATTTACAATTTTTCTGATGTAAAGAATTTGCTTATCCTGGCTGCACACCACTGAGATGACAGAAGTGTTTATGGCTGATTCCTGCTTACAGGAAAGGTGTAATTATGATTCATTTAAAACAAAAAAAGGTTCTGGAGTTCTTCAAGGTTGAATTGGTGTACAAGACGATGAAGAAGTAAACACAGAGAAATAAGAAGAAAACAGGTTGAACCCCAAGAGAATTACATCAAAGAGATAAAGTACACAGAGAGAGATTTTAAAAAGCCTTTCAGGTGCATTAATCCCCACTTTAAGACAGGTAAAGTCAGGTCCAAGTAAAACAAGACTATCTGCAATGTAGCTTAATGACTCACTGATTTTTTTGAACTCAGGAAATGTTTATTTATTTTTACCATACTGACGTTGTGAGGAGGGAGATTACCTGTCGATCTACCTTCCAGTCCTCGCATATGGCCATGAGCTTTGAATAATGCCTGAGAGAATGAGATCATGAATACAAGCAGTCAATAAGAGTTTCCTTAAGAGGGTGATCGGGCTCACATTTAGGCCGAGTTCAGACCAACTTGCCACCACAATTGCCACCATGATAACTTTCTAGGACCGTAAAATCTTGTCTCCTAGAATTATGAAACGCACAGTGTCTTATTTCCTTGCAATGCCTATTTATCCTTTTAACTGTTTTACTTTTATTCATTTTTGATATTTTATATTTTATTCCTCCTTTGTATGTAACTTGGTACAGCACACTGAATTTCCTTGTACACATACATGTACATGTACAATCACAATTACGGTATAGATATTCATTTGCGTATTCATGTAAACATCTGCTGACTCCTGCTTGCACTGGGTGAAGACAGTGTACAGTCTGGACAGCTCGACATTCAGTCACAGAAGCCCCTTTTACACTGCCTTTTCAAGGTGGGAATGTTGCGCCATTGTTCCGCCTCACCATTCTGAATAAAAGGTATGATCACAGAATGGGAGGACAGCCCCGTCTCACCCTTAAGCTGTCTGTGTTTGTAGTAACAGCAATGTCTATGTCTGCAGAGTGAGATGACTGTGTCATTTTGATGATGTGTTATGTGTGCGACCCACCAGCATGACATTTAAAAAGCAGCAGCAATTAGCAACTAACTCAAAGAAGATGCACCACAACCCAAAATGTCCTCAAAATAGGGAGACAGCGAGGTCTGGGCACTCCTTACCCTCCAAGCAGAGGATGTGATCAACGGCCATATAACAGGGACAGTAAATGATTGTTATTGCTGCTATGCCATTGCTGCCCGGCATGTATGTTATATGCCACACTAGACATCTCTTTTGCTTCTGGAAAGCCGGCACGCTATCTAAAATCATACACTGGTGCAGCATTATGCCGGTGTTTTCAAGTTTTGTATAAATAAGCAAAAGCAGTATAATGATGGGTCTTTGTTGTGGCAGTGTGGCATGTCTGTGTAAAAGGACTATAGAAACAGACAACCATGCAAGCTTACATTCATGTCGATAGGCAATTTAAAGTCAATGATCAGCCTAAGCTGCATGTCTTTGGACTGTGGGAGGAGGCTGGACAACTTGCAGAAAACCCACATTATAATGGGGAGAACATGCTAAGTCCACACAGAAGGGACCGAGCTGCAGCATGTTCAAAACTGGGACCATCTTGCTTGAGATGATAGTGCTAACCACTGCACCACTGTGCAGCCATACTTTAAGAAAATGAATCAGGAGTATTGTGTAATAATACTTTTGTTCTATTTTCCAATTCACATTTATGCCACAGGTTGCACTTCTTTGATCTTCATGTTTTTTGCTGTGTCATCGTCTTACATATACTATACGATAATAGTAATCCTCGAGTCACTGTTTTCTTAAAAGTCTAAAATATGATCATAATTTTAATTCATCAGAAAGATTTTTTTCCCAACATTAAGAAAAGGCAATTATAGATTCTTGGCAAACATCAGTCTAATCATTAGATAAAATAGAAGAAAACAAACTATTATTGATCAAAAGAGCTCATTTTGCACCTGCTATTGGGCGAGAAAAGTTTCTGCTCCCCTCATCATTGGTGATAGTTTGTATCGTCCTGCCAACTTGGGGGTATCTTTAATTTAAATGGAAATGAGACACTGGTCTTTATAGATCGAGGATCAGGTACCTGATCAGTGCTTGATCAGCCTCTCCTCTCACGCTGTGTGTGTGTGTGTGTGTGTGTGTGTGTAAGGGATATGGTTGGGGTTAGGCATATAGCTGTGTAGTTTTTAGATCAAGGTCAAACAACATGTCATCTATTGTACAAAAAGATAGATTTGCACATATTTTTTAAAAAGTAAAATCAATAAAGAGATCAATAAAAAGGCTGCAAAGAATAAAATATTGCATTTACATCAAGAAGATGCATTTTCTAATGCATGTTATATACCAAATGTGAGTTTCATTTACAAAAAGGGAGTGGAGGTACAGGGAGAGTCTATTCATCTCTCAGTTTGTTGTTCAGAACTTTATCCAGAAGTTTTGAGTGAGTGTGTGTGTGTGTGTGTGTGTGTGTGTGTGTGTGTGTGTGTGTGTGTGTGTGTGGATATGTACGTGTCTTACTTATGTTGTGGGGACTTATGTTATACAGTCACATTGTAGGGACTCACCTCCCTTTTGGGGACAAAAATCAAGTCCCCACAATGTAAATCAATTAATTTTGAAATGAAAAACTTTATATTTTAGATAAGGTTAAGGTGTTTGATTATTGTGGTTAAGGTTAGATTAAGTCACCAGGGAATGAATGTAAGTCAATGCAATGTCCTTTTAAGTGATGGGAAACAAATGATGTGCGTGTGGGGATAGGTTATCCATGCAACACACCTCTCCTCTGGCCAGAAATTGCAAAGTATGTGCAGATGTGTGGGTGTTAATCTGGGCGTCTGTGCATTCATGGGTGTGAAATGAAGAGTTATTGAAGTGACTGTATTTATTCCTGCGCGCATCACTAACTGCTTCCATACATCAGTGGCAATGCCCCAGGTCATCTCCCATTTTCTCCTCTCCTCTCCTATCTTATCCCCTAAACAACGTTAAGATAAACCGAATTACCCTCCAGCACAGGACATTCCTTCAACTGTCTTAAAGTTCAAGATTACCATCCACAACTGCTACGTGACTATTTTTTGGGATGAGAGATTTTTTCCCCCTTTGCATTTCAGGGGGGAAAAAAAAATATGTTTTCTTACAGCAGTGTCACCACTATTAACAGATTGCAGTACATCTGTTCACAAGAACACTCCCCTTTCCTCCCAGGTGGAGCAAGAGGTATAATAAACACAGATGGAGTTTCCCTGGCATAGGGAGCACCTGGAGAGAAACATGGTGGCTCTGAAGAGGAACATGATGAAAAACAAGTTGATAATGTCAGCCTCTTAGCACTGTGTAGGCGACAGTGAAAAGCTCTTGATATATGTATGAATCAGTTGTAACAACAAAATAAAATACGAAAAATTGCCGTGTGTTTTAATGCATTTTAATAATTAAATGTTCCACTGCTCTACACGGTCTCTACCTGGGGGGTATTAAAGGGATAGTTCAGGTTTTAGTTCAAGTGGGGTTGTATGAGGTACTTATCTATAGTCAGTGTATTATTGCAGTAGATGGTGGTCGGCACACCCCCAGTTTGGAGAAGCAGGCTCGAGTTTGACAGAGAAGCTAAGCAATATATTAGGGTGGATGGGGGTCACCAATAAAAAGGTATTTTAGCCACCTAAAAAAGTCCCACATAAAACCATCAATATCGATTTAAGTGTATGTTATATTGAGAGTGTTTTCACCTCGCTACCTTTCCATCAGAAACCCCGTTTTCAATGGGAAAGCTTCAGTTCCACATATGTCACCAGACCTCACTGACAAAAACAGTAATTTTGGCTTGCTGAAAACAGTAGCTGCTGGTCTACCACTGCCTCAATCAGTTAGTTAGTTTCTGTTATTGAGTGACTAAGGTGAAGCTGAACTAACCACTTTAAAAGCCAGAGTCGCACAATAACACAGACAAAATAGCTGATCAAAGCAGTGGTGGACCAGCAGCTCCTGCACTCAGTGATGTCAAATCATTGTTTTTCTCTATAGAGTCTGGCTTTAAAGAGAGTGATATCACAGCTTCAGTTCCCCGTCAGGAATCGCTGTCTGACATCAAGGTAAAGCAGTGAAAATACTCTAAATATAGCATACACTTAAAGTGATATTGATTGTTTTAGGTGGGACTTTTTTGTCTTCTGGTGGCCAGGCTTTGGGCCATGGGACCTGGTCGGGGTCACCCCGAATGACTAACATGGGGCCGCCACCCTGGGGGCCCACCACCTGCAGGGACTGGCATCTGGGTCAGGTGCATTGTGTGCTGGGCGGCAAGCAGGGGCGGGCCCCGGGAGTGCTGATCCCCAGCGTCGCGGACTGAATAGTTCCTCTTATCATAAAGATTAGACTCTAAAGATAGTGACAACATTTGTATGAAGAACTTTTAAGGTTTTCTTTAAGCAAATCAACAGGGACACACAAACAACATACACAAAAAAGGCCTGACCTTATACTTTAACAAATTAATTATTATATTATCCATTAAAAGTGTTTCATAGAAAATGAACTTGATTTGACTCGGCCACTTTTTCACAAAAAAATGAGCCCGTTAGTTCTGAATGACAACAAGTCACCAAAGGGACACAGCTTTGCAGCATTGGAAGGAGCATGCAGTAATCAATATAATGTGCCAAACTGGTGATGAGTGTGTGTAGTCTGTCGCCTAACCAGGGATGAGTTGCTGTGTGCAAGCATTTTTAAGAAAACATGACCTTTTTGCAAATTAATTGCACTTTGAATAAAATATACTGCTGTGAGAATACATCAGTAACATTTTGCTTCCCACTGATGTTTCAGCTTCCCTCTCTGGGGCCGCTTGATGGCAGCCACTTTAAATTAATTCATTGTTGATATTTGGTTTAGTTCTGTAGGGGGCCACATAATTCAACCGGGGAAAAAAATTATTAAAAACAAAAAAATCACAAAATAAACAAATAAGTCAGCTGCTAATGTAAGCAAATGATAGACCATATTTGTTTTTGTCAGTCACCCCCCACCACCACCCCCTCTACCTCCCTGAGTGAGTTTGCTCACTGGATCAACAGAATCACTGTGCGGTGCTGGAAAGGTTGAGTGCATCAGCCAGCACCAGTAGCTGTAGATGCAAAACAAGACCTCCTTGAAAATGTGGGGTTTTTTTGCTTTTTTTTGAAAAATACATTTTAAAAATAGTTTAGATTTATTTCAGCTTGCCTGACGAGTTAACAGTAACTCATGCCTTGCTGCTAAATCAGAGCGGGAAGCTGCTCCTCAGAGCTTCCTCAAAATCAGACAGCACATGCAGTACAAGAGGCAGTGAACTGTCATCTGAGGCACATACTTGAAGATAAAGGCTGGAGTGTACTTAAAAAGAATTAGTTTGTAGTACAACGTGTTGTCCAACCACATCAGAAGGCAAAAGTGTTTGTGCTGTTTCACACGACCACACTCAAGTGAAGAGCCTGCCATCATAGAGAGGCACATTTTCAAGCTGGAAAACATTCATAGTATTGCACTCGTTCACGTAAACAAAAGTGATGTTAATGTGTACAGAATGAAAAAAGGAACCTAAAGAGAGAAGTTCAAAACCTGCTTTTCTTCTCACCTCCACACACCTGGCCAATCACCACACGCAGTGGGTGTGAATGTCAGATTTTCAGTTTTGGAAAGTTCCCGAAATTGTTGTAAGCAGCGCCCCCAATCCCGATGTCGGAAAGGTGTGGGTGAAGAGGGTTTAATCATTCCACAAGCAGTTCAGTTGGCACACTGTGTAGGATGAGCTCTCTGCAAAACTCACAATCCAGCCCTCGCTGTCAGATGGGAGAAACAATCAGCCTCTGGCTGCTCTGTCAAATAATTATCTTACAGCTACATTTTACAAGTCAAACATTGTTGACTGTATCAAAGACAGACAAATAGAAATATAAATAAGGGATGGTACAGGGCTAAATAAAAATACTGCACTCATGTAGCAGATCTAAATACATCACAGCACACTCCATATTCAGTATCAATGGGACTGATGTTCGAGCCTTGCTACCTCCTTTCATTTTTGGAATGAGACATATTTGAATCTACCCTACAGGTTTCGACACCAGAGGCATAAAAATGTTATTTTTATATTCACCCAGATATGGCGCATCTCTAAACTATAGAGGAGACAAATAGATGTGAGGCACTCTTGGTACAGCCAAGCAAAATCAATCAATAAGACCTGTTGTGTCAGAGATGCCATGATCGATGGGTTACGCCACAGGGAGGCTATTTATTATAAGGAACAATTAACTGTGGAGGCATTTCTTCTCTAAAAAGTTAAAATGGTTTACATACTAAAGTGTCTGCTACACAAATTGGCTTCATTTATTTATGATATACTAACAAAAACATATAGAGTTCTTGCACCCAGCTACAGTCCCACATTCACACTCCCACATTCACATGCACTTTTACACAATATTGCATCCAGCACAACACAACCACACTTATCACTTCTTTTAAGCTTTGGTCTATAAATAAGACTTCCCAGTCTGCACATGCCATTCTGTGGTAGCACCACAATGTGCAAGTGACTAACTGTGAATGAAGCAATTGATCTAATTTTGGATCGTGGCCCATGGTGAGGATGAAAATATCGAACCTGAGGAGGCGATGGAGGAGGAGGCCTGCTGATAGGGGGAGGACGATTCTGAATATGATCCAGATTCTGAAGAATCAACAGATGAAGGGGCACATGCCAACACTATATCTATGTACAGTATATAGAGAGCTGAAAGGATCGGTTCAACAAAAAAATTGGATCAACAAAAAATGAATGGAAGCTGTTTTGATGTCTTTTTTCATGCAGAAATACCAGACATTTCCTCATTCCAGCCTCCAATTGTGAAGATTTGCTTCTATTCTTTGTCTCATATTGTCAACAAAATGTGTTTGGATTTTGGACTGCTGGGTCAGACAAAGCAACTCATTTCGTGACATCTTCTATTGCAGAGCTTAATGAAATCGTGATGGGCAATTTCTACTATTTTTGACAATTTGTAGACCAGGGGTGTCAAACTCATTTTAGTTTATGGGCCACATACAGCCTTGTTGGATGTCAGATGGGCCGGACCAATAAAACCATCACACAATAACCTATAAGGAACATCAGCTCCAATGTTTTCCCCTTTTTATGTGTAAAGAATTACAAGTACATTCTGTCGACATTCATCATTTTACAAGAAGATGAACAGCCTGAGATATCTGAGAAGAAAAATCAGTACAATTTCCTGATACAGATTCTTTTGAACTGAAGCTGCCGACAATATTTTGCACAATGTTCAATATCTTAAAATATGACCACAGTAAGTTTTCATTGTTATATCAGAGAGCTGTTATCTGGTCAGAGTGTAAAAGCCTCTGAAGCAGAATTTTACACTAATTGGGCAACACATTGTTTAACTTGCTCCTGAGACCTGGCACCTCTGAGTCCAGTCAGTGGGCCGGATTGGACCCTTTGGTGGGCCGGTTCTGGCCCATGGGCCGTATGTTTGACATCCCTGTTGTAGACCACATAGCTAACCAATTACCTGAGAAAACAAAATGCAGATTAATCAGTACTATTAAAACAAATTGCAGCTCTAGTAGCATTCTGCAACTAATGTCCATGAATGTCCAAGAATTGTACTTATGAGGCAGACTGGTAAGATTTCTACAAAATGAGAACAATAGAAATAGAAGTCTGTAATGTTGAGCATCTTATTATAGTGGGAATAAAGTTGTCTCACACAAAATCAGTTCATAATCAGGATCTTATTTCTTAACAGTTACAAGTCTGGTCATTTTTGGGTGAAAACACAAAAGCTGAATACATGCTGGATGCATACCAGATAGGAGGGCATGAGTATCACATATAAACTTGGCAAAGCGGTCTCTGAAAGTGCTCAGAAAATTGACATTTTACCATCTACACTTCCATGACAACTGGCCAAACCCCATCTACTGAGGAAGACCATGTGATCTCATGCAAAACCCCAGAACAGCTGCTTAATTGTCTCCTAAGAGAGTTTTCAAGGTCAAGAATGAGCTGTTAACTTTTAATCTAAAAGTCATAATGGAAGTTTATGTGCCTGTGAAGTGACAAACAGCAGAAAAACAATAAGGTCGCCACTTGCTATGACCTTACTGCTAATGAATTATGACTTAATTAATATCATACCAGTCAATCAATAATGACTGCAGGCGTTATTGATGAGCTGTGCGCAGGTACAGATTGTTTTTTCCTCTCCTCAGAGACTGGATGGGTTAAACCACTTCTGCTCTATGAAAAAAGAAGAAAGAAAGAAAAAGCCTGCAGCTCATCGGCTGATATCACAATCACAGTGTGGCTTTTATTCATTGGAACTGTCACACCCCCCCCGTGTCATGTGCTGCGGTTCCCCCACGGGGACCCACGGCGGTGCGGAGGTCGATCCACCGGCTCTCTGTCCCCTCCCATCGGCGTCCCCTGCCGCCGTGCGCGGCCACACCTGCATTAAACGGGGAAAGTCCGTCCGCTGGAGAGGCACAGAGACTGCGAGGCTTCAGAGAAGCGGAGGCAGGAAGCGGAGCACCTCCACCTCCAGCAGCTCCCATCGCATGACTCCGGACACTTTGATCCGAAAAGGGTGAAGGTGTGAAGGCATGCGATGATTGGTTGTACAGAGACTTTGCAGCCGTGGAGGACACAGGGTGGGAAATTAGGATTAAAGACGAAATAGACGCTACGGAATAGAAGAGACCGAGTGAGCAGCTGAGCGCACAGGTAAGACAGGCGTCTAATGAACTACATAGAGACAGACAGGAACTGCCCCGGTACAACTTTTTCTAATCAAACACCCTTTTCCTTTATGTTTAAGTTTTCTCTATTTTCAGTTTTAACTTATTTGTGGGTGCTAAATTATTTACATTTCCCCTAGTCCCCAATGAAAACAACAATAATAAACAATAAATAATATAATAGTCATTATTATTATTACTGAATTATACAGATCCATGCAGCCTATATTTGACCATCAGTGGGTTTATACTGAACTTATATCATGTGCTGATATAGAACATGTCATTAACCATGTCATCATCTGTCATATAATATATATTTTTAAAAAATGCTATAAACACTGTTAATTACTTAATTATTTCTTTTAGTCTTGTATACAAAGGAAAAAGGCAACACTGAAGATAAAAAAAAACCATTTTATTTAGCTTTATTTATTTATTTTTTCATATTATATAATTGTTTTTCCTTTCTTTCTTTCTTTCTTTCTTTCTTTCTTTCTTCCTTTCTTTTTTTTTTTTAACCTACGTCTTACCCCATAATACTTTGTCCACCTTCAGAGTCTCCGAAGTTTGGAGATGAACAGCAACCTCTTGTATGTGAGAACTTGCTGGAATGCTTATACAGTAAACACTGATAATATTGTCAAGCACAGAAGCCATGTTTTACTCTCAAATCACTCACTGTTTCATGGTTGCTACTGAATATTAAATAATTATAACACATATACGTTAGCAGACAAGACTGTAGATTCAGAAGCATCAACCTGTAAACACACCTGTTCTTAATGTAGCCTATTATTTGTAACTGAACTTTTTTGCCCAGTAGCAGCCACGTAATGTCTGTGTGTTCTGGACTTTCCGGAACGAATGAATGGCTAATTTAGTTTCCATTAAAAACAAGGAAGTAAAACATGTTGACATTATCACACCCTGACCTTTGCACCAGGGGAATGGCCCACAGTTATCAAGTGCATGTAAAATGCTAGTGTGTAGCACTTTAGATCATCAGTTCCCAGAACTACTGTCATATACTCTGAGGTCAGTTTTACAGCATTGTGGAAAAAATTCATAAACCACAGGAGAGAAAGTGTTGTCAATGCTGTATTCAAGTCATTATCACTGGCATGCATCGATATACAGTCCACGCATGACCCCCTGTGCTACGTATAGATCTGGTGTAACTTATCTAAAGAAGACTACAGATGAATCATGACACGGGCATCTGAAGTAGGTTACATGTTGTTGCTCTCAAATACAGTTTACAGATCTAACACACAAACAAGTCAGGCTGACAACATGTGATAGACCTCATTAGAGAAGAGCCTGGAGTCAACACAAAGCGCTGGGTGAAAGAGCAGGAGGAGGAGTATGAGTGTGTCTGTGGATGACCGGGCAGAGTGGAGGAGTTATATGAGAGCTCCGTATAGGTGAGGTGTGTGTTCATGCTTGTGTGTATATGTGACACGGATGCCAGACAAAGAGTGGAGCAGAGAGTAGGACAGAATCTTAAATATCCCCGAGAGGCATTTTGTTTCACAGTCAGCAGATACACAAAGTCAGGCATGTAGTGTGTCGTCAACAGCAGCTGTACCGACTGTCAACCTCTGTCCCTGCGCATACAATATCCGCCTATAAGCATAATCAATTCAACTTATTCAATATAGTGAGAGTTGGGGAAGGATTGCGGGAACATTTTTGTGTTGAGGGAAGTCATTCTCTCTCTCAAAATAATATTAAGCTGCTCTATGCAGTTTTTTTTTTTTTTTTTATTACAACACTCACTTTGTCAGGCTGTCCTGTCCTAAATGCTAACATTAGTGTGCTCACATTTACAATGCCATGCTGAAGTTTAGAGGACATGATGAGCATGTTAAGCTTGTGAGCATGCTAACACTTCCTAATTAAACAAAAAGTAGCCTACAGCTAAGGCCAATGGGGAAGTCTTTAGTTGTGCAGGTGTTTGGCCAAACTATTTCTTAGCCAGGACTAGTTGCTAGGCAACCAGGAAGTTACAGGTCGAGGCTAAGTAATAGTCTGGCACATAAAAATAGGGACCTGTTTTTACACCTTTTGTAAACAGATTAGATATAAATTGTTTATTGCTGAGGTTTAGAGTTGCTGGTTAACAGATTTTGTTTTCATTGAGCAGAGCCAAGCCAACTGTTTTACCGTCTTTGTGCTAAGCTAAGCTAATCGGCAGCTGGCTGTATAGCGTACAGACATGACGGTGGTATCATCTTCTTATCCAACTCCCTGCAAGAAAGCAAATAGATGTTTTTCCCAGAAGGGCACCAAAAATATGACAAATCATCCTTTTAGGTAGCATGAACATCTGTACCAAATTCCATGGCAATCCATTTAGATGTTCTTAAGGTAATTCCCTTAACACCAGAAATATCAACCTCATGGTGGCAAGAAATAACAGGGGATAAGCAAAGTCAGTGGGCATCGTGATCCAGGGAACATGAATGTCTGTACACAATTTCACGGCAATCCCTGTGGCTAAAAATACCGTACCACACCACCAGTTTCTCAGCCTAAATCGTGAGGTGCTGCAGCAGCATAGACGACACCTCAGGTAGTCAACAAATAAGACAGACGGCCAGACACTGAGCCAGCCATCTCATTCATTATAATCATTATCGCTGGACAGCCAATATCAAATTAGAATATGCTTAATATCACCTCTGAACCCACAAGAGGAAGGGAGGAGGGTTAAAAAAACAAAGGCTGAAGAAAAAAAAAGAGAAGGCAGCCTCTTTCCTATCGTCAGCAGGAGCGAAGCAGAAGGGGACCAGCATGTTAATTGGTGATTTGATTAGCGTTTTAATATTGCAGCTGTGCCCGAAAGAGGAGAGTAACTGGCTGCCCAGAGGTTTCTCTTTCCTTTTTTTAAAATCAACAGTATTCTGATGGAGGGACCGACACAGCTTAGTCATTATGCACGTCAGTCTGTTAATTTCCTCCAACTTCCAAAAAAGGAAATCATCATTTCTTTGCTCTAGTTTGGTAATGGAGAGTATTTGATGGAAGCAGAAATATTCAAGCCATTTTGAGTCAGGCCCAGCATTTAAGAGCCCCATTTGGCTCCTGCTGTAGTAAAGGGACTGAATGGGGCCCACAGCCTGTGCTAAACTGAACAAGACTGGGCTGGGCTACATTTTTGTCAACAGCAGTGTGCACCACCACTGAGAGGAGGAAGCTCCATTTAAAAAGGGGGAAATGCCATATGCTGTATTAGATAACAGATTGAAAATGTTTTCTGTGCATTTTCATGAATCCTGTTCTGATTATCAGGGCCCATATTGTTAATGTGTGCTTGTGCTGGGTGTTAACAATGCTGACGGATGTTACTGCGGTTGATGAATAGGTGAATTTCTAATGCTGAGAATGATGGGGAGTAGATAAAAGAGGAAATGACGGGGTAATGACACCACAGTATTTCTGAAAAAACAAAACAAAAAAACAATGTAAACACCACAGCATGAAAACAGGTGCATCATGATGTGTATGTGCCTGCATGCAGTGTGCCACAGGGGCTTTGAGTCAGGCAGCATTACCTGGAGCCAGAGGGGGATCTGTGGCAAAGACAAGTAATCCCCCCCGACCCCTTGCACACATCTCTCTCTGCGACACCAAAACGCCAGAGCAGACAGCAGACGGGAGAGAGATAAGAAGTTAGCCAGATAAAGGAGCCTTGGTGGTGAGACAGAGGAGGAGAGGCGAGAGGTAGAACAAAGTAAGGAAGGTGTGGAAGGCTGGAGAGATAAGAAAGGATTGGAGGGAAAACAGATGGAGATGAGTGTGTTTGTGTGTGGATAAGGTGTCAGGGGGGCAGGTCTTGGCTAGCTGTGCCGGTTGAGGTGATGCTGTGCCATAAGCTGAGAAATGAGCTCGCTCAGAAAGGGTGGAATTAAACCATCTGAGAGGAGCCAGGGAGTCAGAGGGAGAATTGAAACAGGAGGGGTCTGTTTAAAGTCTCCAGAAATGTCAATGACCGTAAAGACAAAGAGTCTACAGACAATATAGCGTGCAGTATGCTAACACTGACAAAGCTGGAGTGGGTGGGATGCTTACCTTGTTAACCATTTTAGTTAAGCGTGTTAGCACGCTAACATCTGCTAATTAGCATCAAACACAAAGTGCAGCTGAGACTCATAGGAGTGTCATTAGTTTAGAGTTGGTAATAAATTGAAATGTTTAATTGTAACCTGATGATGGCACTTGATGATGAGTCTGAGGATTAAAATTATAAATGTTGAGGAATATAAATGTTGTTACCAAATTTATTGGCAATCATCCCATAGCTGTCCACACAACTTAAAACCCCAAATGTCAACCTCACAGCAACGCTAAAAGAAAAGTCAGGAATCACCAAAATCATTTTGTTAGATCCTCTGTGGACCATACACCATCACTGAATAATTGAAAATTTTGACTTGCTTATGGCACTGTCCGTCCTGGAAGAGGGATCCCTCCTCAGTTGCTCTTCCTTAGATTTCTACCGTTTTTTTCCCCCGTTAACGTTTTTTTGGGGGGGAGTTTTTCCTTATCCGCTGCAAGGGTCCTAAGGACAGAGGGATGTCGTATGCTGTAAAGCCCTGTGAGGTAAATTGTGATTTGTGATATTGGGCTTTATAAATAAAATTTAAAAAATTGAATTGAAACAATTGAATTGAATAGATGAAATATCATGTGACCACCAGAGTCATTAGCTGTCATCTTCTGAGGACCATGAATATCTGCATAGTATTTTATGCCAACCATTAAGTGGATGTTGAGATATTTTACTGAATAATTGAGAACTTTGAATTGTTTATGGCGCTAGATGAAAAGTCAGGGAATAACCAAAGTCATTTTGTTAGATCCTCTGTGGACCATGAATATCTGCACAACATTTTGTGCCAATCCATTGAGTAGATGTTATGATATTTCACTGAATAACTGAAAACTTTGAATTGCCGATGGCACTAGACAAAAGGTCAAGGGATTACTAGAGTCATTAGATATCATGCTCTGAGGACCATGGATATCTGCATAGTATTTTATGCCAACCATTAAGGGTACATGTTGAGATATTTTACTGAATAATTAAGAACTTTGAATTGTTTATGGCGCCAGATGAAATGTCAGGGAATCACCAAAGTCATTTTGATAGATCCTCTGTGGACCATGAATATATGCATAGTATTTTGTACCAACTATTTAGTAGATGTTGAAATACTTTACTGAATAATTGGAAACTTTGACTTGTTTATGGCACTAAATGAAATGTCAGGGAATCACCAAAGTCATTAGGTGTCATCCTCTGTGGGCCATGAATATCTGCACAATGTTTTGTGCCAATCCATGAAGTAGATGTTATGATATTTTCCTGAATGACTGAAAAAAGACACTATTCGTACATCACTTTCTTGGGATGAAGCATTTTTGAGGTTTCAACAAAGTGATGCAATTGCTGTTGGAGGAATATAAGCTGTAACTCATTGGCAGAACAAAGGCTAAGCTGAGCCACAGGGGTGAGTTTACAGTACAGTATGTGCAGCTGATGTAAAGATCTTTCTTTCTCTCTTTCTGTCTTAGGTTTTTCCTTGTGATCCCTGACAGAGCAGGGACAGTGACACTGACTCGGCCATTGTCTCCTCACTGTTTCTGGACATAGTGATGCTCCCTGGTTGCCTCTGCTGTCTATTGTGACCGTAGAGAAAAAAGAAAGATCCAGCTTGTCTGCATAAAGACCTATTCAGCATCATTTCTCTTTGCCAGCCACATTTGCAACCCCAAGAACAGCAGTGAAGTCTCAGCACTATCCCTAGCCCCAAGCCTACCCCTCCATCCTCAGCCCCCTCTCCCCTAACCCCCTTATCCCTATCCCACTCCCTCAGCCCCTTCCCTCTCTGCAGCCCCAGCTTCAGCCTCAGCCTTTGCCCCATTCGGAGTCCCAGATGACAGCTCAGAAACATCCGTTACCCTCCTACTCCACACGAGCCTTCTTTCCTCTCCCTCCAGCCCCTGTGGCGCTTGGCACCAATGCCCATCACATAGACAGATGGAGCCAACCCTGACCCCTCTCCTCGCCCGTGGGGACGCCAAGAGAATCAACGCCTGACTAGAGGAGAGGGGGTGTGTGTGAGTGTGCGTGGAGAGGGGGAGACAGGAAGCAGAGAGGAGGGGAGTATTGCTTTGTCACCACGGCAACACATCGCCCAGTCTCCCGTGGACTCCCCTTCAGCCCAACCCGAGGCCTTTGGATAAAAACGCACACAGCAGGAAATTCAGCAGCAGGACCAGAAGGACCTCGTTTTTTCCCCCTCTAAATTGTGCTTGACATATTTTTGCTTTGATTATTTGGCATGGATGTCTTGTTCTATTTCAGTGTGGAGAGAAGATGCGAACATTGACAAAGCTCTAAATATAATTTGAAACAAACAGGAAACCACGATAAGACTGATCTAAAAAAGCTGAAGGAAAGCCCACTCCTCAGTCTAAAGTGTTGTCTGTTTTTCCAAGTTTGACTTTGAGCCCCACACTTCCTTTTCCCTCTGGCCTCTGTGGTCTAAATGAATTGTTGTAAGAAAAGCTGCAATCGCCTGGAAAAAAATATCCCCATTTTTACTAGCAAATCAACACGTAGGAGGGGTTTTTTTTACAGTAAGAAAGACACTTTTTGCTTCCCACACTTGAATTAAGCCAAAGGAGCTTTTCCCTGACAGCAAAAAGGAAATACTTGTGGGACTCAGTCAGAGCTTCCTTGGATATGCATGTATGTCTTTATCTAAGCAGTAACATTGTGCACTACACCTCTGCTAAATGGCCCAGCACTGACTTCATGTCAAGGCATTTGCAGTTTCATTCTCATGACTAAACATCCCACTTGAGTCCCTGCAGTTTTATACAAGAAGCAAGATTTTGGCTATTCTACTTTTGCTGGATTTTGTTGCCGTCGTCTAACCTCCTCTGCTGACCAGAATTCTGATTATCATATAATGCCAGACTACCAATTTTAAAAGAACCACGCATCAACAATAAAACGAGACACTAATGGCCGGTGAAATGAATTCAGCGGGCTGACATAACAGAGGGGGGAATACCGGAGTCCCAATGCTTCCCAGGTAATTGGAGTGCAGTATAGTGTTTTTTTCCTCCAAAGCACAGCTTCTCTGGTGACCTTGCAGGCTGAAAACCTAGAGGAGGCAGAAACAGAAAGAGAAAGATGTCCAAGGTTTACGATTATCTTTGAGATTTTTCATCATTACTCTCAGAGCATTAGCATAACAGAGAATGTTTGGACTGTTAGCGTGTCTTCAGTCATTTTAGCTTTGACTGCAAGGCTGAGCGTCCAGCGCACACAAATTAATCCTGTCAATTTAAAGAAACCCATTAAGGATTTTCCTCAGAGAGAGCCTTTGTTTCAAATCAATCGTGATACTGATCACTGGTGCAGCTCCCCATAGCCTCTGTGAGATACTTCAGACTGTGAAATATGCTATGACCGTCGGTTTTTGATGAATAAGTTAGTCACATTCGCTTGGGTTGTCTATCCAAACCTTCTTAATTGGGCCAAATGAAGGGCTGAAGTGGCTCATCAATAATGCTGTTTCTGGTCTTATTCATTTTTACAGTCAGATATTTTTTGAATATGCAAAGAGCATTGTGGGAGTTGTGTGAAAATTCACAGCTAAGGTGTGAAGATTCATCGCTAGACATAATGTACAGGAGGTTTTCAGTGCACAGGTGTAGAGAACTGGAAGGTTCCTGGCTAATGGCACCAATGGAGTGTGTGACAACGATTATGGAGGTTTACTGTGGAACAGGTTTAACAAAGTCTTGTTTGTAATCTTTGTCAGACTGTATGATATCAGTTTGAGATGTGTCAGGTTGTGCGGTGAATCGTAGTGCTACGATGTAACCACTCCACAGCTTCTCAAGGTTTCATCTTTGCCAGAGTACCACCAACTTCTTCTTGGTATGGGTCATTTTTCGGAGAGGTCCTGACTTTCTCCACAGCTCCAAAATTGTCCGCCTTACTGGGCAATCTGGGACAACCATTTTTGATTCACGATCAGAGATTTTACCAGGTTTCTCTCACGATTGCCAACCCAAAATGACACAGTGTAACGAGGCTTTTAGCGACTTTAATTCCAGATAACCAAAATACTGCCATAGGCCTACCTTTGAAAAACTAAGTCATGTGGAGTTGTGTAAATTGTTTGTGCCTCTGTTGTTGTTTTGTTGTACTTAAAAGGTGCCTAGTGGAGAGCGAAGCAGTGAGTCAGTGCTTTTGTAAAGATATTTATGAGGCCAATATGACACGGCTGATATGACAGAGTCTAGAGGTCATATAAGTGATAAAAGAGGAAAGGCAGACACAGTCCAGTGGGTTCTGTGTGCGTACGTGTCTATTGGGATCCGAGTGTGAGAAGCACAACATGGGGTAAGATATACTCGCGTCGTTAAGGGTTCGATTTCATCTTATGATCTTTGTTGCGTGCCATTGCCTCTCGCTCCATCAGCCAGTTGTGTTCCTGCCTCGCTTTACTGTGAGCTATCTAATGAAACAGAAAATAATCTTTCATACGCTTGTACAGTATGAAGGGAGGTGATATTTTCAAAACTTTAATAAGACAAAGAGGTGGATAGTGGTGGAGTATCACATTATATTGTTTTTGTCACCTTAACACCTTTGGCGCCTCAACTTCAGACACACACACACACACACACACACACACTGAAAACAAAAAAAACATACAGACACACACCTCAATTACTGTGCTATTTCTGTGGTGCTACCTGTCAGTGACACTGAGCTCAAACCAGCTGGGATTAATTAGTGACTCAACACACACACACACACACACACACACACACACCTTCATCTCTGTTTTTCTGTGTGAAATATACACACATGCATCATACAAGAATAAATACACACACTTTACTATTCATTTACAACAGTTCCCTCCTGCAAAACACACACACACACACACACGCACACACACACACACACTACCATCCATCAGCTACAGGATGTGAAAAGCCTCCAGAACAGCATGTTGCCAATAAACAGCCCCCCTTCTCCGCTGTAATTACCTCACTCTTCATTTCACACCTTGTGTATGCACCTCATATCTCCCCGTGTCACGGTGTTACCGCTCTGCCTCAGCACAAGGCGATACCTGTCCAGGCTAATAAGAAATGTGGTCTTGCATTTAGTTTATAGTCTTTTCTAAACAGGCTGAATAAATCTGATAGGAATCTGTTTCTGCCACTGCATCTGAACCCAAGATATTCCAGTCAAAATGTGCGATCATGTTCTGCTCGTTCGGATTGACACATTTTTTTTATTTCGCGGGACGTTGTTTGTGTTAGCAAAATCCACGGCTGGCGAGGACAAGCTGTAACTCCTGTCAGCCTGTGTCGGGGCCGCGTGGGCTTGTGCCGCGCACTGCTGACTTTGATAGAAATAAAGCCCCTGACAGGTTTTAAAAGACAAGCTGTCGAAAGCTATAACCTTGGGGATGATTGTTTGTGTTTGTGCATGTGTGTGTGCTGCATGATTGTGTTATGGGGGTGTGATGAGATTACAAACAACAGTAGAGATTAAATATGCAGTGGTAAGGTGAAGAATGACAGAGGAGAGAATGGGAATAAAACAAAATAGAGTAGGAAATAAATAAAATTGGCAGGTGTCATGAGCTTTTAACAGATATTTGGTAAACATATAAACATAGTATTTCAGTATGGACAATGCACACAGTGAGAAAAGAAGATTAACTGGACTTAAGGTACTAGAGAGTTCAAATGCGAGGATTCATTGGGTGAGCTAGTGTGTGTGGGTTTGGGAGGGAGAAAAGAAAATTTACATTTGTGCATTAGCTTTTTGATTCTGTGAGCGTGTGTGTGTGTGTGTGTGTGTGTGTGTATGTGGATGAGCATTGTTTATTCTATCGGCAGCTGATGCTTGTTTTATCCAGCCACCTCTGTAGTGGCAACTCATTAGCATAGTGATAATGAGAGATAGGAAAGGTTGCCAGTGTCAGCACACCAAGTTTTTTGCACAGTCAAAACAGTAAGTTTGGATGTTCAGAGAAACTGTGAGCATGTGTGTGTGTGTGTGTGTGTGTGTGTGTGTATTTATTCACCACATACTGCAAAGATATGCAAACTTAGAATGTTCACGAGTAACTTGACACCAGGATGAATAGAACTGTTACACTGACGTCTTTCACATGTCTCACCTCACCCATGGTGTGGTCAGGAAGATGCTCTATTGCACCTGTAACCATGCAAAGGTGTGCTGAACAAACCATTGGGTTCACTTCTACATCATTACAGTAAGTTAAGAACTTAAACCAATGGACATATGGTTTACGGTACATTTACACATATGGGATTTTCAACTAGTGTGAAGTTACTCTTTAACCATCAGATCGTTCAGAGTACAAACAGATCTTAAACCTCCATTTCTTTGTTCACAGAGTGTTTGAAGGGGCAGAACAAAGGGTTTAAAGCCCACATTTTGGTGCTCATGTAAAACCTGTCTCAGTGTAACTTGTAATATGTACCTGAGCTCAGCTAGACACCACTGAAACTGCCTAGTTAAGCAGCCTCTAAATTCTGTGTTGTGCTAGTTTTAGGAATTATGGATGAGGAGTGTGCATCTGTCTCTTACCTCATTTCCACCAACATTCCCATACCTAATTTTAAACTATTCAGAGCATTTCAATGAAAAATAAATTGGTTCAGAACCCGAAAAGCTGGTTCTTAGCTGGAACCAAAAAATAGCTAATAGTTTTTTTGTTAACCTGAAGTGCAAATCATGATGACATCAGTGGGTTGGTCATATTTTAAAGACTGGAGAGGATGGAGAAGGCAACAATAGAGAAGTCGTTTATCTTTGGGCAGAAAAGAGCATTCATAGTGTGGTAATCAATGTGATCTGCCATGTTGCAACTGCTCTTTACTTCCATTGTGTATTGTGCAACGCCCTCCGTTGATGACACATCCTTGATCATGGTGGTTTTGTTAAAAACTGATAGAAACACTGACTGGTTGACTTGATAGCACCAAAGTTCCAAGCATCCTGAACGGAACCGGTTAAAAACCAGAGCTAGTTTGGTGGAAAAGATGCATCTGTGCTGTTGTGTGGAAACAAAATATACCCTAAAGTCACTTCAGACCCATTTTACTGCCCTTAAGTGCACTGTTTTGTGTTATGTGATCAATTGTAACATTCTTAGTAGTATTTCAATAAGTCGCAACACCAGCATGTTCATACATTAGATATATTGATATGGATTTGTAAAGAGCCCAGACTTAAACAACCTACTTCGGGCATATCTCTTGTGTATTAACAAAGTTACCCAGCTACCAGTAGCAGCGAGGGCACCCATGTGTAAATAAAGCTACACTGCTTTATATAAGAGGAATCACACAGTGTACAAGCCCTGATACATCTGCATCTATCTTCTCTTTCAGGCGACTGCTGCTGACCTGCAAAACCACACTGGAAATTTTATGGAGGTCTGGATTCTTTGCTTTGGATGTTGACGCTGTGAGGAGGATTTTGATTTACCTCTGTATCCAGCTAGTGTGAGCTATAAGGATTTTCATTCACACGGGGACCAAGAGACCTGAACTGATGTTGTGGAACCTTTGAATAGAGGCCAGGGTAGATAAAACTACAATACACTGAGCTCAGTCAAGTGTTTTAGTACATTTGGTGCATTACATTCATTTCCTCTGCACATTTTCCACCAACTCAAGCCACCTTTAAGATTTTCGGTGTAATATACTAAGCAATCCATTAAAACTTGTTTAATTTTCTGCTGGTGACACACACTTGTGGCGGTATTGGTGAATAAAATAAGGACTGCAAGGATTATCGGGTGGATTCTTGTCTTCTCTGTTGTGGTGGCGGCCTTATTCAGCAGGCTGGGAGTGGCATCAGGATGCCTGAACTGGACAACTTTGCCCCTCTGAGGGGTCAGAGAGGCCCTGAGCTGGGCCTAAATGGTCCAGCAGACCCACTTCGAATTCAGCACAGCATCCTGGAGGAGCAGGTGGAGCTGTGGTGGTTCAGAGATCCTGGGAAGTCTCTGCTCTGCTACTGCGTGGCTGTACTTCTAATCTTGGGCTGCGGGCTGGGCGGCGTCGGCCTCCTCTCCACCACCACCAGCGTCTCGAGTGAATGGCGGCTGGGCGCAGGCACGGCGCTCTGCCTGCTAGCCCTGGGTGTCTTGCTCAAACAGCTGCTCAGCTCGGCTGTGCAGGACATGAACTGCGTTCGAAGCCGTCAGCGGATCAACATGCTAAAAAGTGGTGGCTTATCGGACCTGCTTGTGGTTTTGATTACCGGGCTGTCACTGTTGATTTGTGGAGGGGTCCTACTACATCTGGCCTTGGCTAACCACATGCCGAAGCCTGGCCAAGCCCTTAATGACATGTATATCTCTGGAGTGGTTTTGCTAGCTGGAGGGGGGGCTGCAGTGCTGGGCGTTGGGATATACTCTGTTGTGGTTGTCCTGCTTGAGAGGACAAGGCACGGACGAAGGTTGGTGGACCGGGTTTTGAATATCTTCACTGTTTCTGGACATATGGACCGTCAGGCTCGCAGAGAGACTACCTCCAGCCTGGCAAATCTCATATGAGATACAACACTAAGACTGTGTATTCTGGCCCCTTGCTCTTCATGTCAGAACATTTAGCCTCAACTAAATTAGAGCAGACTTGATGCCCAAATATTACAAGAAATCTGATTAAAGAGATTCATCCCTTACACGCTTCAGCTTTGTCAATCGATCATTAGACTGTGTACGAGGCAAAATGAGCTGAATTTTTAATATCTGCTTGGTGAAGATGTTCGCAATCAAATCTCAGTCACAGAGCAAGGGTGAAAGGATTTCAGTAACACACTAAAGGAAGAATCACTACACGGCTATGCTCACAGTGCAGCTAAAAATGTCCCAGTTTGGATTTTTTTTAACATTTAACCAGGTAAAAATTCAGATGTTGTGGCGTATAATTTACACAAGTGATATCTGAAAGCCTAAATCAGCATGTTATTTATGTTGTGTAAATCTTGCTCCATTCACATAGGACAAATGCCACAATTTTGATGCCTGTGGTAGCTTGGCAGAGGCAGTGGTACTATGCAGGATGTCAACACAAGCATGGGGAAAAAATTGACTCAAGTGGTATTTAGGGAAACTCAGTGAAATGAAAAGCACACATTATTAGCTGACATCTTAAACTAAAGGGAGAAGTCTTGCTTCATAAACAGAAGTTAATCTTTCGATGTTGTTATCGGATTGGTGCAGCAGTCTGGAACTGAACATGAAGGCCTGTGGTGTGAGTATAGCCTACAATGAAATGGGTCATTTGATCAATCTAAAGCTCTTCTCCACAAATGGTGTTTAAACAAAAAGTTGTTAAGACTATAAAGATGAAAAAACAGAACCCCATCTTGTCAAAGGTGATATAAGTAAGTGGTTAAAGGGATCGTCTACAAATGGGACTGTCTCACATTCAAGTCATGTATCTATTATAACCATGCGTTCTGTCAAAGTGTCCTTGGGCCAGACACTCGACAACTACCTGCTCCATTGCTATTATAAGATATTATGAATAAGAGCACCAGCTGAAATGTAAATGGATACAGAGTAAGTTATAGATGGGACATACACAAATAGCCTATGGGGAAAAAAAACATATTTAATTTTCTGTACGATTTATGCACCACCTTCTTCAGATGACAAATTTATGGGATTTAAGGATGCTCAATGCCTCAGCTTAATTATAATTTAACATAAACCATGCAGTAGGGCTGTGTTGCTTGTGACAGAGCTTGTTGAAATTTCACTGTAACATTTGACTTTCTGTGCACATGATACAAGACAACATGATTGTTGCAGAATTATATCACAGCACTGAAGAATGTATGGATCATTTGTGTTTTTGTGCATCAATGCAGTATTGTCTCGACTGTTAATCTTGCAGCGCCTTGTTTTTCCTTAAACCTGCTTTGATCTATATTTTTAATATTAACACTGAATCAAGATACTGTAATGTGAAATGGTCATTCATTGTGCTGAAGTCATGGAGAATCACATATCTCTTCAGGTCTACCGAGTTTTTAAGCCTCTTGGCTCATTGTTTTCAGTGATATGAGTATCATTCTCATCAGTCTTTCTTGGTGAACATTTTCAGCCATGAAGCTCGGATAAATTTCACACACAGTGGCTGATGGACTAGCTCTTATCTTGCCAGCTAAAGATCCAGATATTTTCCCGAGGAGCTGGTGGGTACCAAATCAGAACTAAAGAGAAGCAAACAGCTACTGGACTTACATTCATCACAAGTCAAGGCAGTAGAGTTCCCCTGGAGTGAGTCCTAAAACCTGGACATGAGTTAGCATTGCAGCACTCCTGGTTCCCTCGTCTTGAAGCCAAAAGGTTTTTTGAATGGGTGTTTGGTTAGACCCCAGAACTAACATCTGTGGTTAGCACAAGCTTCAGAAACTTTCACGTTTTGTTCTGTGACATAAAATATGTCAGTAAATACCCCCCTCATAGCTTTAGCTGTGTTGTGGGAGCAACGTTAAGATGTGACTGAGGTGTAGTTTGTGAAAAAACCCTAATGTTAGCTTTTTGCTTAAGCTTAAAAATCACAAAAGTGGTGTTAATTTATGAAGATTATCTCGCTGAACAGAACCTGTAAGTATCATGAACATGTTTTTAAAATGCGTTTTCTGCAGTGATCTGAAATCCAGGAAAAATCCTATAGGTATTTTGACGAGGGAACCAGGGCCTACAGAAAAACATTATCCCTGGAGAACTCATATGGCAGAGTTCCATTAAAGACTGTTTGAACATGTCTTTGTCAGCTCTTATTTCAAAAAGAGGTGTTTCAAATGAGCACAAATGAATGGGGCTGCACTGGACACACACAAGCGGTGGACAGTCATACAGTGTATTAAACAAAAAATTGTATTTCCCAAAGTGTTGAACTATTTCTTTATAGAAATGGCATTTTCAAAAGTATTTGGTCCAAACCAGACTTTGTACTATGGATAATGGTACAAGCTAGTTAGGTAACTAATTCAAGCTAGCTAACAGACCTAACAAGCTAGAAAATTAACTGGATACAGTATGCCAGAGGTTAATCAAACACTAAATGCAAGGCTCTCTTTCTTTCTCTGGCAATGAGTTAGCCTTTTAACGCTGCTAGTTCCCTCCTTTATTAGTCAGTGGGTTTTTTGCATGGATTTTTGGTTGAATGCCTGAAATAAGGTCTGTGGTTAACACAAGCTTAATAGATTTTGTTCTCTGACACGAAATATGTCAGTATTTACCCTCCATCCTGAATTTTGAAGCTTTTTTGTTCCATAAAAAATGCGGTTGCTAACATGTGGCTAAATGAGACTACAGAACATCGTCACGCCGAACACAGCTTTACAGCCATGTTGTGGTGGCGACGTTCATGCAACCATGGTGTAGTTCATCTATAGCCTAAAGTTAGCTTATTACTCCTGTTAATTGCAAAACTGTAAAACCTCTAAGTATCATAAACTTGTGTTCACCACAGAGCTTATTTTCTGCAGTAATCCAAAATCCAATGGAAAAATAACATCAGCTTTTGACGAAGTAATCAGGGCGAAGCTAACTTCCGCATCAGCCAACAAAAGAAATGTCAGCGCTGCAGCACTCTATTTTATGTCTTTGCTAACAAATTCACCATAACTGGTTAATAGTATGGTGATATGGTGGTATTGTGTATCAGTCCACTTGATCTCCCCCTAGTGGCTAATAGTGATTAGTGCAGCTTTAAGCAACCTAGCAAGAGTGTAAAATTCAGGATAGGCTAGTTGCAACAGCCATGAAAACAGTTTGGACAGCAATACTATATTTGCTGATTTTGGGAAAACGTGACATAAAGAATCTGGGATCCTTTTACAAGATGGCTTTGGAAATGTGAAACCAGGGCAGAACTTACAGTAAGAGTAAGAGGATGAGTCAGCAGCACTTTGACTCAAAATTACACTGGTGTGTTTTTAGTGAGTAACTTCAATTTATTTAAATCCCTGAAGCACTTAAGTAAAAGAAAGCAGGGTGCACGTTATTTCGATTTGGATCAAGTTGAAGAATCTCAGTGCATTTCTTTTAATATTACTCATGGTGTACAAAAAAAAGTCTTTAATTTAAGCATCAGGCTGTAGTTGGGGGTGACAATTGTAGTCCTTGCACTTCTGAGTTATTAGATGTATTATTGGCTCAGATAACAGGTCATTATCATTCCTCACAAAGCAGAGAAGGAGAAATAACTGTTGGGAGGAAAAATCAGTGAAATTAAACCCATTACATCCACATGGCCAGTCATAGAATTACAATGTATTTGCAAAAGTTTGGACTGGGTTGTCAATATGCTTTATCATCGCTCGCTAAATTATGTGAATTTACAGTGCAGTGACATTGCTGCATTGTTACTGGGTCTCATTCATTTACACAAGTGTTGAAACATTCATTTTCAAAGCAAAAAGGTCCCACTATTAAGGAGAAATGTGCACATTGGCAAATGAAGGTCGTTCCTGTTTGTAAAATGCTTCCAAAGCCTTTGAGAGTCATTCTTCACTCGCCTTACAGAGGAACCTCAGAAAAGGTCCTGCATAGTGTAGTGTGTGTGTGTGTGTGTGTGTGTGTGTGTGTGTGTGTGTGTGTGTGTGTGTGTGTGTGAATCAGTCACGCCTCTTTATCTGTCTGCACATACGCACAGCCTATTGCCTTGAGACAAAAGGGGTCACACAGTTAAACATTGTTGGAGTGATGACGGACAGCAAACTGAAGGCACAATGCACAAGGCGGTGGCCTGCAGGGGCTGGTATAGACTAGCACCACTCTCTCTCTCTCTCTAACACACACACACACACGCAGAAAAAACGCAAGTTCACGCTGCTTTTTTACAACACACGCAAAAATCCTGTAATCCTTACTTACACAAATCTGTCTTTTGACCCGCAGTATAAAGTAGCAATGGCAGGTTGTGTATCCATGCATGACAGCAAAAACAGGTGAGCAGAGCAAAGAGGGAGGCAGCTCTGCTACTGAGGAGAGAGGACTGAGTGGGAGGAGAGCATTCAGAGCTTCTGTCAGGCCAAGACTGTGAAAATATCTCAACACAAACAATTTAAACCAAACAAAGATGTGTTCTGCAATAACTTAGTGCAAGTCAAAATGAAAATGAAAGGTTTCTCCTCAATGACAGCACATCTGAAGCGTTCTAAGTATACTCAAAATGTATACCGATATGTTTTCACCTGTATCACAGTGTACTTGTGACTTCAGAATTTCTTATGTGATTTCACAAGTTAAAACTCAGCTTTAGTTTGCTTGTCAATGATTCATTCATTATCCATTACCACTTATCCTATTCAGGGTCACAGGGTGCTGGAGCCTCTCCCAGTGAGAGGCATGGTACTCCTTGGACAGGTTGCCAGACTATTGCAGGGCTGACGATAGAGACAGACAACCATTCACAGTCACATTCACAATTACAGGTAATTTAGAGTCACAGACTAACCTAACCTGTATGTTTTTTGACTGTGGGAGGAAGCTTAAGAACCCAGAGAAAACCCACGAGGAAGATGATGACTCTATACAGAAGGGCCCCTGCCAACCAGTGGGTGCGAACCTGGAACCCTCTAGCTGTGAGGTGACAGTGCTAACCACTCCACCTGATAAAGTTTTAGTCTCAGTAAATTCATAAACTTTATTGTTTAAGACTTCAGTAATGAAGCTCTAGCGAAAGCTCAGTCAAGAAGACAATACTTTTCATGCTCAGGCTGTAAGTTCTCTTTTCTCATCCTGCCATTCACTCCCTGCACACATGCTCACTCACTACCTCTAGGTGTCATCCTCAGGGTCTGTCAATTGAGTCATCCGCTGATTCACAATCAACCAACAGCACAGCGACCCACCTTCTCTGTCAGCCTATCATCTCACTGCTCCTCATCTTAAATATGGTTCTTTCTCTGCCAAAGTTCTTTCTTGCTGAAACCGTGCATGCCCTCCATCTCCCCATCACCACCTACTCTTTACAGATTCATCAGCCTCATCCACCTCAGCAGTCAGCAGCCTCAGAGTCATCAGCCACCACCACCACCAGTGTCTGGACTCCATGGGGGGATTTATCCTGCTGCCACTCAGATGTCCCTCCATCACAAAGTATCTCCCTCTGGTGTCCAAGCACCAAAGACTTCTATTAAATCTTAATCACCACAAATCATCTGTTAATCTGTGCACTCATATTCCGTATTAAATATTATCTTTAATCTATTCTCCTGCCTCTCCTGATTGAAATTAACAATGTTTTTAAAGTTACCTGATCATCTTATCTGAAATGACCCCGTTTGACTATAGCTATAGGCTATCAGTCGGCCTATAAAGGGAAGTTAAAGTCAAACAAAACATAACTTAAAGGAGTAGTTCAACATTTTGTCACTGTCTCATGGTAATTATCAAGCTTTAGAGATGCTGTTGGGCACATTTTGTTGTCTCAGGAAAGAATCCAGCTAACTGTCCTTCTGTTTTCAGTCTTTATGCTGAGTTTAGCAAAGCTGCTGCTGGCTGTAGTGTCATATTTAGCATACACGAGAGTGGTATCAATCTTCTCATCTAACTCTTGACAACAAATGTGAACAAGAGCATTTTCCCCAAATTTCAAACTATTCCAGCTCCTCAACTTTGAATGAACTTTGAATGATGTATTATGTAAATTTTGACATTGTTTGTCATCAAACCCAAAAATGTTCCTGTATTTGATATTTTGGGTTTACATTTATAGAGAGCTCAAAGCAGACCTGTCCACCAATAAGTCAAATTGTTCGGGCTACAATTCAGAGCTGCAATTCATCATATTATTCATATATTAACATTTAGTGAAACACTCTAGTTTTACAAACAAACAAACAAAAAACAACAGTATACCAAAACAAGATACAAAAAAAATTTATTTCCAAATATATCCCTTTGCTTCCTATTGACAAATAGTAGTCAATAAATTAACACACACACACACACACACACACGCATATTAACAATCCTCATTGGTGTCAGAGAAAAAGTCCCCACACAAGAACATGGAATGATTGTAGTAGAAGGTTTTGTACTTAACAGCAGAGATGCAATAAATCGACACAGGACTCTCTTCTTTGCTGTTGGCAGTGCAGCTCAACTGATGTGGTGCAATGCATGCACAACAGAGGGAGTGAATCACACCACAAACTGCTTTGAAGTGGTATACGGGCCTGCAGAGGTCGACACATAAAAAAAGTAATAATAAAATAACGAGTCATGGAAAAACAATTACCTCAACATATTGTCGATATTCTCAGATTCTGCAAAGAAATCCCTGCAGGTTATTTTACCTTTGTCCTGCTTCCCTCCTCCTCAACCCCCTGTTCTGTCCTTCAAACTATTTTCTACAGGGGACTAACTAGTACAGTATAAACAACAGATAGAAATATGACAAAAACAATTCTGCACCGTGCTCATTCCTCCAGTCTCAAAGCTGCAAGCTGATTTCAAGCACAAGGACAAGGTTACAGGCCCCGTGGGAGCGCGTCGACGGTATTATGTTACACAGCCAACGCCTCTGACAATATTGGGCCTTATTAATCATTGATCTGGTCGCTGGTATTAGTTTCGGTGCACTGGGGATTATGTTCACAGTGCTAAAGGTGATGATACATAGGCAATTTTTTAAGGCAATGAATATATAATATAGAGGTTCCAGCAAAACATGCCTTTGAGAGGGATGAAGATTAACAGCAGAGTTAAAATGTACTGCGTATGGATCATAGAGTGGTTATAAAGGACGAAACATATGAGGAATAAAAACCCTTTACAGTTAAAAATGCTGACAGATGTGCTGAGATGTGGAGTAGCAGTTCAAATCCCTCATTGAGCAATAACTTTGTGAGAAAAAAAAGAATAAAATCTGATGAGTCCATGGCACACTTCTCATTTAGTAACATTAATCTGCAATATTATGGCCCTTTGAGAAATAAAAACTGACAATGCCCTATCACAGTTGCTGTATATTGGCACTACATTATCTTTTGGTTTACATGTTACACAGTAGAAAGCTACACGTCTCAGTGAATAAGCCCCAAAAAAGAAAATGCTCCAAATTTTTCTCCTCCTGAGTAAAATTTGATTCAAAATGTCTCTTCACCAAATTTTGTTCTGAATTAACCTGGAGGGATATCACATTAACAGTGAGGAAATGAGAGCTTGCCAGAAGCCGGCCGGTTGTCACGAAGTTATCAGTTCATTATTCACATATTAAAACGTTTTGCTGGAGTCCTGAGGAGCCCTTAAAAAAATCACAGGTCAGAGGTGATGCAACAGCCTTTCCCGTCTGAGAGGAAGGGGCGATGTCTCGTTTTCCCTTCAGGGATGGGGAACGATTCCACGTGTCCTCCTGCGCCTGTCCTCTGCTGTCCGTTGCAGACGGGGAGCCGGAGAAACAGAGAGAGAGGAGAGAAGGGAGGAAGACAGACAGAGGGAGAAAAATATCCATTCGTCTAGCAGCATCTGTGCCCTTTAGTTTGTCCGGAGCTGGTAATCTGCCAAGAAATGTAACAGCAGAGCATTAACACAGCTTTCTTCCCCTCATCACTCCTGCACTTCACATCACTGCCAATACGAGCCCCATTAAATCCCTAAACAAGATTTGCACAAATACTAGCTGTAGTGGCATTCTACTAAATCACATTAGCAATATTTAACACAGTCCTTTCTTGGATAGGTATTTAATTCTGTGCACTTTCAGACTAGAATTATCAGGAAAAAAAAATAATTTACTATTATGAATATTGGCAATATCTCATATTCAACTGGCAAAACGTTAACACTGACTTACTCGACTTAAACCTCTTTATCCTATTTAGGGGCAGAGGTCGTCCACCAGAGCTTATCATCTCACTCTACAAGATTACACTATGTGGCAAAAGTATGTGGACACCCCTGTACACACATTTTGGGGTACTTTTGGTGTGGGGATGCGTTTCATGGTTTGAAGTAGATACCTTTAGTTTCAATTAAGGGAACTGTAAATTAAGGATTTCCATTGCTTTGTGGTTTTCCAAACTAACTTCTACTCCAGAGGTAAGACAACCTCATTTAAAATCACACTGATATTTGCAACAGCACAAATAACTACAAACCCAGCCTTAGAACATAGCTTTACTCAACAGGTAGTTGTATAGTTCACTCCACACGTCTAAATAACTAAATAGTATTTTTTTAATCAGTCTAATATTGTTTATCCAATCTGTCTGTTTTTAGCAGCTTTTAACAAACACCAGTACCATTTGCCCTGAGCTGTTTCAGATTAAACAACACAGGTTGACAGAAGAGGCGAGTCCATGGGGGTATGAGGGCCCACGGTTAGCTAAGACATGTCTGTAATAACCGCAGTCCAGAGAGAAGCTAATGGTATTTTCAGGCGGCAGAAATTACAGCTACAAAGTTGGGGGGAAAAAACACAGCAACCAACCAATTTTATGTTTCTGGACAAAATCAAGTTACAGTGACAAAGGTGCTGTGGTGGATACCAATTGGACTTGAAGAAACATGAACACTAAGAAGTGCTTAGTGAGGGATTGGATTGAGTTACATAAGTTTGTGGAACAGAGACTAGCTCACAGCTGACATACGGACTTCGACTCTATAAAGAAATGGTTTTCCCAGCTTGCGTTTGGAAGAACGTGACTGACCTGTAGTGACTTTAACAAGTACAACAGCAAATAAGTGCAGCATTTATATGGCTGCAAGGTCCCGTGCTGATTCCGACTTCAGTATGTAGTTTGTTCACTTTTTTTCCTAAGCCAATCAGACTCATCACAGATGAAATGCACTTCAGTAAGTTCAACAGTAACTGAGAACATCACTGATATAGCTGCAAGGTTCTGTGCTGACTGTGACTTCAGTTCCGTAGCATGTTCAGTCTGTTGCATGTACAAGCTATGTTCAGTTCAGTGCAAAAGTAGCCTATAGAAGCACTGCACATAAGGATAGTAGCTTAGTAACCTATTATTTAGGGCTGCAGTATCAGATTATCATTATCTGTGTGGCTTTTGTGGTCTTATGTGTTTTTAACAAGAAAGTAGCACACTGTGAATAACAGTTGAGCTTACAACAGCTTCACTGCTAAAAGCTATAGATTCTGACAATGGTTATTAAGTATAGTGAGTTCACTTTGAAAATTCATCAATAAAGATTAGTTGGTACATGTACTGAGCACCTCTAGAGCCAGGCCTCATCACCCAACATCACTGGCTGACCTGCTCTTGGGATTTATATTAAAGGAATAGCTCAGCACGCCCCCAGTTTGGAGAAGCAGGTTTGAGTCCGACATGGAAGCTATGCAATGTACTGCTTTTAAGTTTAAGTGTAGGCTTCATAGGGAGTATTTTCACTGCTTCACCTTAATGTCAAACAGTAATTTCCAACAAGAAAATTAGTGCTGTTATATTGCTCTCTTCAAGGCCAGACGCCATTGAGAAAAACAGCGATTTAACATTGCTGAACACGGGAACTACTGGTCTATTGCTGTCTCAGTCAGTTAGTTAGTTTGTGTTATTGTGTGACTTTGGTGAATCCAAACTAACCCTTTTAAAGGCCAAAGTCACACAATAACACAAACTAACCAACTAGTCAAAGTAGTGGTGGACCAGCAGCTCCTGTATTGAAGTAGCTAAAATGACTGTTTTTCTCAATGGAGTCTGGTGGCTTTGGTGAGAGCATAGATATGGAACAGAGGCTGTTAACAGCTTCCCCGCAAGAATGAGCTGTCAGACAGAAAAGTAAAACCCTGAAAATACTGTTAATGTAGCATACATTAAAAGTGATATAGATTCTTTTAGGTGGCAAAAATTTATTTTGTTGTTGACCCCCATCCACAGCAGTGCATTGCTTAGTTTCCGTGTTGGACTCCAGCCTGCTTCTCCAAACTGGGAGCTTGTCGACTGACATTTACTGTAGGTAATACACTGACTATGGGTAAGTACCCCATATAACCCCACTACAAAAAACCTGAACTATCCCTTTAATGTCCTATTAATGCTTGTTATAGTCCATAACTTAAGAATAAGATGTTAAAAAAATCACATGCATGCAATGTTTGGGTGTTAACATGCCTCTGTACTGAACATGACTGCCTGCAAATGCATTACTTCAAGTTATGAGTGTATCACCAATCCAAAATTGCATGTTATATAGATAACATTTAATACAGTGACACTTAAAAACAGCTTTTTAATTTAAGGACACACAGTGTGTAAAACACCATCACCATTCAGGGGTCACTTGACAGCCAGTATCGGAGATCAGCTGCACTGTGATGCTGCCTGATCATATTCTGACCACTGACAGTCTGATATTCGTGAAGTCGTCACTTATTGCTGTACAGTACGGCTGCTAAATGCCTGTTCATCACTCATTAATAAGTCAGCAGAGTCAGTCTACAGTATCAGGGTATTGTTTAATCAATGTGAGTGTGTCTGCATGTAGTGCTGAGTGAAATGTGATCAGCACTGTCTTCTCTCCCTCCTCCCTGCCGATGTTGCTGATGGTAACAATAAGAGAAAGGTGAGAGCAGCATTCTCTCCAGTCCCCCCAACTTCATCACTCTTGTTTCTCTCACTCTTACTCATCTCCTGTTCTCCTCCTCTTCCTCTTTTCTATCTTGCTCCTTTGCTTTCTTGCTGATGTTACAGCAAGGCGATAGTAACCTTGGTGTTCGCTGAGTGCCACCCTGGGAGCTTCCTGGCACTTTGTGGGATCATTCAACCTCCGGCAGCCCCCGACTCATACCCGACACATCCAGGTAATGGATATGATAGATGTTACAGAGTCAGGTTCATTTCTCGGGCGTATGGCAGGTATGAAACTTAAGGATTTCTGGCAGTGGTCCAGTGAGGGTATTGGGCTTCCAGCTCCATATCATTTCCATTCGCCCCCCAATGAAACTAGTGAGCTAGTGAGGAGGATTTTGCTGCAGTCTCATCAATATATTGTAACTTTAATGTGGAAATAAGCATTTAATGTGTGATCTGTCCCAAAATTAAGCATGTCTTTAAGGTAGAGATGTAGCTTCCTCAACATATTTCACACATTATGCTCAAGGAGGATGTCTCCCCCGGTGTCATACTTGAGTTTGACAGATGCATAAGGGTTCATTCCCTAGGCAGCTGCTGCATCTACATATCCCAAGTGCCAGCTTTACTAAACAAACTTGACTGCATTCTCTCGGCTTTACAGTAGTCCTGTTCAAATTTGGATGACTAAGAAACAGAGAATTTGGCGCCACAAGCTAGCAGGCTTGCACAGTTTCTATCCTTGGTATCCTGTGTGGTGTCATTCTAAGCCCCTGAGGTCACGGCTCATGGTGATAGAGCCAGGTAATGGATATGATGGATGTTATACAGCTGGGTTCACTCCTAGGCCACACACTGAATAGTGATGCAGAGAGAGTGATCCTGACCCTGCTCTCACAAGGAAAACATAATATTTAACCTCAGTGTAACCTCTGATTTGCTAATGGCTTTGGACATTGAAACCATCCTGCCTTGAGGGACTTTAAAGTCAAAATTCATAAAACAGAAAAATGCAAAACAGCAAAACTGAGGTTCAAAAGTCCAACGCAATGTGAGCACTGGATATTTGTTTTTTAATATTCAGTTTAATAAATAATACCCAGGGATGTTTTTCTGAACTTTGTTCCTTATTTAGTTATTTTCTAGAGAAATATTTATTTGAAAGCAGGTTTTCAGGGGATTTAAACAGACTGCTAACTTTTTCGCACCACAATCCCTGACCTTATGTTACCTTCCATAAATAATTAGCTCCGCACTGTCAGATATAAAGATTTTCATTTGAGAAAAACAGAGCTGAGGTGTCAGAATCTGTGTGTGTGTGTGAGTGTTAATGGGTGTGTGAGTATATTCCACTGTGTCTGTTCTCACCTCCACTTTGCGTGATGTAGCGCACCCATGGTAAGGCCTGGTAACCGCTCTTCTCTATGATCTTAAGGTAACGAACCTGGGGAACACAAACAGGTTAAATAAAGTTATTTCACTCATTCATACACAAACACACACCAACATCTACTATATTTAATCTGTATGCCTCGGTGTGTACATGGCAGACCACTTATAGCACATCATCATAAATCATCTCTGTCCATTTCAAATCCATGTATCTCCGAATCTGATTGTGATTTTTAAATTTTCAGACAAATTGTTCTTTTATGGGCTGAGAAAAATGTTCCTTGTTCTAAAACTAAATAAACCTTAAAAAAAAACCATCAGACTGTCTGGAAACTGAAGCTTTTCTTAGCTCATGAAAGGTTTGGTTTCAGAGATACATGGTTTTCACAGGACAGTGGCATATTGTAAAACAGGAAGCACCTTAAGCTCGTCATACTCAGGTGGGAATCATCAGATTTCATATATTTATTTCTCTGTGCAATGTGTGTTAATAAAAGGACCAACCTGGATCCCAGACACGGTGAAATAGGGGATCTCAAAGTTAACTGTGATTGGTCTCTTTGCGTCCAGCTCATCGCTCTCCACACTGGGTAGCCCAAAGTGCGCACGCATTATGTACTCCTTACCACCCTACACATGCAAAAACAGGAGAGAGAAAAGACCACAAAGCCATTGTTGCATCAGGTAAAACAGAGACAAGATTCAGAGTGATGCTGTTCACAAAGTTTTTCCAATAAAACTGTTTAGTTTGTTTGATGACTTCTGTTCCCAGGTGTCCAACTCTAACAAAACAAGGCTGCTTTGTCCGAAAAACAAAACAAACTTTATATTCATGGCAACGTGAGACAACTCCCATGTCATATCAAGGTGAATCTGATATCAGTTTATGAGATTTAACATCTGCCGGACATACCTGGGCTATAAACACAAGACGCAGGTTAATCATTCTTCATACCAGCAAATGAGTAACACATCGTCTGAGCAGAGTCTTTTTCTTTGAACTTTGGTTCAACATAGTTACCATAGTTTTGAATCACTATTTCTCTATAAATTTAAGATTTATGACTGAATGAGCACCAATCAAAGTTGGATAAACTCAAAAACATAGCTCATGCCTTTCACCATCACTGTGTGGGTGTGGCCTTATCAGTTTTGACTGACAACAACCCAGTAGTTGTCCTCATGTTGGTGTCAAGTGTTGACATCACCTTTTCCAGCTGAGCCCTGCCCACTTCAAACCAGTGAGAAGGGCTCAGACAAAAACACAAGTACAGAAACTTTCTCCTTGTAAATAACCAAAACTGGTCTGAGTCTGCCAGATAACTGTGTGTTCTCCCCTTTGGCATTATACAGCTGCTGTGGAAAACCTTATTATCCCTATCCTTGCCTACAGCTGATAAGAAAATATTCCTTTTTTGCATAACATAATAAATAACAATAAATGAGAAATCTGTGAAAGATGCACACATTCATGCTTATGAAATAGCTGATGGCAAATGGGCTCATTCCTAAAAGCTACATATACTTTCCCTGTTACTGGAGGGTAATGTTGGGGATCGGGGTTGTAAATAACAGGGTGGAGCTGACGGCTGGTGGACTGTGGATGAGTCTGCTTATCAGTCTCTTATCACAACAAGCCACTGCTTCATCTTTCCTCAAACCTCCATCAAACATTACAAGTTGAGTGTGGTGTCCTGAGAGAATATATGCAGTTTTATAGTGTCCAAAGGTTGATAGTGACAGAGACAAATGTGCTGCAGAGTCATACACCAGCTGGATGCCTATACGTCACCAGTAATGGCAATTCTTAACTGCCCTAGACAGGCTGAAGGTGTAATGAATTACTGAGGAGACCTCAGAACTTGACAGATAAAAGGAACCTCAACTGATTTGATGCTCTGCGAGGTTTTTAAATGTTAAAATTTTCTTTTAAAAAGTTTATGTGTTGGTGACAGCAGAGGCTGACACTAACACTGTAAAGGAAAACAATCCAGACACAATGTGATCGTGTTTGTTTTTTTGTGTTGGATGAGGCTGATCATAATATGATAAATGACTGCTGTCTAATCCTTGTAAGAGCCAAAATACACCTTCATTTTCTGACACTGGAACTAAGTAAAGCTTTTTATAGATATATTTTATAGATATAAGGTGCACCAGTGGTGAAGAAATACTCAGTTACAAGTAAAAGTTCTGTAGTCACAATGTGACTTAAAAAAATAGTGTATGATTTAGGGGGGATTTAGTGACATCTAGTGGTGAGGATTGCATATTGCAACTGGCTGAAACTTCTCCCACTTAGATTTCCTTCAGTATTCTTTATTCAGGAGGTTTTTACCACGAGCCAAATTAACCACAGACATCTCCTCCTCTCCAAAATGGACCAGGTGACCAGTAAAAACACTAGATAAAACGTTACAAATCAGTGTTTATGATACGTTCTTCAGCATGTCAGAAACAGGGTACTAGCCTAGCACCTGCTAATGTGCGCTTGTCTTTTTTCTCTGGTAGCTTATGATCCACACGTTAAGGAGGTTTTTATCGGGAGACAAATTATCAATAGTGGGCTCTTTCTCTCCAGAGCAAACTGACCTGGTGATTAAACTGATAAAACCACTGTACATAGCAGTTTCGTGTTAAAAGAATCAGTGTTTTTCTGATGCTTTCATTGCGGAAGGCCCTCTTACTACAGTGGCCGAGCCAAATGCAAATGGTCCTATCTAGAGCCAGGGTTTGTCTGTTCTGGGCTATTATAGAAAAATGGCAATGCAACATGATGATGATGAAAACCTGCTCCCTATGTAGATATAAACCACTCATTGTAAGGTAACGAAAGCACAACAATTCTTATTTTCTGGTAATTACACACTCAAGAAAACATACTTATTATTTTATATTCCATTTCTGTCAATATATCCCCCTTAATCCTACACACTGGACCTTAAAGTAAAAAAAAAAGTATTAGCCTCAAGATGCACTTAAATCACTAAAATTAAAGTACTCAATATGGCAACAGAGAATGGCCAATTTCAGAATAATCTACACTTTGGGGCTGCATAATACATCACGATAACAATTTTACTTGCCATAAATGAACAGATACTTAAGTGTACTCTGTTCTTGACTCAGACTTGCACAGTGCCTGTGCTTGTGCCATGTCATGTCTCCTGTTTCCAGAATGTTGCCAGACGGCTGATGTGCTATTTTTGTTTTTCGGCACCAGTTCATCTCCAGCATTCGCACTTTCGCCTGCACTCATCTTGTCACACTTTCCTCCTTCAACCATGCAGAGTAGTACAGCAGCACTGGTCTAATAAACCTCACTTGTATGAGTGCAGATTCTAACCAACCCGATGATGCCTGATGGTGAGGGGTCTATCTGACTGGCCAGAACTGACAGCATAGTGTGTACCTGACAAAATAGTGCCTACAGATAGAATGTAATATGATCTGCTGTTACTAATTCAGTAGTATAATATAGCAGTCTTTTGTGATGTAGCAGAGAATGGAAATACTCAAGTAAAGTACAGGTACCTCAAAGTTGTACGATACTTTAGTAAATGTACTAAAGTATCTAATGCTAATGCTCTACCTTCAAAACCTGATAGTGGGGGAATGAGATATGACCGTATTTTAGCATCAACATGTCATAAATATATTTTAGGTTATAAACTGTGATATTTTGTGCCACACTAACAGGGAAAGACTTGATGTTCCACTGCACCACGTTGTTCTCGGGCACCCACTTGGCGCTGCCTGTGCTGGTCTTGAACTTGGGTGAGTCAGCATCACTGGGCACTGGCACCAGAATGGACACATTGTTGGCAGTGGACCGGCTCTTAAACTGACTCCGAGCCTGCGGAAGGTGACAGAGGACAGAGGAGAGTTCAGATGTCATTCGAGACCTTTACAATACAAAAAAGGGAGCATGCACATCCAAATTCAAACCGAGGAGGCCTTCATGATTATGCACACTGCGGCTTGTTATTTTGAGTCTGCGTGGCTGTCACTGCCTCAAACAGATGGTAAGCGGTAATCCACCTGAGAAGTATGTGTCATAAATACTAAATAAGTTTCAGTGAAGCGACTAGATGGGTGGATAAGGTCGCTGTGTTCTGTATGTGTGTTTATGTTTGTGTGTCTCTCATCCTTACCTTCACCTTGATCTCCACACGGCTGTGAGAGAACTTTTCAATCACGCTCTCGATCCATATGAGAGGCTTCACCTGTCAGAGACGGAGAGAGTGGACAAGGTCAGAGGAGCGAGCGCGGAGTTGAAGTGCATCACTACAACACACATCACCAGAGTGACACAGTGGACAGGCCAGAGAGAGATTGTGTTTGTACAAGGGAGACAATAACTGCTCAGATGGCTCGCAGTTCACATAGATTTCAGGCACAGCAGTCCTCCTCAAATATCCTCTGGTTCATTGAACAGCGTGTCAGGGTGAGTGGCAACATGTGGCTTAGCAGACAAGCTGAACCACTACTTATCTTGCAACATACTGGTTTTCATTGTAACTGGGCACTGACATACATATAATTTATTTCACAGTGTGAGAATTTGATGCAAGTTAATACTTTACTACAAGCAGATAGAAGCTTTCATGGTTCATACTTTGTCCACTTTGTTCTCTTTTGAAATGAATTACCTAAGTGCATCTGATATTGTATTGACAGCCTGTGGACACACTTTTACAGGACTATCAGTCTAACTAATTGTGTGCTGTGTGTTACATTATAGTTCATTATTGGGATATAACTGTTTCTCTGTTGTTCTAGAAAGTACACCTGTACAGTCTTCTAGTGTACTGTAACTGCTTCACTACAGCAGTAACAAACTCCACAACAAGTTATATCTATAAAGAGATCCCAAACATTATCATAATAACCCATACTTGTTCCACCACTACTCGGGGGTCGTTGCTGCTGCTCTCCCTGCCTTGTGCTTTCCATGTAAGCGCATGGAAGGGCAGGGAGGTTTGCTCTTTCTCTGCCGTATTACTTTCCACGTAGGCGTATGGAGGGGTGGAGAGGTATGCTCTCTCCGCCTCAGGCTTTCTGTGTAGGCCTAGGAAAGGCAGAGAGGCCCAAGAACAGAGCCATACCGCAAAATACAATACTGCAAACAGAACTTTTGTTTCTCCCATTTTTACATTTCCGATGTTTTCAGTTTTCTTTGACTAAAGTGGCCCTGACTGAACTTGTGAATATTTATCAAAAATTCACATTTTATAAATATTTTGAAAAGGCCCCAAAAGTGGACCGTACAACATCACCGTAATATCAAAATTGAGCTATTCGTTAAAAAATGTTGTAATATTTGATTGCCTTCATATTGCCTTGCTCTAAATACAATTACTACTAATAATATCTAATAACTACTACTGTTACTAATGCTAATACCACTGGTAATACGTCAATGATTACAGCTACTTAGATGGTCAATAACCTCAATTACAACAAAGACACAAGGGTGCTACCAATGTGAGATTTTCTAAGACAGATACTGATTGGAATTAGAGAGTTTTAAAGATAAAATATATATCGGCAGATAGTTGTTTATTTGTTGTTGTTTTTTACACAAACACTCAAACTTAATAGTATGTCAAATGTGAGTATACAAGAGTTTTGACAATGATATTTGCTGAAGCAAGATATTTTGCAGTTGAACAATAAGCTTTATAAGCAACTACTGTCACTATAAATATGAGACTAAGATAAATTTTGTGTCAGTAAACTTAACTGGAAGTTAAATAGTTATGGATAATAACAATAGAGTTCTCAAAAACACACAATACGACAAAAATACTTTAAACATTAAAGTAGTAGGCAGGGAGTTCCTAGTGCTGCCAAAACAGGGGGAAGCCAAACACTCTTCATCTGCACACACTGCCCACACCGCAGGGACACAGACCTGGTTAAAAATCGGCAAAGCCTCACCTAATCTGGACACTTTGCTGATTTTTAACCAGGTCTGTGTGCAGATGAAGAGTGTTTGGCTTGCCCCTGTTTCGGCAGCACCAGGAACTCCCTGCCCGTGCTGTGAGCAACAATCTGCCAAGTGAAGCGAAACAAGTCAATTTGTGTCATTAATGACTTGTTTTGTGTCATCTGGTGAAATCTGGCTGACAGACGGGTGAGCTGCTCTGGGAGCTGGCGGCACAAGAGGCACCTTAACACTGTGCATTTGTACACACTCAACATGCCACAGTGACAGATGTGGTTGACAATCTGCAGAGTATCACTTCAAATAAAGGTCAAAAATACATGATATCGTTTTAGTTGCATATTTTCCAGCATTTGCTGTACATCATGTCTGTGACATACAAATATCTGTTAATATCAACCAAATTATCAGAACATTAATGTCTAATATGTTTTGTACGAGGGAGATAAGGAAAAGAAGAACTTTCTAGGGTGTGTTGGTCCTTGCCTTACTGTAGGACGAACAAGAAGTGTGCTCTTGGTGTTGCTGGTATGCAGGTGGCGTGAGTGTGCGTTAAAGAGAAAAGTTTGTTTGTGTGTTCCACTCACTGTAGTGTTGAGGCGGTAGGACATGAGCTCGCTCTCGCCGTCGGGGGGGATGAAAGAGATGGTGCGGTCGTTCTCGAAGCGTGACAGACGGACACACTGATGAAACTTCACATCCTCCAGCTCCACTGTCTTACTCTTCTCTCCTGACACACACACAAACAATACACAAACAGAAGTACACAATAAAGATTGAGAGCCTTCCACACAGCCTTGGAGAAATCAAGGTCAAGGTAATGATGACTGACAAACACTCACTCAGTCTCTCTCTCTCTCACACACACACATACACATACACACTGTACGCGCAGTGTGCTACCAAATCCATCTGCCCTCCCGTTGTCCCCCACTGAACAGTTATTTAGCTGCTACACACAAACACGTACACACACAGGCACACACACTGTGTGCCTTCAGAACCTGCTGCCATCATCTTCTCCCCCACTGAAGCCCATTCAGCTGCCTCACAAGTAAACACACACACACACATACACACACACACACACACACACGCACACACACCAAAGTAAATATATATTGTACTATCAGCCAGAAAAAAAAAACTTCTAACAAAAACATATCTGTCTGCCTTAAAGAGGTGTGTTTTCATTACTCTGCCAAGAAAAACGACCATTTGCTTTGTTGTCAAAAGCTTCTGATTTACTGGTTGTGAAATTAATCCACCTACTACACTAATGTGGGTCTTTTATTATGGTCTCATTTCGTGAAATACGCCTACAGGGAAGGTTTTATGCCAACGGGAGATGTCACACTGTTTTTCCCACTATATCATTAGTAATATGACTGCTTAAGTACACAGCCATTTGTCAGTAGAGGTGTTTAAAACCTGCCAGACACAGATAGCCTGTGGGGGAGATATTAATCCTTACTTTATTGATGAAAAAAAAAAACCCACTGTGAAAAGCAATAAATCCTCATATTTAAAAATGTGGCATTTTGCTGGATAAACAACATTTTTTAATTGACTATTACATTTGTTATCAGCTCATTTTCTGCTAATCAAGATGGCACTGGAGTATAGTTACAAGTATGGTTACCAGAGTATAGCTATTGACCAATTAAGCAGCACTTTACCCTTTATTTTTTAAAACTCTACAGGAGCACCACAGAGGCTGCTATAGACAAAAATCAGCAGATTGTGTTGGCTAGATCATTTTCTCCACGAACAAATGAGACTTTTCCAGACAATTCCTCTCAAGGGTGGAGCAAGAGTGCAGCGCTGTTGCAATAGGCAGTTAAAAGCGCGACCTCCTTAATGGTGGCATCTGTAGTCTGCTGGAGAAATCCCGATGTTCTGCTCCTCTGTGGTTAATGGAGGGTGCTGAGTGGTGGAAAACTGCTGTAATGACTGTGGGCCTGTGGGCCTTCAACCAAATCCCCCATTCAACAGTCAGCTTTAAGCCAGCCTCACCTGCTCTGAATGCAACCCTGGGCCGGCACTGTTGGAAGGTGCGTGTGTATGTGTGTGTGTGTATACTTGTGTGTATTTGTGTATGTAGCTTCCTTGTTCATTGTTCTCTCTCATGAGTGCCTGTACGTGCACAGGTTTATGCATGTTAGCTTGGTACTTGCTGGTTTCTCTATTGATTTTGCTTTTATGTGTGTTTGTGTGTGTGTGTGAGTGAGTGACATTTCCTCATGCCAGAGAGGGGACTGGCTGAGGTCAGGTCTAGGGAGAGCACAACACTCCTGAACAAGCAAAGCAGGGAAGCCCTTCAGAACTGGTTCTGTCTCTATTTCAGTTTGTTTTTATGTCACTAAGGCACACACACACACACACACACGCACAGACACTTGCATTCAGCGATATCAAGACGACAGGAAAGAAAGGTCATACGGGACACTCTCTGTCACTGCTAGGACCTCAGGGGCTTGAAGAAAAGGCAGGTGTGTGTGTTTGTGCACGTGTACATTTGTGTACCTGCCAGGTGGGGATTGAAGATGCAGCAGTGTCCCCTGTGGTTCACCTTTAAGGCTGCTCTTACCTGCTTCTGTGCTTTTAATACACAGCAGCAGACAGGAGGAACCTAATCTGTTTTCTGTCTGCTGTTGCACAGTGAAAAAAAAAAAAAAAGAGACACGGGGAACACAGGGAACCGTTTTATAATGGCATTTGGAAAATGTTTCTGTCCAATGCATCTTACTGTGCTGTGATACCACTGACATGGGTGGCCAGAGAGACAATTTAACACAGACGTCTTAGCATTAAAAGGTCAGCGCGCGGGATACCTAGTGATTAGTGGATTATCTTTATCGAAAAATGGCTGCAACTTCTGATAGCCGATTAATTTCTAAGTCGTCTGTCCAGCAAAAATGCTAAATATTTATTGGTTTCACCTTCTCAAACGTGAAGACATGAAACAAAATAGCTGCATTTTGGATTTAGAACTCCAGAAAATTAACTGGCCATTAGTCTAAAATTCAAATAATCATCTTGGTCATTTTTTGAGCAAAAAAAGCCAAACATTTGCTGGCTTCACTGTTCTTAAATGTGAGAATTTGATGCTTTTCGTGGTTATTTATGTGATAATAAGCTGAACGGCTTTGGATTTTTTGACTTTTTGTTGACAAAACAATTAATCAAGAAAATAATTAGGAAATTAATCAACAGTGAAAATAATCGTTAGTTGCAGTCCTATTTGGACTGTTGATTAGACAAAATAAGTCATTTAAAGATGTCACCTTGAGCATTTTTTACTGAGAAAATTCATTGGGAAATAATCAGCAGATTAATAATAAAAATAATTGTTAATAACCTGCATCTCAGCTCATAGTGTCCGTGTACAAGCTGAGAAACTTTATTATGAAGAAAAAAAAATAGTACCAAATGCAAACACTCACATCAACACATCAAACAACCAGACAACACCTCTGATAAGTGAATAGGATTAATTTTAAGGAGATGTGAGCAGGTTTAGACACTCAAGTGTTACAAATGATCAGATATTTTAGTTAAAAGGCCACAGTGTGTGTCTGAAATGAATGATGTATGAATATTGGCTTTTTGTGGGCTATATCATTTCATGCACCAGTTTGGAATTAAAAAATACTTTGAATGTAACTCCCAGTTCCCTGTAGTGACAACTCTAGACTTCTGCCAGCAGAGGGCAGTGTTAAATGACTTATACTCTTTCTCACATTTTGGTTGCATCCAGCTGTGATAAAATGTGCAGATCAGGCATGGGAAATGCCAAACAACTGCAAAATGATATGTAAAAAAAAGTAAAGTGTAAGTGCTGAGGATGAGAGGGCGAAACACATTTTAATATTTGTATAAACATTCAGCGCGAGTGCGTGCGTGTTTGTTGCTGTATCTGTCAGTGTGTTTGTTTGATCATTATATCTGATCATTTTTTTCTGAGGATATGTTATTTCCCAGACTGCAAAACACAGCAGGGGGATTGTGGGCTGCATATACAGGATATCCACAGACTCTCACCTTTCATCTGCAGGGCTGTAGCCTGGGGTGAGGATTAACTGAGAGGCAAAGAGGCTAGACAGTGATGGAGCCTTCCCCCTTCAGTAAGGAGCGGTAGGGGGCAAGAAATGTAGGCAAAGGAAAGGGAGCAAAAGCAGGAGATGAGAGCGAGAAGGGGGAGCGGGTGCAGGAATAGACAAGAGAAGATGTAGCAGTGGGAGACGTTATTGGAAAAATTGGGAAAGTTGGAGGAGAGGGCGAGGAAAATGAGGAAGGATGAAAGCTAAGCCAAATGTGAGATTTGCAGGAGCGAGGGCTTTAGACAGAAAGAGGAGGTGAAGGAGGAGTGTGAGGGTGAGTTCAAGGCAAGTGCTCTAACATCAACCAGTAGCACATTTACATATATGTTAGGCCTTTAAGCATTAGTGTCGACTATTTTCGAAGCAAATTTATATCTAAGGTGAATTTCTTTCATTTGAAACATTGCACAAAAAATCCCCTTTTGACAGTTTACAAGTTCTCTATCAAAATGTCAAATCTTGGCAGCTTGAGATAAAAAAAAAAATCTCGCAAATATTCCTTGCACATCTCACTCATGCATAACAGTCTGTCACTGTCACAGCTCAGTGTGTGGAATAAAGTGTACCAACGAGAATTTACAAAGCCCACCTGAGAGAGAAGACAGATAATGAGCTAAACTTGTGACCCTTGTCTGACGCCAGAAATGCAAACCACTGCACTTAAACTAGAAAAGAATGCATTTTTCAGGAAGCAGCAGAATTATATTGTCAAACTAAAGAAGTTGTGTGCTATGCATTACCGAGTTCAGTGATTCTAAACCAGAGGTAAATGTACCGCGGGGTGTGTGTCAGCAGTTACCAGGGGGTAATATAGAACTCTCTTTTTTTATCCACACTAACTTTTCCAAGTTTTCCTCTTGCATATTTTTGAAAGTAATTCAAGTTAACTATGTGACTGTACTGCTTCCTCAATAAAGTTTTTAAGCATATATTATACATGCATGACACTTAGGACGGCTAACTGAGACTTACTTCCTGTGATTTCAAACAGCACTTTGTCATTGAGGCCCAGTCTGAGCTCAGGCATCCCTGAGAGGACCACTTTGAGCTTGATGGTGCCCACTATTTCACTCCGCAGGACGCTGCCATTGGCATTCACCTGTAGACAGAGAAGCATACATCAAACAAGGAGTATTAATTCATGCTTGTAGAATATCAGTCATGACTTTTTTTAGTGGCTATGATATCAGCTCTACAGTCAAACTCCACAAAGTTCACCTGAAAGTGCACGAGCCTTGTTGTTAGAAAATACAAATGTGCTCTTTAAGTTGCTTTGGTTTACACAAAACGGATCAGTAGAAGCCATTAAGGACATAAAAACACACCGAAGGACAAGAATGAAAAGCCATCAGCATGCAGTGTGAGAAATTTATGCAAAGTGTTGATATGAAAGCAGAAGAACATCAAAAAAACAACTTTAAAACGTCCCCGGTCACAGAAAAGGAAGTGGCAACTGTAGCTCTAAATATCTTCACCTCATCAGTTTCCCTTTGACTCACAAAAAACTGCAACTGTGTGTATTATGTTGTCCATGAGGTGTTGCTTCAAGGACATGAAATATCAGAGGAAAGTCATTTCTCTGCCTTTGAGTTAAAAAGACACCAGCGTGATCATGTATACAAATCTCTTCTGTTTCTTTAGCTGCAGGAACTCGGAGCCCTCGTTTGTATTCCTCAGTTCAATGTATAAAATGTTCCTCTAAATGGGTTCATCATGTAACATCACATTATCACACTGATTCATGGCTATTACTTTGTGTTTAGTACAGCTGGCCAAATAAGGTCAGGGCGGGACAACTATAACAATTATAAATGATTAGTAGAATATAACTTCTATAACTTCATCAGTAAATTACAGCATTTACATTTTAAGTGGGTGCAGATCATATCAAAAGTCGAAAATGTTGTATAGTCACATCGATGTTTGACTTTTATCTGCTTAAATTACTGAGAAGCCTTTGAAATATCCTGCTGCATAAGTCACTGCACTGCACACAATAAAGAAACATAAACACCATAAATGGTTGCATTGAAAAAGAATAGAAGATTGTTGATATTAGAGACTGTTTCCTCGGCGATTCAATTCGAGGAAAGAGACTGTTTGGAGGAGTCAAAACATGCCAGGGTTTTAACAAAGACACTTTGAGCACTGACGCACCCGCTTCGCCTCAAGGAAGCACTTTGACTTTTTATAGAAAATACATCATTTTTAAAAGGATGGCTGAAAACATAGATGATGCTGGATAAAGAATGCAGCACTGATACTGGAGACAAACTGTGATTATGAGTCAACCATAAGTATGTAAGGGTTCCTGAATCCTGATGCATGTTTCGTTTTGCTTCTTGTGGCCTTAGTTATGTGTAAAAAAAAATGACATCATGAAGAGGATGATAAGGGATGATGCATGTAATACAAAATAAATGTACTATAGATGTCTATAACTCTCTCCATCTCTGTGCTGGGTCAATTTGTACTTTCTGAGATAAAAAATGTAAGACGTGACGTTAACAAAGCAAGCATTGTCCTCACCAGCAGATTTACTGACTCGATGACGTCCATGAAAACTTCGTTCTTCCTGTACTTGATGCCCTCTGACCGCCAAGACACAGCGTTGGTGACGGTGGCGGGAGGTCGAGGAGCCCCGACCTCTAATTTATGACCCTGCTGGGTGATGTACCTGAAAGAGACAAAGGCAGAGAGAAGCGGTGATTCGTGTCAAACTGTTTCCAAATTCAGTCTGTTATCCTGCTGAGTGGAGCACTTGAAAACCCGCGAGGGCATAGTCCTCATTAAGATGCTTCACACAGAGAAAGATTTTTCCAATTTCGGGGGAAATATCTCAAGAAACGGCTGCAGTGTTAACAACTATTCAATCTCTTAATCTTCTTTAAAGACTGTCACCTGCAGAAGACTAATATCATGAGACTCAACAACACAATATGATTCTTAATGTGAAGAAAAATACAAGGGAATGGCAATATTGAAATAAATGAGCTGTTCCACTGTGAATGAATTAAAGAAGGTTGGTAATCCTGTTGTATGAAGATTACTCATGGATGTCATTGTAAAATGGAGATTTATATAAACCTGTTGTGACTAGAGCCTCATGTAATGTTATGACTTGCATGCATTTCTTTACATGACAGTAAACTATGAAGTGCTGCTTAGGAAAATAAAACCCTGGTATCAAGCGTCTTAAAGAAGTTTGAGCCACCAGGAGATGCCAGATCATCTCTTTAATAGGTTTGGATTCTGTTAAGAGCTTTACTGAGTCGCCCTCCTTTCTGTTTTACATTACATGTATTCATTTGATGTATTGTTACCATAAAAATATTGATTGGTGCAGCTTTAAAATATATTATTAGATTTATGAATAATTAATGTAAGTGCCCTAGCATTGACTGTGGCAAACACAAATCAGTTTATATCTATTCATACATTAAAGTTATCAGCAAGAGTATGTTTTGTCTATCTGTTGATCCATCCATCCCCTATTTACTGCACAGTACTGTGGGTCGTCTCTTAGTGTGCATGCAGGAGAGGTTATTTCAACAATCCTCTGACTGTGTCCAAGGAGACATACTGAATTGTCATGAGAATAGTAGGGAGCTGTACATAGATAAACAACATGTGACCAGGCCTGTTTTCAACCCAAACACCGGCCCCCCCGCTGCCACTGTTTCCTTCTTACTAGCCTTGTTTCCACCGCAGAGCTGTCTTCATATTCATGACATCCAATTTTCCCTGGAATATCATTTCCAAAACAGTTATTCCATTTGTGGGGTGTTAATTACCTCCGCCAAGGAGGTTATGTTTTTGGTTTCATTTGGTTTGTTTGTGTGTCAGCAGGATTACGGCAATACTACTGACACCATTTTAATGAAACTTGGTAGAAGGCTGTAACATGTGCCAAAGAAGAAGAACTATTACATTTTGAAGCTGATCCAAATCACAGGGCAGATAAATAAATAAAGACAAATTATTTTTCAATTTCGTTGACACATTATGCAACGTTTTTACCTTACAATAACAGCTTCAACATCACTTAGATGAGACACTGACTTGTTATAACAACACCTCTGTCATTCCCACTTCATGCCCCAACACCTGAAATTGAACTACATGTATGTAACTTTGGTAAGCGGGTAGGATCTTCAAAAAGAAGAGCATTACACTTTACAGCACTACAGCACACGCCATGAGCCGCATATGGCTCTTTAGCCCCTCTCCAGTGGCTTTAACAAAAAATTATATGGAAATAAATAACAGTTAATATTTAAAATTTCAAATAATATTTAACATTGCATTAAAAATATTTCATTAAAAAAAACTGCAGCCTATACACCAAATAAAAAAATATTTTAACATTCTGTCAACTTAAACGTGTAGCACGCATGTACAGCCTGGTGCCTTTCCCTTTAAATTTTGCATAACCTCATTGGCAGTACAGCAAAGCAGAGTCTCTCTAGCTCAGTAAATAGTAAATGGACTGCATTTATATATGCTTTTGTAGTCTTAGTGACCACTGAAAGCGCTTTACAACACAAGCCAGCATTCACCCATTCAAACACATAGCCATACACTGGTAACTGAGGCTAACATAATAAGGTGCCACCTATTCACTCGCACCTATCAGGAGCAATTTGTAGTTCAGTATCTCACACAAGGACACTCAGACATGTGGACGGCAGCGGCCGGGGATCAACATTCTGATTAGGGAAGGACCGCTCTTCCTCCTGGGCCACAGCCGCCCTACCTAGCTAGGCTAGCTATGGAGTCCAAAAAAGAAAAAGTCTCCGAGGACAACACAGAATTTTAAACTGCATGGACAGATTTGCTTTCACTGCCAACGCTGCAAAGTTTAAGTAGTACCACCACATAATCATAAATAGCCCACTGCAGAGTAAAACATATTAATGAATGCTCATTTAGACGTATTCGGAATGGTAATAGGCTAATTCAGATTTAACAGACTGTGTAACCAACAATATATGGCTCGAAATAAATTTAAAAAATTGGTAAAACACCTCATATTTACTTTGGTAAATAAAAGCACATAATTAGGTTAAGAGAGCAAAAGTACGTGGTTAGGTTTAGAAAAAAACCCATCATGGTTTGGCTCAACATTCAGACAGGAAACAAAAAGTGGGCTCCTGGGTGAAAGTCTGGGGTTTGTTTGACCCGTCCACTTCCCTTCCCACCCACACTATAGGGACTTTCCAGCTCCTTATGTTACACTATTACCAGTGGCATTTTAAATTTATGCTGTCCGACAGCGTCACTGACAAGGCACCAGTATTTGAAGAAGAATGAGAACAAGCTGGTTTCTGTAATATGTTTTTTTTCTATATGCAAATTTAAAGTAAAAATTAAGTGCTTGTGAACGTATAGTTTTTTGTAACAACTGCTTCTGATAACAAGCTGTTCATGATGTTACTTCAGTCTAAGCATTTGATATTTGTACATATGTACTTGATAAAGTGACTTCTAGTTTTCACAAATGTATGTACGTGAAATATTTTCAGTTTAGAAGCACATAATAAATGCACAGCTGAGATGGAGTGACTAGGCAAAACCATATTTTGATATAACTGTAGGAGTTTTGTATATATTCAGACGTAGCTTGCAGATTTGCATAACGGAAGACTGAAGTTTTGGCCTTGGGGAGGTCTGCGCTCTCCGAGTGCCCCTCTGGTTATTTTCATGTTTCATAATGTCCAACATAACAAAATATCCTAACTTAATTAAACATATATTTCATTTTCTGTTTACTTTGTCAGTTTGGTTAGCAAACTGATTGTATTTTGGCAACATGGACTGCATAATACAGACACTAAATCAGATGTATTTACAGTGCATAATTTTTTTTATCTGGTACTTGCCAAAAATAGACATGACCCTACTGATGTATGCCGGATGATATGTACAGTAACCTTGGCAGGCATTTTTAAGAAAACAAATGATGTTTTACACACTTTGTTGTAAACAGTCTGAATTGATGCCGTTGACCTGTACTTGAACCTCCTGTCGAGAACGGCTAATATTCACAGAAGGACAGGATACAGATGTTTCACAGCCATGTGCCTCAGATCTGCTTCTATTCAACTCCATCAACTGCTCAAATGGAAATGTGCCCTACTATTTTAAACTGCTAACACAAATAAAAAGCCAAACAACAACAGTGATCCAAAGTGAGCTATCTCTGAAGCAACCTCGTCTGTCTTTTCCTCTGACCTTTTCTCTTCCCCCCTTCTCCTCTCCTATTTACAGCTGCCCCTCACCTTTTTTTTCACCTCCAGAGACCTGAGCATTTCCCCCTGGAGTCAATGACACACTGACCCAGTGTTTCACACCAATCTGCTATCCTCAAGCTCCTCCTGAACACTGCAAAGCCATAATTAATAATTTGTGGCTGTATCTGTTTGGAAATTCTACAGCCCCCCCAAAAATCTGGCTGCGACACAGTGGGTGAAGTGGTGCCGCTGTTGAAACTGTGTTAAATGCAGACAACGTACTAATTCTGGAATGTCATTGCACTTGTGATTCATATCATCAATGTCACATATGATGTCCCATGTGTATCTGTACAAGGTCTTTCTTTTCAGTCGACTAAATACAGCAACAGGGATGGTATCTGTGCTCCATATGTGGTTTCTAATTTGAGAAATGGGCTGTACGTAGTTGGGCGCACGTCAAAGAGCATGGGTATTAATAATGTGTCTATCCTGCACCAGACTCGTTTCCAGATTGCACTGTGCTTCTGGTAACCAAAACTGCAGATGTACTGTATATATATACATATATATATATATATATCTGTGTCATTGGTTCAACAAGGTAGCACGGTGGTGCAGTGGTTAGCACTGACGCCTCACAGCACTCAAAACCGAGCTAACTGTTCAAGCACTGGCCAAGTGTTATGACCCATGAAGCTAATCAAAGCCTACTTCACAAACACAAAAGAAACTGAAGGGTCTAGTTTTCAGCCCGAATGTACATTTCCTTTCTATGTTAATGTCAATAACAAAAAAGTGCTAAATAAACAAGTTTTAGATTGATTGACGGATTGAGGCAAAACCTTCTCCCGAGTTTTCCGCCCCAGTTCCACCCACCTAGAGGGTCTTGAACGCATGCTTTGTCACATAGCAATGTCTGACAGTGCTGAGAGATAAAAGGCGGCGACAAGTGGGCTTGAGGTCGACGTTGAGTTGTTTTGTTGCTTTGCTGTTTGTTCTGTTTTGCCCTGATTCTCCTCAGAAATGCTAATGAAAGGATCGGGAAGCGGGGCTTGGCAGCAAACTGAGAGATTAGCATAACAATAGTAATCACAACAAACACATACACACGAACACCCACGCGCATGAGAGTTCATACCAAGATACACACATGAACACGCTAACATGCATCGCTGCAGTCTCGCTCGCTCAGTCTCTTACATCCACCCACACACACACACACACACACACACACACACGCACGTGTTCACACATTCATACTTTCAGCAGGTAGTCAGTGTTAAAATGTGTGAGAGAAAAAGCGTTTTTGTGGTTGGTGGGTCACGAAAAGGTCAGAGAACTGGAATAGCTGTCAAACAGAGACACAGTGGATGTCTGTATGTGTACTGTACTGTGTGTGTGTGTGTGTGTGTGTGTGTGTGTGTGTGTGTGTGTGTGTATGTGTGCATGAGAGAAATGACACTTTTGTGTGTCTCCTTGGAGAAGAGCAAGGGCTTTTCTGTCTGAGAGTCTCGAGTGCGTCCAGCTGACGGTGTCATTGTGTCTGAGTGCCAATAGGAGCCTGGTAATTATCAGCCCTATTCAGACACCAAACACACATACTGTACTCACACACACACACACACACACACACACACACACACACACACACACGCAAAACCTCAGCCAAGCCTTGGCGCACAAACACCACACCAAATTAAACATTACTCACATATTAGCAGAAAAATCGCATTTGAGACATGAAAGTTTTTAACAATAGACAATGCAAATATAAAATTTGACACAAAGTCAACATTCATTTGAAGCAAAGCTGATCATGTGCACACAGAATCCACTCTATCACGGTATTGTGAAGTGAACGTCAAGCTCTTCCCATGCAAACAAATGCCTCTCTGATAAACCAAGAAGAGGGAAAAAGCAAAACAACCTTGTGTACACCGAGAACAGCCCAAGAATAGCGGTTGCTTAGGGTCATTTCACTCACTGAATGAAGTTCCAGCATTCATTATAGCTTTAGTCACCAGCTGTACTTTGCTGAATGAAAAACAACAAATAAAGCCAATGGCACTTCAAACAGAGTCATGAAGTACTCTTACTCCCATCTCTGTTAGTGACTACAGTATGAAATACGAAGCTGTTATCTCGCTGAAAAACTTTCATGTTTTGTTCCCTGATGGACGACACAGGCTCCACTTGAGCTAATGTGGTTACATTAAAATCAGACTGAAGTGCCTCAGTGCATTACAGCCTGTGAGAGTTTCAAACTTTAACCTCATCAGTCTGATTAATGTTACACTTAAAATGCCTGCACACAGTGCCAGCACATATAATTGATCCAAGTATTGTCACATGTAAAACACTGGCACCTTTTTATGGTTTGTGAAAAATAATTATGCAGTAGCTGCTACACTGTTAAGTTTTGTCAATATTAGCCACTTGTATGATCAGGCATGAACATGCAGACACAGCAATGCTACTATGGTTTTCTTACTCTTGGAGGATCTTGCTGTCAGTTGTCTGAGGGAAACCAAAGTCCATCACTTCGTCCATCAGCTCGTACACCGTCACAAAGTTGTCACGGATACTCTCCTCCTCAAGCTCTTTAAAGTACTCCTTGAATACCTGCAGACACAAACAGGCAGATGCAGTTAAACACACTACACATTATACTATCATAGCTATATGATATGCAAGTTGTCTGGCTGTACTGCCATGTTTTTGCATTATGTATTGGTAAGGAAAGTATACATAAATGGCATCTGCTGGCTGTGTACAAGAAGCAAAAACCCATAGTGGACATTTTTTTTAATCAAAGGCACAGCAACAAACAGATATATGCAGCAAGAAAACAGCCAAGTGAATAAAATGTTTAGTTGAACCTCATGTTGTCTGGTTGGCTGGTCATGCGGTAATCAAATCGCAATCACATAAAATGCCTATAATGATCGCTCAAAATACCAATTTCTGGTTGGTTTGTATTAAAATCGTACAATCTGCTACCTCAGTTCAAACTTCAGATAACTTTAACAACATAACTTGTGTTTCATGCTACATAAAGAGTATTGCAAGTGGGTTTAAAATATACATTGTATATAAAGACACAAAAACACTGTACAAAAATGAATTGAAAATATCCCAGACACGGGAGCTGCCATCTTGCGCTGGTGACATCATTTGGAGCCATGGTCTGTGCAGTAGCAATTATGGGCTGTTCCATATAGATCTTACCACTAGTAAGACGGTAGGAAAGACAGGAAGCTGCGCAAAATTATGCAGCGACACCTCATGACATGCCTCTTTGAGACGGTTCTACCAGTAGCGGTCTCGTACGAACTCAGAGGACCATGAGTTTCGAAAGACTGACGAAAGCAAAGATGGCTATGGCCTATATCTACCATAAGTGGCTCTGCTCTTTACAATTATTTTTACTGTTTAGCAAATTTGAGTCTTCATTTTAATTACTCGTACACATTATAATGCCTTATGGGAATGCTTTATGATGTGTTTATCTGTTGGTGTTGGTGAAAGTAGCTAGCAGTGTTGCTAATAATAAAGGCTCCGCTACTGCAATAGCGACGACTGCTTTCTTGGAGGCATCCATCTTTGTTTACGTTTAGGTCGTAAATGGTACAAACGCAAACGGGGACGCATACCGCCAATTTAAACAGAAAGTTACGACATTTTACGACATCATCTTGAGTCTCACCGCTCGTAGCAACGTAAATGGATCACAGCATTAGAAGTGTTCGAAGAAGACCCAATCCTGATCAGTGCAAATGTTGGCGAGCACACTAACTGGCACACACAGCTGTCAATCATGATGTCACACACCCCTTTTTATACCGTTAAATAACTAATAAATACCAAAAATTAATACATAATCATACATCAGCATGATGAGAACAGTCTAAAATGCCAGAAACCATTTTTGGTAAAAATTGATATGACTTTTTGATTTCTTAGTTAGGCCCATGTCCTATCCGCTTACATGGAGGGGGCTGGGTTTATGACCTATACTGCAGCCAGCCACCAGGGGGCGATTGAGATGTTTTGGCTTTACTTAAAGGGAGTTGCCATGCATCTTTGTGTACAATCATTGGTTTGAACAAACAAATCACAAACATATTTAAAAAAAAACAGTACAGTAGGTGACAATGGCATGGCCCAATTAGGTGTACTTAATTAAAAAGTAATGTACTCATTTAAAAAAAAAAATCTGGACATCGTGACATGCATTTTGCCGATATAACAGAGCCTTAAATCAACCAATATGATACAAATAAGCACTTGACAAGACTTCAATCAGGCTGGGAGGGTTGATGACACATCAACACAAGTAGAAGGTAAAGATTTGGACTGAAGTCTCGAGAGACAGACGCACCTGGACAATTTTATACAGAAAGGAGTACACCAGGGCAGCGTTGGCGTTCTTCTTCGTCATCGCCACCACTGAAGAACAGACTGTTAAGAAATAACTGCACATGTACAAGTGACAGTATCTGAGCTGAATGAACAGATGGAAGACATGTAGTGAACATCTTTGAGAGACTGTGGGTGGTTATTAGATGAATGCAATGAAAAGAAAAGTTAGCAGAATGCATCACAGTCACAAGCAATTGAGAACATGGCCACAGGGAGGTAAAACAGCTCAGTTGTCTAATGCAGTGCACTGGGAATACCACAACTGCAATATCATGCTGAATTAATAATGCGTAAGGAAGTTTGACTGCCCAATCTTGCATTGAGAGAGGAGGATATACAGCGCATAACACATCACAGAGAATCTCTGTTCAATTTTTCAACTGGATGTGAAACATGATGTGATGATACAGAAGCTGTGAAGCTGCCTGCAGCTGAGATGAGAAGAACAGGACTTGTAATGGAGCTGGAGACAACTTAGCATTAAAGACCATCAAGGTATATGTGTAGGAGGCTGTAAATCACTGCTACGTTTTATATTCAGTAATTTCTCTGCAGATATGACTGATGGGAGGGTTGTGACATTTAAACAGAAAGACACAAACGGATACAGTAAAGGTTGCTGTGTTTGATCCACATGAAGTGTGCGTTGCCGTGGGTGATCAGTGGTGTCATCTCAGCGTCCTCTTCTCTCTTCATCAGGATGGGCATGAAATGGTCGATCTCATTCATGTCCATGTTCCCCATGTAGTTACGGCAGATGAGCACCTGGAACCAGAATGTAAAGAACAAAGTATAGACATTATATAGACATAGTCATTAAATGTACATAGCTTTTGGCTGAGACACCAAACCTGAGCACTCAAGCTTAAACATGCTTCAAGAGCTACGGGCTGACGAGAATCTCTAATCTCACGGATGGAAATAACACAGTGTGTTTCCAATTTGAATATTGGATGATGAATGATGAATGACCACCTTCTCAACATGAAACACACTGGTTTAAAAGTCACATGCTCTTAAATTCAAGGATCTAGTTGAATTGAAGACTGCCCAAATAATGTATAATGCAAGAAATACTTTACCTAGGGTAGCATACAAAAAATGTTCTCAGACATAGAGAGAGGTTGTAATTCAAGAGGAAATTTAAAATTCAAGTTCACACCACTATGAAGAGTCAATGTATTTCAATTTGTGGAATGATTCAGATATAGAACTTACGCAAAGTCCAAATATAAATCAATTCAAGAAGATATACAGTAAAATAATCTTTAAGAGGTATAGGGATGAGGAAGGGCTGCTAGGATAAAAATCAGCTATTCAACTGTTTCATTTCTATCCGATTGATTTTGAGTTATATATACTGTATTTTAAATAGTTCATTGTTTAAGTTATGGAAAAGGGATAGGGCCATATAAAATGCATTTCTTTCTGCTCCTTTTTGGACATGTAAATATTTAATATTGTTTATTTCTGTCTTTTTTATGAGAATTTGTGTATTGATAGTTTGCTTGATGTGTACTGTTCATTTTACTTGTTTTTCTTGTTTTGTTGTGGTTTTCCATGTTTGAAATAAATAAAGAAATCAAGTCAATCAGGAGCTTATGCAGACTTTACCAAAGCTGGAGTGATTTTCAACTTTGAAATCATGGCAAACAAAGCTGTGCCAACTTGCTGGTTAGCCGTTAGAAGTCTTGGTGTCATAGTGCCCTTAGTGGTTATATTGCACATAAAATGTTATCGCAACATCCTCGATTCAATTCTGGCCTGGGACGTTTGTTGCATGTCTTTTCCCTTTGCTTAACAACTTGGCAAAAGGCCTCAAAAAGCGTTCTTTACAAAGTTACGAGACATTACTGAAAACTGAAGTGCCCATGAAGACAAAACATTAACTTAATTCACTCATCTCTGATGTTCAATCCATCCCAGGAGCTTTTTTGTTGAGTGTCAATCAAACAAAACAGGTGCTGTTATTTTTATCCATACAGCAGCATTACTGTATGGATGGCAATGACAATCTGCAACTTTGGTTCAGACTGAAATGTGTCTTTTGGATTTATTTTTGGATCAGTACAGACTTTAATGATCCTCCCAGAATGAATCCTACTGACTTTAGTGACCCACTGAGTTCTCCTCTAGCACCGATCTTTGTAGTTTTGAGATAAATGTCTACAACCATTGACTGGATTGCCATGAAACTTCATTTGTACATTCACATTCCTGTCAGAGTGAATTATAACATCGACATCAGATTGAAAGTTTAATTTGGCCAATGACCAAATGCCTGTACAGACAGCATTCCCATGAGCCGCAAATGTTAGCATTCCAAAATGCTAAACTTAAATGCTGTTTCCATAAATCATTTTTCCTTGTGTGTATTTTGAATCTTCGTCTTTGTCAGTGAGTCAATGCTAGCTAGTCAATTACTTGCGGACGCTTCTATGATTGTAGCCTTTCCCCCAATACCAAAAAGAAACCTTCTTATGACTGCATGCATTCTGTTCTTTGTGCTGTGCTGTGTCTATAAAAACACCGTCTTTCTTTGATTGTAAGACTGACACTCTGACAGAATCTGTAGGCAACCGTACAAGATGTTTGTTTCTAAAGTGTTCCGGTTTTTTATTTGGAATCCAGGTACTGCTGACCAATTACGGTTGAGTGGCAGGTAAACTGTCTGTGTGGAAAGCAAAAGACGTGAAATGCATTGGCTGAAATGTGGTCTCTAAGCCCACTGGCTATCATTAAACAGTGATTTAGCTTTTTATTAGCATTTTTTAAATCATTTCCATTCTTATGCAGATATCTGCTTATAAAGATTAGCCAAAGTGACTGGTACACAGAAGAGGAAGTCTTGGCCCGGACTTTTGCTGGCTACACTGGGGCCCCCAAAATATTAACCATTTCCTCCAGAGGCTTATTGTCGTCAGACCGATGGGCTGATGGGTTCTGAGATTGGACATTTACTGCACACATTTTCTGCAAAAAACAAACTCTGTTGTGGATACACTGAAAATAATACAAACAAGAAGAAGAACTACAAAAGATGACCCAGAAACTCAAGTTACACTTCCAATGGCACTTGTAATAAGTGGATTTAAAGTGATGAAAACATAACAGAGATGTTTTTATCATAGAATTGCACATTTGTAATGTCTTTTAAAAGTATTTTTAACGTATTATCAAAGATTCACTTCATTTAACCCTGAGAAACCAGCACGCCTTCTAATCTTAATCGAAACACACACACACACGCAACAAGATGAGTCAGCAGTCTTGCTAGAATCCGGACACACAGAGTGAAGTGAAGAAAGAGATCAAAGCTTCTACGCTTGAGGTATCTAGATGACACACACACACACACAGACACACAGACACACAGAGACACACACACACACACACACACACACACACACACACACACACGCACAGCTTCCCCCCCTTTCTTTAATAGTGGAGTCTGCTGCGTAGGGGTCACACAGGGGCAGCACACAACAAAGGCAGGAGGAAATAAGAAATAAACAAAAAAGAAATGCCAGGAGAGTAAAGTAATCTGGGGGAGAAAAAAGGATATGAACAGGCCACTGCTCGGCTTCTGTGAGAGGAGACAGAAACCACAGAGCGAAAAGTTCAGAGGTCATCAGAGACAGGGAATGAGGTATAGACAAATCTTGGTATCAAAAAAGAGCTGCAATACCGAAGACCCCTGGAAAGGTATCCAGAGGTTCACTTTGTTGTTCTGGAAGTAAACTTTGATAGAAAAACACAACAGAGAGAGTAACAGTGGAAACTTATCAACTGGTCTGCCCCAAACTGGACTAGATCAGCAATTTATTTGAGCAGTTAATGCTGGCAGTACACCCAATCACTACTGATGGATTAAAAGTCATAGCTTGTTACAATTAAAGAGTTCATGTTGGTTTAGAGTTAGGGCTGAAACAATTAATCGCTGACTCAATCAACTGAAAATGAACAATTTCAACAATGGAATAAAATATTTGCTCATTTGGAGCTTCTCAAATGTGAGGATTAGGGTATCTGAACATCTTTGTGTTGTTGACTGTATTGTTGAAAAAAAATAATAATAAATTCCCCAAATTATCTTGGGGTGTGAGAAATTGTGTGGGTGTTGTTGTTGTTTTGCTATTTTCTGACATTTTGTTGATGAAATGATAAATGAATAATCATTAGTTGCACCATGGATAAATTAAAATGGCACAAAACAAAAACACTTATCCAAATTCTCACTGCTCTATTACCCATTCTGCTGTTTCTAACACCCTACGGTCAGTGTATTGATGTGTGTTTAAAGTTCTTTTTGCCAACCAGCCACGTGTTTTTCAGTCAGCCAGCTCTGCAGCTGATAACTGGATGTGGGGGTAACAGCACAGTGAGATGTAAGGGGAGTTGCCAGCTTACAGATTCAATCATTTGACATTCCATGCAGTATAAAGCTGGAAGCAGTAACAATTATGTCCCTGCTACATTTGCAGTTATGACTTAGAAGAGCTTACGTTCCACCTTAAGGTTTTAGAGTCAACATGCCATTGTCATAGCAGGCTGGTTCGATTTTATGTCAGTAACACCCAGATTAGAAAAGAAAACATCAGATAGCGCCGTATACTCAGCAGAGGCAGAACACATCAAACAGAACACCTCACACAAACAGTTAGCATATTTCATGCCCCAAAGCTGAGCGCAGCTACTTAATAATCCAGGTCTCATTAAATTCTACTGTGAGAGTGTTAACACACCATACTGTCTGGTAGAAACATATTCTGGTAAGTTGGGCTGGCGTTTATGAATACATAATACAAATGTTGCATCCTCCATCACATTCCTACAGATCTAATCATACATGACATTCATACATGACAAGCAGCTCAAAGAGGTTTGGAGTAAAAGATTTATAAAATAAAATAAGACATTTTTTGCAGCAAAAACAGACTGACAGAAGGCAGAATAAAAAAACAAAAGACACTCAAGGGACACTTTATTAGGTACACCTTGCTAGTACCGGGTTGGTAGGGTTGGGTACCGTTCATAATTGAACCGATACAGTACCGGTACCGGTATCTGGAATTCGGTACCGATACCAAACGGTACCTTATTTCGGTACTTTTTAAAGTCTAAACTTCTCAGTTTCAACATTTTATTGAGAACATTTAGGAACAGTGCTGCACGTTAACTTTTGTCTGCACATGCATTTATTTTGAAAATTCAAAAATAGAAATAAATACAATTCCTTAAATTGGAAGTGTTTCCCCCGAGCGCCTTGCACGTTGCGTCGCAAATATTGCAGCGAGCACTGTCTCATCAGCTGGCGTGAAGTGCAGCCAGACTTTGGACCGCTTTTGGCTCGCCATTGTTGCTGAGTCTGAGGTGCGAGTCATGCACTCTCGCTCTGCCTCCACCTCAGGTACCGATTCATTTTAAGTGAATCGGTACTCGGTAGTACCGACGTGAATCGGTACCAAGTACAAAAAGTACCGAGTTTCGGTACCCAACCCTACGGATTGGACCCTTTTTACCTTCAGAACTGCCTTAATTCTTTGTGGCATAGATTCAACAATGTGCTGGAAACATTCCTCAGAGGTTTTGGTCGGTATTGACATGATAGCATCACACAGTTGCTGCACATCCATGGCGCGAATCTCCTGTTCCCCCACATACCAAAGGTGCTCTATTGGACTGAGATCTGGTGACTGTGGAGGCCATTGGAGTACAGTGAACTCATCGTCATGTTCAAGAAACCAGTTTGAGATGATCTGAGCTTTGTGACATGGTGCGTTATCCTGCTGGAAGTAGCCATCAGAAGATGGGTACACTGTGGTCATAAAGGGATGGACACGGTCAGCAACAATATTCAGGTAGGCTGTGGTGTTTAAATGATGCTCAGCTGGTACTAAGGGGCCCAAAGTGTGCCAAGATAATATCCTCCACATCATTACGCCACCACCACCAGCCTGAACCATTGATACAAGGCAGGATGGATCCATGCTTTCATGTTGTCTATGCTAAATTCTGACCCTACCATCTGAATGTTGCAGCAGAAATCGAGACTCATCGGACCAGGCAATTTTTTTTTTTTACAAACTTCTATTGCACAAGTTTGGTGAGCCTGTGCCAATTGTAGCCTCAGTTTCATGTTGTTAGCTGACAGGAATGGCACCTGGTGTGGTCTTCTGCTGCTGTAGCCCATCTGCTTCAAGGTTTGACGTGTTGTTGGTTCAGAGATGGTCTTCTGATATTTGAGTTCCTGTTGCTTTTCTATCATCTCGACCCAGTCTGGCCATTCTCCTCTGACCTCTGGCATCAACAAGGCATTTTCACCCAGAGAACTGCAGCTCACTGGATATTTTCAACTTTTCAGACCATCCTCTGTAAACCCTAGAGATGGTTGTGTGTGAGAATCCCAGTAGATCAGCAGTTTCTGACAGACCAGCCCGTCTGGCACCAACAACCTTGCCATGTTCAAAGTCACGTAAATCACCTTCCTTCCCCATTCTGATGCTCGGTTTGAACTTCAGCAGGTCGTCTTGACCATGTCCACATGCCTAAATGCATTGAGTTGCTGCCACGTGATTGGCTATTGTGTTAACAAGCAGGTGTGAACAGGTGTACTTAATAAGGTGAAGTACATAATTTAAAGTATATATTCAACACAGACTGAAAACAAGGCAGATGATTGATGCAGACACAATGACGAATAGCGTAAGTAGAAATGATGCACATAAAGCATAAGTCATTTTCCATAGCAGTATAGGTTAGTTTCTTACTGTGGGGATCCACTGCTGCTTAAATATAGAAGATTCACCATTTTTGTTGCTTTACTTGAATTTCACAAAAACAACAGCTAACTCTTTTCCTTTTTTTTAAGCCCACTGGTGGCCTTAAAAATCACTGAGGGATTCTCAGTCCAGGGATCTAGTTATTGGGACACACAAAGAAATCATTGACTGTTTACAATGTGTGAAATCAATAGGACCCACTCGCTGCTGACCTCTAAAAGGAAATGGCAACCAGAAAACCCTCACTGGAGTGTACCACTGGAAGGCAAATAGGAACAGCAATGAACTCCCTTGTCAGTTTGTGTCACTCATCAACCATCTGAAAAAACAACCACTGCACAAATCTTTAAATGTAACTTCGTAGCAGACTAATTATGATATTTTAAAGTCACAGGGCTGTTAGGAGGTTAACAGTAACTCACTTGTAGACAAAATAATGGAGCATTCAAGAAGCAAAAAGACACCACTGACTTGGTCTATCAATTGCAAGCATTTAACATTGTGCCTGCTCACAGTGCTTCTTTTTCTAAACAGCCAGACGTTCACACTGTCTGTGCAACAGAACTAAAAGTCAAGACGCTTGCTGGCAGCTCTTTGAGGCACAGCATTGAGAGATCCATCTTAGTTTAGCATGCTAACATTTGTTGACCTGATGAGACTGAGTGAAAAGTTAGGGCATCGGTAAAGTTATTATGAGTCATTTGATAAAAATTCATCAGTCTTGGATCATTTTGACTCATTCACAGTTTGTGGTTGAATGTACACCCTCCCTGCTCAATAAATAAATAAACACATAATATAAAACTAATACCTGTAGCCAAAACCCAAACCCAAAACCTCACTGGGAACAAATGATGCCATTCTGATTTCAATAGCCTGACATTTCAGTCTACATAGCAGGTCCCAGCAGCCTGCAGTTTGCGGTCTAGTGCCCAGGAGCTACAACTTAGGAGGGGGGAGGGGGGCCTGAGGGTGGAGGGATAAAGGGCAGAGGGGGAAAGTGGCTCCTGTAGTAGCTGTGTCTTTTCAACTGTGCCTAGAATGTGAGCACTGGAGTGACCTGTCTACCTACACCAGTGGCTCTGGCCGATACAAGATTGCAGATGTGACTTTTTTTTTTTTTTAAGATTATTTTTTGCCTTTATTTGATGGGACAGTTGGAGCATGAGGGAAAAAAAGAGGAGGGTGACATGCAACAAAGGGACATGGGCAGGAATTGAATCCATGGCTGCTGCAGCAAGGACACAAACTTTGTAATGCTCTACCCGCTGAGCTACTGGGTGCACCAAATATATGGTTATTTCTACATTTGGTGTCATTTTTAATATTTTCATCCTGTTTGCATTCTAGTTTAGAGGAGTTTTAATTGCAACAACAATACAACAGTAATAGAAGACAGAGAACCTCGCCTTGTCAGGACAGAGGGAGGGAGAGGACTGAAGGTGAGGCACTACTGACTCGCCCCAGGGCAGAGATAGATAGATAGGGAAAGAGAAAACCTTTAATCTGTACAATCAGACATCCAGGCTATGTGGGTCTGATCCTTCTCTCTGATGGGTATTGTACTGTCAAACATATAAGACTTCTTCGGCACTTTCTTTTCTTGCTCTCAAATAAATTAACCCTGTGAGGATTTGATGCAAAACCCCATAAAGGAAGTAGGTGAGTAGCAAAAGTAAGCAGTAAAAATTTTCTTTTATCAGATATAGGTACAAATTAAGAAGCAGTTTGGAGAAAGTTTAGAAATGTGAACACAGTCATTTTCAGGAAGGACTATTTCTATTATCGATTAATTTGCCAGTTACTTTTTCTATTAATTGTTCAGGCTGTTAATACCGGAAAGTTGAGAAAATGTTCCCATGTGAATTTTGGACTGCAAATTGCTTGTTTTGCCATCCAAAATCCACTGACATTGGAGTTTTTATTATATTAAAGCTCAGACAATTAGTCGAAAATCAACTGACAACTCTTCTGGTAGTTGATTGATCAGTTTTAAGCAAAAAATGGAAAGAAATGCACAGATTTTACCCTCTGAAATGTACATTTTTGCTGTTTTTCTCAGGTTTCTGACAGTAAACTGAACACATTGGGTGTTGGACTGTTGTTTTGGACATTTTTTGACATTTAATATAATGAAGATGAGAGATGAGTTTATGTGTCTTTGTTACTGTAAAAAGTAACACGTCCTCACAGTTGAATATTTGGCCTGTCGGTTTAAAAAACAGTCCTACAGGATTTATCTATATGTTCCTGGTTAATCGATTAACTGCTTAATCCTGCTTAATCGACTAATAGTTTGAGCTCTTGATACTGTAGCCTACAGGTGCCTAACATATGGGTTTGTCCCTTTAATCTGCATTTCATCCGAATAGAAACCTCCTGTCAGGACACACTTTTGCAACATGTTTAAGGAAATGTTCCCACCACATTAAGTGTCCTTTTAAGGGGAGCTGCAGAAAGTAAAGTTTCAAACTTTGAAATAGGACACATCACAAAGAATAAAGGCTGCATCGCTGCACAAGAACAAGCCCTCTGTGTATACTGCACATTGGTGAAACGAGTTAGTCCAGTTGAGCCTCTCTTCCTGACTGCTCTGTGTCTTCATCAGGGTTACAGGGCACATACAGTAAGTTAGCCTGTCTCTGCCACGACATGTAGGCTAAGTATTAGGCCTACCAGTATGTACAGTTGCTACAGTACAGAAATACCCTTCACTTTGTGGACTTCATATGAGCGCTCATCCCCGGAGTTTATTAGCAGCAGGTGCTTCGTTCATAACCCTCAACTTCCCCAACAACAAGTCGCCACAAACTTACCTTTCCCTTCAGGTCGAGGATAAATATCGCCGACGCCGACATCTTGGTGGAGAAAAATCCTCGAGAACGAGAACTAGGCTAGATAATATTTAGGTCTTCTGTAAAATATGGGTCACTTAAAGGGGATTATATTCGCTCCCATCATCCTCCTTCCTCCTCTCCTCCACTCTCTTGAGTCGATGCGTTTCACTGCAACTCGCTGCTTTTCCGAAGCGGAGCGTCAAGCTAGACGTTAGTGACACAAGCAGGCTGCAACTTCCGGTGGTTAGGTAAAAGGATTTTAATCAACCAGCGTGATCAATGGCGGAAAGTAACTAAGTATCTGAATATATTTTGACATAGGCTATCTTCTTTAGTTGAGTTATAATGTATGTGTATCAAAAGTATTTTTAATACAGAACGCATATTTTAGAGCAAACACTTTATTTAATTCAATTTTGCTGGACTTTAACTTGTAATGAAAGCTGCTTTTTTGTATTTTTTCTTTCTTTTTTTTGTTTTGTTTTACATTGATCTCTGCATTTACTGAATTAAATTACAAATCTATATTTTAGAGTAAAATATTGTACTTTCTTTTTACTTTATTTTTTTCCAAGATGTGAGATAGCATTGTGACATGTAACCGAGGTAAATATATAACAATGCACTAAGCAAAATGAATAAAGAAAGCACTAATAAAGGAAAAACAAAACAGAAACACTCATATACAAATCCATACAACTCCATTCATGTATACTTCTAAGTTCATATTATTCAAGTTTGACCAATTTTAAGGTCACTTTTTGATACAATTTTAATTTCTATACAAATATATTTCCAGTAAGTATTTAAAACCAGACAAGACCCAAAGATGTGACTATAATCAGCATGGTTTTCTCTGCAGTCTCTCCAGCAATTTGGTGTAACTGATTGTTTGAGTTTGGCTTGTTGAACAGGTGTTACAAAATATCTCATCTGGTATTTCCGTGCATATTCTCACCAGAACTGAGACGCTGTTGTGTTATGTGATGATAGACTTATGGTTTCCTATTCAATATTAGATAGTGTTAAGTCGAGTTCCTCTTGCCATCTTGTTTTTTGTCTAAGTTCTTCTGGTTTATTGTCACCTTGTAGGATATTATATATGGCTGAAATGTGATGCTTAACAACCCCCACATTTATAATTTTTGACCGAAGATTTGTAATGGTTTTCATCTCTATATCACTATTCTCAATGTAACCTCTGACTTCTTTTCCAAGAAAAAAAAAGAAAAAATGAGAATGTGGCAAATCATATTTTTGCTGTAATGATTCAATTTGCACAACCATATATAATATATATTATATATACTATAAATATTGTACTGTACACGTTCTTATTCGAGAAATCAGTTACCAGTTATATTCACATTAAAATATCAAACCAGCCACCGTAATATTGTTAAATATGATGTATTATTGAACTACCCAGAAATATGGCCTCTCCTGACAGTTGATAGACTTGTGTGTATGTGAGTGTATGCATTTGCAGCCATGTGTGTATGTATGCATGCATACAGGTATATACTGCAAGTGTTTAAGTGTATATGCTGGTGTAAAATCACAATACATTAACCAATGTAAAAACAAGATGACAGCCATCTCTGCCAAGTCAGTCTGCTGCCGACCCCGAAACGAAAGTGGACATGGTCCAAAACCTGATCACATTTTATGGTTGTAACAAGCTGAGACACTGTTGATTAGAAAGTACTCATCTGAAGACATTGGGGACCTATCATCAGCTCATTGAAGGACATTGGGACTTTATAATCCTCTTGTTTTAGGATATTGGGACATTACTATCATTGACAATGTTTGGTTTTGTTTTTCGTACCTATCAGGTCCTACTAATACCAGAAAGCTAGGAGAAATTAAAAATGCATACCAAACAAAAGTTCGGGTCTCAGGAGGATATGTAGGGCCTTACTTTATGTGTGTATGTATGTAAAAATAGATAGATAGATAGATAGATAGATAGATAGATAGGTCATTTTACTTTAAGGGTCTACATACCTCTGAACTACAGATTAATATATTTGCATGTAGCCTATTAATTTATTAGAATCAAGTAGTGCAATACAATCTCTTTAGTGGCTGTTTTTTACTTAATTGTGGGCCAAATTATTAAAATAATCCTGATTTCTATCATTTACACACACACACACACACACACACACACACACACACACACACACACACACACACACACACACCCAACAGCTGTTTAAATTTCTGCGCTTTAATTTTGAAGGCGGAATATCTGTGCTTCCGTTTTCGCTCCGTCTCGTCTGTGTGACCTTGACTCCCCGTGTTTCCGGGTAGGAGCAATTAAGAATCTCGCCTGACAGCCCCACACAGACCTGTCAGACCGCTCTCATCAGCTGCATGGTCTCAGAGGACCCCAAAACGCCCCAGGCCTCTTTCCGAGACTCAGTGTCAGGCTTAATCACTGCTGTTGATAGCACTGTTGTAAAGTTTAAACCGAAAGGTGAGTGTGATGACTCCAGTTTGTAAACCAATGAGGCAAAGCATAATCCTACACTTAATAGTGGAGGAACTGGTCCTCTGGAGTTAGCAGTCTAATGAGTTGATCCATGCAGACAGTCTAGGTGACACTGATTATGAATTTTTATTGAGGTTTACAATTTCCTGACCAAACCATATGATGAGTGTACAGTATGATTCAATTAATTATACAGCCATTCTGAAAATAGAAGCCAAGTAGAAAGTAGTAACAAGTAGGCTGTAATTGAGCCGGCCTACATTTCTTATGTGGCAGTAGTTGTACCTTTTTTTTTTAAACAATCATAGAAAGCATGTTCACAAAATACAGTGATGCTGTAACAACACAATTAGAAATATATAAATAATAATTAGCTTTTCTCTCATAAAGCTGTTGATTTGTCTTAAAGCTGTCTTGCAAAGTACAAATGGTCACCACTTTGCAGGACCTCACAGTGTTACCTCACCTTATGTTGCTTAGCTTAGTTGCTCCCCAGAGCACTCTATAAAATGTGAAAACAGTTAAATAGGCTTTAAATTTAATGCCTTCAATCATGATATACACCTTATCTACACCTTTGCCTATGTGTCACTGACAAAACATCATCAGTGCAAGGTGAAATGTTTCTTTTTACATTCAGCTCTGTCTAAATTATACAGATACTTTTGCATGACCTGTGTCGTCGAATCAACTAATCAATCAACCAGTTAACTCAGCCAAAAACTGACCAACAAATACATAGGTGAGTGGTTGATGATCATATTTACAGACGACACTGTGATTTATTTTAACTCCATTAAGAAGAACTTTTGCTGTTTCAGGACAAAATTTGTTTCCTTTGATTATCACATAACTAAGACATCATGAGTGCTAGCCCACTGTTACTGCTGTCAGTTTAAAATAAGGCAGACAAAAGATTTAGGTTTATATTTTTATAGTGACAGATCCTCAGATCATGCACCTTGCATTGCCGTCTGTGCTGCCTTAAAATTGAGAATCTTGATCTCTAGTGTTTACATTTTTTATGCTTTCCTAAACCTGTTACACCCATTTTGTAATCAACAATGTGAACCTTACTCAGAAGTAAATAGAATGTGGGAGTGGAATTGGTTTTTCAGTGGCTTATCCAGCTAAGGCGGTGTATATACACAGTCCTGCTAAGCGATGGTAAATTCAATGTCATCCATCTCTTCCTCTGTGTCCTCCATGTTCTCCGCTGCTCTTTCAGCCCTCGCTCGCTCACTGGCCGGGATGTAGTTGTCCTCAATGAAGCCGTCATCGTCGTCTTCAATCACAGGAGGGATGCTGTGAGGGTTAATGCCACGTCCCCCGTGCATGGCGAATCCAACCTCCAGGCCTGGAAGCAGTGATAGATACACAAGAGTTGTACTGCATTATAATCATGTTAAGGTAAGTTTTATATGACATTATGTATGACAGTCGGGTTGGTGTTTAGAGGAATGATTGAAAGCTGTAATGTCACATTGTGGTAGAGCTTGAGGCCGCTTTAATAGAGACAAATGAACTGGATTTGTGTCATCACAGTTTGACAGAAATCCTCCCAATTGAGCTTTTATTGTTTTATCAGTGTACACGCTGAGTATGTCTCAAAGAAAGTCATCACAATTTTCATCTTATTGAAAAGTTCCCTTTAGTTTTACATGATAGATTTTCTTCTTGTCTCTTTCAAATAAAGACTTCACTGTATGAAGCACAGTGGTGAAAGACTGGAGACCTAAAATGTAATTGTATTATCTCTTTCTTTTTCATATTCAGCTTTTAGTGTGCGGTTTTCAGCCACATTGTGTAACAAAATGTGTGGAGTAACATTACAATTAAACGTATAAGGAGTACGATCATTGTTCCTGATGTTAGCCACGCCATTACTGATATTGTTTGGTGTTTAACTGATTTTTTTGGCTACCTGGGAGCTGCACAACAAGGTGTAAATGAAGGTGAAATGAAATGCAATGTACTGCTGTGGAGGGGTCAGCAACGAAACATATTTAGCCACCTAAAAAAGTCCCACCTAAAAATATCAATATCAGTTTAAGTGTATGCTATAACGAGAGTATTTTCACTGTTTCACCTTGATGTCAGACAGTTATTTCCAAAGGAAAAATGAAGTCATGATATCGCTCTTTTCAAAGCCAGACTCCATTGAGAAAAATGGTGATTTAACATTGCTGAATAAAGGAGCTGCTGGTCTACTGCTGCCTCGAACAGTAATTTTGTTTGTGTTATTGTGTGACTTTGTTATTTAAAAGGGTTAGTTCAGATCTACTGAAGTCATACTATAACACAAACTAGCTAAGTGATCAAAGCAATAGTGGACCAGCGGCTCCTGTATTCAGCTTACTAAAATGTCAATGGAGTCTGGTGTCTTTGACAAGAGCACAGATGGGGAACTGAAGCCGTTAACTGCTTTCCTGTTGAACAGGCTGTCTGACGGAAAGATAAAACAATGAAAATACTCTTAATATAGTATACACTTAAAATAATATTAATGTGTTTAGGTGGGAATTTTTTTAGGTGGCTAAAACAAGTTTCGTAGCTGAGCAGTGCATTGCTTAGCTTCTGTATCGGACTCCTGCCTGCTTCTCCAAACTGGGGGAGTGCTGACTTACATCTACTGCATGTAATGTACAGACTATGGATAAGTACCCCATGCAACCCCACTTCAAAAGACCTGAACTATACCTTTAATATATGTTTCATGAGTAAAAAAAAGAAACACACCTGCTGAGTCACAGCGGCTAACGGAGTCTGTCTCCGTCAGCCGTGTGTGCCTGTAGCTGGCCAGGTAACGCCGGACCACCTGGCATTTAGCCAGAAGGGCGATGAGAATGGAGATGGAGATGGCTGTGACTAGGACGGCCACCAGGAACTCCCAGTTGTGGGAATCATATTTGGGTGTCTTGTTTGCTAAAGTGTCTGCAAAAGAGGGAAGTGAATCACATCCTGGTCATTGTGGAAAGCACCTAAATGACCAAAGCTCTGCTCGGTCCCACGCCATACCACGTGGATCAAACATTTAATCCTCTATCACTCATTTTAAAATGGCTGTCTTTACCAAAAATTATGAATGTATAATCTGACAAAAACAGGCAAGCAGGAAAGAATTCTGAGAATACATGAATTGTCTCTGTTTGACAGTTACCATTTAGTGTTGCTGTTGGTGTAGCTGTAGAGAGCGTGCCATTTGATGATGGTTCCATCTGGCTTTGCTCCTGTCAGTGCAGTCTATTTCGTGGAGTGACTTTTCCTGTGTGGCTCAATTTGCTTCTTGTTGGATGCTCTTGCTTTGGGGCACCATCAACTCTAGCATGAAGCCATGGATCACGAGTGCATACCACACATATGTCAGTCAGACCTGCTGATTTAGAGCCTCTTGAACTTGTAACTGAAGCTGGAGAGGAGGTTTACATTCCTTCAACAACCGATGTTTGGTGATGTGCAAACCTGGTTAGTGTTGTGTTGTCCTCAGCAGGTGAAAAATAAATGGGATCTGAGGGGAATGTTGCAAGGAAGGCATTTCCCCAGATGAGGGAGGTAGCTGTCTGGGAGATTTCTGTTGACCAGGAAGGAGTTAAACCTTCAAAGCTCCACTAGGTGGCAAGGTTGAGTGACAGGGGACACATTGGTTCAGTAACAAGTGAAAGGAGGAGGCAGCATGCTGTGTATGAGTTGAAATGAAACCAGCGTCCTCTTGCTGCAGTCAAATGAGGCTTTAGAGAAAGAGAAAAAGAGAAATAGTGAATTAAATCAGTATGATACACACACTTGGCTACAAAGGCATCTTTCAAAAAGAAAAAATATCAGCTTTTTCAGTTCTGAGGAATATCAGTAAACTACAATGCCCCTGTATCCCACGTGTATTGTGGCTTTGAATTCTTTTGGACTCTTTGTGCCAGCGAATGCATATTTTATAACTGAACCACACAAAAAAAAGAGAACATGAAAATCAAATGACCCAAATATTTCACTTAGTATGTATGAACAGTGAGAGTGGTATCATGAAAAGGAGACTCTGCCTGAAATCCACAAGTCATAATTGAGTACAAGCTGTCAGGGGCTCAGGAGGATATCATCCACAACAGGAAAAGTGTGTCGCAAACAGGAAGTCCCACATACTGCAGGACCTTCCTCCGTAGGTCGAGCTGACTGGTAAAATCACTAAGTTGTGTGTGGTGTTTGTGTGTGTGAAAAATCTGACTATGTATCCTTCACAGCTTCCTGTAATACAGGCGCCACATACCTAATGATTCTCAAAGGAAAATAAAAGCCAACCCATTATTATTTGTATAAAACAACAAACAAAACATGGCCAACATATAAAGGCCATGCAGACTTCTTCACTTTTTTGGCAGAGCCTTAGGAGGCTTTCACGTCAGGAACTCGGGCCCGACTCCAAGTACTCTTGACCCTAACGCCCGGTTCATTTGACTAGTGTTGACGCTGTGTACCATACCCAAGCACAGTTTGTCGATCCGTGCCCGAGTCTACTTGCTGGCCTTGACTACGGTTCATGTGTACTTGGGTATGGTTCGCATGAGGTGTGAAAACCAACTGTACCATAACACGGAAATGGACTTCTATTTAACACAAACAACATTGCTAATGTGAAAGCTGGGGTAGGGAAGTGGGGAGGGGGCCAATTGTACTCAGGCATGGTATTAATCAAGTGTATCGAATTTGAAAACACCCTTAGATGAGAAGCTGGAGCCAGCTCAGCACAAAGACTGGAAATGGAGGAAACAGCAAGCCTGGATCTAGAACTAGAGTTAGATCTTTTATTTTGTTGAGACTTAAATTTGCAATTTGTCATTTTAAGACTTTGCTTTTCATACAGATGAATTAAACTCTCTATTTTTACCGTACAGACATGAGAGAGGTGTTGCTCTTCTCATGTAGCTCTCCGCAATAAAGCAAATAAGCATATTTCCCATAATGTCCAACTGCATAGAGTCATTTTTGTTTGATAGAGAAAGGATCTTTGTTTACAGCTATTTGCAAATTTGTAAGATATTTGCATGAGTCTACAGGACAGGTTGGCTCCCGGTGTTTTTATTAGAGCTGTGAGGATGCAGTCAGTTGAGTTCTGTTCTCAGTCATGCCATCCACTGTGCACTAACTGTAGTTTATGTTTAACACGCCTTGCTAGCACCTGTATTTCTTTTTTGTTTTTTTTTAACTTGTGTTGTTTACTTGAACATGTTCCAGGTCATGGTTTTAGAGGACAAATTAGCAGATTTTTTTTCTGCCTTAGTTTTCTAGTATTTGTTTTTATAGTCACTTTAGGACATCAACATTTTATGCTTCCCCTAGGTGTACAAGACATTACACCCAGTTGGCTAAATCCTATTTAATAGCTATACTAATGTAAAAACAAAGCTTTATTTTTTATTTCATTTTAAAGGTCCCATATTGTGCTCATATTCACAATCATACTTGTATTTGGGGTGTCTACAAGAACATGTTTACATGCTTTAATGTTCAAAATACACATTTGTTTTCTCATACTGTCTGTGTGAATGTACCTGTAGTCACCCTCTGTCTGAAACGCTCTGTTTTTCTATCTTTATAGGCCTTTGCACTGGAATTGCATTGTTAGGCAACAGCTTGTTGTCCATGTTAACATCCTGTCAGCTGATGACATTTACATGCACTACAAAACATCGCAACAAGAAATAGAAAAGGACCCATTTAGAAAGTTTACGTTTCAAATAGTGTACATAGTATACTTGTGACATCACAAATTTACAGAAATCTTTATAGCTCATTTAAAAGAACAGTTTTTGACTACAAACTATGTGAATTTCTCTCTGGACTAAGCATTTTGATACTTTCAGGGTATATTTACAGCACCTATACCTGCTTTAATTTTAAAAAGACATTGAAATCGGACTTTTCATAATATGGGACCTTTAAGGACTTTACATGTATCTTGCTTGCTATTGAGCCTGACATAGATTTTCATGTTGAAACATACCTACATGACAAATTGCTATTTTGCTTTTTATTTATTTTAATCTTGCAGTAGGATAAATTGGGAAATAAACCCAAACTAACCCAAACTAAGCTAAGACACTACAGTTACACTACAGTTTTTCACCCCCATAGTTCTGGCTCCTCAGTTTTGAAATCATGTAAAAGTCATTTCTGATCTCCTCAGCATTTTCTTCCTTTGAGCAAAATGTGGTTGTTACATTCTGTTGCAATATAGATTATGATTTGTGTGTCTTTGTTTCTCTCTGTCTTTCTCCCTGTCTTGGCTCTGAGGTGATTTTTCACAGCAAGAGGGATCCGGCTGCTTAGCGCCAGCCATTAGGCCTCTTCCCCCTCATCTTCTACAGCTATTCTCCTCAGCAGTGTTGGCTGTAAACACAGCAACACGGCTGCCTTTATCTCTTCCTGTTCTGTCCTCACAGAGGCAAAGCACAACAAAATATACACACCAAGCAGCACAGGGCCAGGAGTTACAGGAGAGGAGCCTGGGAGCGAGAAATCTATGTGCGTCAGATGTACAAGTGTTTGTGAGCTCAACTGTGCACTGCTACTTTACAACTGTTAGTGTTTGTATATGAACATGCATGTGGAAGAGGCTACATTTGCATCTTTGTCTGCAGTAGGCTTATTTGAATATCATTCTGAAAGCGTAGAGTCAGTTTTTCTTAGTCATACTTTGTTTCAGTGCCCCAAATTGTGAGTAGAGTGTCAGTATCGAGACACTAATGAGGGCCAGAGGGTGTAAAATGTTCTTTCTGTCATCAAACTGAATTAAACATCAAAATTAGATTCTGCTCGTGGAGTGTGATCACATTCCTTTGAACAGACAAATTAACTGTAAGCAATCTTTTGGTTTGAAATTTGATTATGCTGGTAGAGATGTACTTGTACCATGAGAGTACTCCCACTTTATGCAGCTTCATACTGTGCGCCGATTTTATTAAATTTCTGAGTTAAATATTATACTTTTTACTCCAGGACATTTATTTGACAGCTATACTTAAAAGCTTGGGTCCCATTGGCTTGTTTTAGATGTCTGTGAGCTGTTAGCAGTGTCACCAATAACTGATTTCCCCTATAAACATCTCAAATGTAAGAGTCAAGTTGTCCAGTATTTCACCTTAAAAGTGTCAAATACTAATTTTTGTAGAACTGTCTTTTTTCTTCTTTCCTACCCCATTAATTAGCTCATATCTTGTATTTCATGTGCCCTATAGTGCCTGACCCTTGAATATGGAATCGCTTGACTAAACTAGCCACTGCGTCACATACATAAAATGAAACAACTAAAAGCAAATGCTACCTCAGCAGGTTAATTTTTAGCCACCTACAAACAGCCAATCTAAAAATTCAAAATCAGTTTGAGTGTACATTATATTTAGGATATTTTAAGTGTAATACCTTGCCGTCAGACAACTCTTTCCAACAGGGAACTAAAGCCATTATCTCAAAGCAACCAGACTCCATTGACAAAAACAATCATTTTAGATTGGTCATGACCTTTCCACGTCCAGATATGACGTGCAAGATACCCTGGGTGCGTTGGTTGTTGACAGTCTGGGACACCGTGCTAAGTTCTGCCTGTTACATGCATTGTCTTCTTTCAAAATACACTTCTGTTTTCACAGGAAATTTTGCGTTTACATACAGTCTCTTTCAAAATAAATGCATGTCAGCACAACAGCTCAAACTGATGTTTTTTTTCCTTCAATAACAAACACACATCGTTAGGTCTAGGCAACAAAAGCACGTGGTTAGGTTTAGGAAAATAGATCAGGGTTTGGCTTTAGAATCTTATGGGACACAAACACTGCTCTCTTGGGTGAAAGTCTGTGTTTGTTGGACCCATCCACCAACACTCCCGCCCGCCCTACCCGGACTTTTACCACCTTAACTTCAGAGTGAGACTGGGCTATAGCACATATACACATATTTTACATATCTCTGCATTCAAAACAACTGCCAAAAAAATGTTAGTGCAATGTCATGGTGACTCGGTCTATAGGAAGTAGTTGAAAAAAGCTCCACCTCAACCAGCTACAACAGTGAAATGCTTCTTATGCTTTGATGCATCAACAGTCTCGTAATGTAGGCTAATACATTATAATAAGTCACTCTGAAGTACCACCACTTTAAGTAGGCTACATTTTACAGATGATACATATGTACTTTCACTTAAATAGAATTTTGAGTATTTTTATATTGTTATATCAGCACTTTACCTACATATAGGATCTGAGTACTTCTTCCGTCACTAAACTTTTGTAACAAAGAGCTTGAATTGAATAAAAAAGACCTAATGCAATTACATCAAAGCGCATTTTGAAATCTGCTGACACAGAATGCATTAGCTTTGTATAACAAATCATACTTTACTGAGCAAACATCTCCCTCCCTGGTTGAGATAATCACAGATATTCACACAGCACAGAAAATCAAAGGGCCGTCCTTCTGTTGACCCTCAACCCAACAACCCACAGAGCACCAAGCCTCTCTCTTATCCCGCTGCCAAGATCTGTATTTCTGTCTTGCTTTGAAAATGTGGAGGAGTCGGGCCGCTCCATTGTTTGTCAAGGATAATAGCAGAAGGTCTGATAGTGCAGCGAGTTAAAAAACAGCTGGCAGAGATATTGTTTATGAGCGTGGTTATTTAACTCGCACACTGTAAATCAAGCTGAGCCTGTGTCAGCTATGCTGGGATGAAAACAACACCCTGCATTATGACTAAACTATTTTCCTTTATTTTTTTCTCCTTTTAAGTTTAATCAAAGCAAGGTAGCTTAAGTGAAGTGCCCTCAAATGTGATGTTTGGTTTTTGCCTTTCAGCTCTGGAATAATGGCAGAGTCAACAGAGACCGCATGGACACAATAAGTAAAAGCCAAGCTGATGTTAGCTAATAAAACAACATACTACATTACCTGCATCATGACCACAAACTGTGATATTTTAAAAGATTAGCATTAATGCCTGGCTGCTTTACTAACTAAATACTGTAGATCTGAATGTGTGCTTCTTAGAGAGTGAAGAAAGTGAGCTGCTAATGGTGTGTTAATGTTTTGGGTGCAAACAGCAAGTTGTCAACATGCAACAGGTGCATGAAAACACTTTGGCTATGTGTCCTTTCTGTAATTCTGTATTATATCTTGAAGTTAACTCATGAGTATATCTGAGAATTTATGGTTTCCATTTTCAAATCACATTTTAAGTACACTGTTACATTATATTTAATTATTCCATTATCAGATCACAAGATAAGCTATAACCCACTGAGACAGTCATGTGATCTTTACATAGTGCAGCACAGTCTATGGACGAGACTTGTCCCACTTTTAGAAGACCCATCTATGAATATCCAGTCTTACCTGGTCACCTGTCTGCGTAGTTTCCTCTAGCTTCAACGAGTTCACCTGCTATCTGTCCGCTCTCATATTTCACATCAGCCTTGTCTACATTTTCTTTGCTTTGCCTGTAAAATGGAGAAATGTTGTGCAAAGGTTGAACGAGGTGTGCTCTGCAGCTGCTTCCCAGAAGGACAAGTTAATGTGTAACTTTGTAACTAAGGTGTGCTTTCTCCCGCCTACTATTGCTCCTCTCTATCCAATAGCACAGCAGACCTGGTTGAAGGCAGTGTTGTCAGTCAGCAGAGCCAAACCAGGAAGAGGTCAAATGTGACTTATGAGCATATGTCATATTTTAATCTGTAACTACAAGTGTGCATTTATAAGTGACACTGTCAGCAAGCAGTCAAACCTGCTTTTTTGCAAATATATGTTCTATTGATGTAGATACGGCTCCAGTGGATAAACAAATAATATTGTTTGATATCTGCTTAGTGTGGCTTTCCCCTCTTCTTGTAGTGTGTGTGCGAGAAGCTGAGTTAGTATGCCTGCCAGGTGCCACGCCTCACTTTGTTGATTTAAAGTGTAAACCCTCTCCTCGGTCCTCTTCAGATGAGAAAGGAAACCAGACAAGATACAGTTTGTGGCGACAAGGAGTGTTGTTTATTTAAGACGTACAGCCTGAGGGGAGAGAACAGACCTCTGGTGGCTCCGAAAAGGAAAAGTGAGGTGACCCTGAAAACAATAGGGCCACTTCCTGTCCACTCTGCAGTGCACTCTGCATCTTTACATCTCCCTCCGTCACTCTTCCTCCTTCCCTCCCTCCCTCTCTCCATATGTTCCAGGATGCTTCAGCTGCATGTCTTGGGGCAGATTGCAGGGATGAGGATGGGTTGGGACAGTAAAATGATAACTCAGCATCAGCTGAAAGAAGCAGGAGGGGTTTCCCATAGTAGATACCAGGGGCTGTTTGCTGTTGGCTAACTGGTGGACCATTATAGTCATGTCATGCTTGATCTACTCAGTATCTAGTTTATCTTTTTTGGTCAATGCAGCAAAGGTTTTAAGTGGGCTGAGGATAAGAACAGCTGCGTTAACTGATTTTTTTCGCCACTTGGGGGCAGCAGAAACAAGTTGTAAACAGCACTGACATATTATCATCTTTCATCTGTTAGCAAAGAGTTGCTTATTACACATTGAGCATATACAAGCAGACTAACATTTATCATAGCATTTATCTGGAGTTGTGTTTGTGTTAAAGTCCAATATGTAGCTCTGTTTTTTCTCTCCACCAAATCCTGGGGGAAATATCTGACTCCTTAGCGGCTGAATGCTGTACTATTCTCACCAGCTAAATCTTGACTTTGTCTACCTGCTGTCTGGTGATGGGCTGGTAGTGTACATTAGGATATCAGAGCTTTTTGAAGCTGCCTGTTTTAAAAGGGTGCCTACCCTGCCCTCTGTGTGCTCACCACTGCATCACTTTAAGTATGTTCAGGCAGCACACTGTAAATCCTGCAATAGTCAGATGAGGAGCGGTGCTCCATCTGTAATGTGAAATATAAAGATTAAAGTCAATGTGAAAGTGAATACCGCTACTTAGTTATGAATGAATGAATGAATGAATGACTTTATTTCGAGCAAAGAATAAATAAAAACAAAATAAACATCATCAGACATGTTTAACTCCTCATCTAACCCTTTCCATAAATCCACCACACACATACTGAAATACACATACTTTTCAAAGTTGTACGAACAGTGTTGTTTTAGATTTAATTTTCCCCTTAGATTATATATTATAATTATATCCTCCCTCCCTGTCACAAAACATTTTTTGAAAACTGTTGTTTGTGTGGTTGAATGTGACTTATTTGAGGTTTCCAGCTGATTTTGTAATCCAGTATCACTCCCAGAAATTTGTTTTCACACACTTTTTCTATATCAAGATTATCTATCTGAATTTGCACTTGCGTATCAATTTTTCAATTTCCAAATAACATCATTTTTGGATTTGTCAAATTTAGCAACAGTTTGTTTTTGTCAAACCATCTTTTCAATTTATTTTATTTTTGTTGTGATCTCCATCAAAAGCAATCCTCTCCAGAGCATACAATATTGGTATCATCCACAAAAAGAACAAATTTTGATGTTTTTGAAACTTAACATAGCTCACTAATATGTAATAGAAGCAATTTTGGTCCTAGTACTGACCCCTGGGGTACACCACGAGTAATGTTATGACATGATGATTTATATTCAGCCATTTCAACAAGTTGCTGCCAGTTATTCAGTTATTCTAGTTATCTGATCTAACTGGCATTATTTTAATGTCTAGTGTGCTGATATTGTTACTTTACAGCTCTCATCCTTATTGCAGCTACAGTCCTTTGGAGCTACATTAGGGTCAAATGTTTTGTACTTGAAAAAATAAAATTTGAAACTGAAAATTCATGTGTTGATCTTGAATTTTGAAAAATACAACAATGTATTCAAAATAAAAATAAGTATATGAAACGTTTTTTCAAGTTAAATATAATTTTGATTCACTTTGGTAATTCTTTTGAATGAAGAATTTATTTTCACTTTTCACTTTTCACTTCCATATATATTTTAACATTTGAGGTCTTATTTTTTTCAGTTGCATGTTTTATCTTTTCAGATTCAGATCTTATTTTTTTACAGTTTCAAATCTTATTTTTTCACTTTCAAATCTTTTTTCCACTTTCAGATCTTTTTTTTTCAGTTTCAAATCTGTTTTTTGAGTTTCAGACTTTTGACCCTGATNTCACTTCCATATATATTTTAACATTTGAGGTCTTATTTTTTTCAGTTGCATGTTTTATCTTTTCAGATTCAGATCTTATTTTTTTACAGTTTCAAATCTTATTTTTTCACTTTCAAATCTTTTTTCCACTTTCAGATCTTTTTTTTTCAGTTTCAAATCTGTTTTTTGAGTTTCAGACTTTTGACCCTGATGTGGCGTGGGGGGCGTGGCATCAACTGAGAGGGGTGTGGAATCATGAGTGACAGTGCCTTCAGGGAACGTAGGAACTAAAAAAATTCTGACTCAACACTTACATACACCATATTCATGTGACTGGCAGTGTAAAAATTGATGCCAGTGACAAACTTCCATTTAGAAATCT
>NC_065515.1:26637403-26639407 GCF_006386435.1 Epinephelus moara
ATATGGAAGTGAAAAGTGAAAATAAATTATTCATTCAAAAGAATTACCAAAGTGAATCAAAATTATATTTAACCTGAAAAAACGTTTCATATACTTATTTTTTATTTTGAATACATTGTTGTATTTTTCAAAATTCAAGGTCAACACATGAACTTTCAGTTTCAAATTGTATTTTTTCAGGTACAAAACATTTGACCCTAATGTAGCTCCATACAGTCCAGTCTATCAATTTAAAAATTAAACAACCTTTCTGGCATTTGACAGGTGGCTTTGTGTGGGAGTTAAAGTGAAACAGCAATCTAAATTGGCACAAACTTGCAACATTTTATCTAACGCACACGGAAAGAACCACTAACAACAAATCCTGGACACCGTTATTTTTTTTCTAATCACTTTGTTTATAAAACTACAGTTCTAATGAAGGTCTGAGGTTGAAAATGACAGTGCAAGTGATCAACAGTGTGCAGAATTTTATATTTTTTAATGATCCAAGCACCGATCTAAAGTAAGACTTTGGGAGTGCAAGACCCTTTTAGTAAGTGTGACCTTAAACGCACACACACACAAAAAAAAAAATCACATTTAGACAACTATGGTTATCTGTCTATCAGAAAGAAATATAAATTTAGATTTTTCAAAAAACAATGAAGATAGCAGCTATAGACAAATATTTAATGTCAGATGTTTTGCTGGTACTGGCTTAAATCCATTTACAGAAGGCAAACATAAACAAAGTCAAGGTCATTAGTGGCAGCGGTGGAGCTGAGCTCAGATTCTGGATAAGATATCTAAAGGACGGTGGAGGGGGCTTTCCCCACATTTTCTACCAGGAGATGTTTACTGTTTGCCCTCGCAGTGAAGTGGTGGAGGGTGGGCCATGACCCTTCTGTGGGGAAGATGTGAAGGCCTCCTTAAGTTTTTATAAGTGGAGGGAAATAACAACACGTGTCACATTGTACATAACAATGGACAGTCAGACTTGAGGAAGAGCTATGTGACAAACAAGCTCGCGACTGGCCATTAAGCACCAAGAGGAGAAGATTCACAGCACCCAGCAGGCTGGAATGATTGTCAGGTTTTTTCTTGCCTCTCAGAAAAGACCCTGCTGTTTACATTGTGATGTGCGACCACCTTAATGTAAATTTTACAAGGTGACAGCCGCACATTGCTCACATTTTTGTGAGTTTGTGAGTCCATATGTGGGCTCCATCTGGAAATATGATAATGTGAGTGAGGCTCTCTGCACATCTGCTTTAAATCTGTAAATCTGTTAATGAAACAGCTGCAATTTTATTTAGATCCAGCATTATTCTCTTTTATTGTGATGGGTTGTATATCAAATGTGATACCCTCTGGACTCCACTTTCATTAATCAAGGTTCAGTGTCAGATGGGCTTCTGCACACAAAAATAGGCCCCTTGTCTGTTTCTCCTTCGTGTCCTTCGCTTTGCTGCTGTGTTGACAAAAAGGTTGCTTAAATTTCATTAAATTTAATATAATCTAAGAGTTTCTTGTCAACGTGCTCACTTTACATACATCACAATCACTGTATGCACTGGGAAGAGTCTATATTTGTTTGGTTTGAGCTCTTGCCACCTCTTGCAGGTATAATACTGTATATATAGAAAGAGAGGAAATGGACAAGGCCGTAACTACCATTGAGGACACCGAGGTCATGACCTCGGTATTTTCTCTCGACCTAAATGAATGAATAAAATGAAAATAAAAATAAACCATTTCATTTGTGCGGTGAAAGTACGTGGGAGGACCGATGGAAGGTGACTGAGTGACTCTTTCTTCTCTATAATAACAATTATTTAAAAAAGAAAATTCTGGTACTCTTGTTTGATCGACGCAGCTTTCATACAGCTTTGCACACACATTATTCTTAGATGGATTACTCACGAATGCAGGGTTGCACAGAAATGCCACACATATCATATGAAAGCGCAGGAGCAGAGCTTTCCGAGGATACCACACACATCATTGTGCTGTCATCCCATC
>NC_065515.1:26639476-26644083 GCF_006386435.1 Epinephelus moara
ATGGGATTAATCTAATATGATGTGTGTAGTTCTTTATAGATGTAGCCTCTTAATTTGGCTGTCAAAGTACACCAGATTGAAGCTTTTGATATATAATTGACAAAAATTTCTGACCCCCCCACGTGCACCACGACTAAATGACCTCGGTATTTCAAAAATCCTGCGTACGGCCCTGGAAATGGATACTACTAGTATCAGTTTCTGTCTTTGATGGTGGAGGGTGTTCATTTTATTTTTACTCTTAACTCTAACTTCATGACACAATATGGCCAAAAGCAGTCAAGTCCGTGTTTCATAACCTGAGTTCTGTGAGGAAAATGATTTATCCAAATGGCGTGTTAATCAGTAGTTTCTGTTACCTTACTGTTTGTTTTGGATGTCACGGTTGTGTGAACGCACCCTAACACACTCTAGCAATCTGCTGACTGATAAACGTGCTGTAGAAAAATGTCACAAGCACAGGAACACACCCTCTGTGGAAGTGTAAAAACAGCGCAGCATTAAAAATGTCAGCGGCTCACCATGTTATACCTCTCCACCCGGTTACTGCAGATCTGCTAACTTTGGGAGATTCATGTAAAAGTCATTTTTTACAAGATCCAACTGTGCATTTTTCTAATCCCTCAGTGAATGCTGTGAGAATATATAATGTGAAAAGCGAGAGCGCTGCAGGATTCAGCGATGGTTCAGAGAGGAATCTGTGTTTGAAAGGTCTCATATGGTGGTAATAATGACACAGTATGAAAAAAATACTACTTCTTTTTCAGGTTTGCCCTGCAGAGGAGATCGTTATCTGCAACTCCCTCTGCAGGGGTCCAGTCTCTGTGAGCGGCGGGGTATTATTTAAGGGGTGCGCACTATTCAGCTTTAAACCAATACATTATATTTTGCTGTTGGCTACTTGTTAAAGCATGCAGTTCATTCTAATGGTGTGTTGGATTTAAAAAAACAAGCCATTCAAGTCTACAAATGTTGTGGTGGTCAATGTAGGAACCTATAATGCAGAACTGTGTCCAACTGCTGTTTTTGTTCACGCTGAAAATATCTATCCTGTGTGGGGTTTTTTGAAGTGTTTACCATGTGTTTCCATCTCAAACACATTTTGGAGTGCCATGTTTTGGCATTCATCTGTGATTAGAGCATAAAAGCTGCAAAAACCAAGATGGTTCAGACTTTTTACAGAAAGGCACCTTTTCTTTTTTACATAGAGCAGCGAAGCCAAACCAGTGAAAACCTTTATTTAACAAATGCACACTAAACCCCAATGGAAGCACAAAGAATGTTGCATTTCTGTACTTTTAGTTCCTCAGAGATTACAACCAGTTTCTCTTACTTAAGCAGATGTGCCGTGGATGTCCTACAATGGCCTGCACTTGGCAGAACAATTGCATGCAGGGTAGCCCTGTTGCATGCAAGAAAATATTTTGAACCAACTTCCTCAGTAGGTGTTTGTGCATGCATGCTTTGGCACCAGCAGACATCAAGCTCCCTCTTGGTGTCCCTCCTGCCTGCTGGCTGATGGGAACGAGAACCTATGGACTGCAAAACAGTGTAAGCATGTGCGTGTATGTGCGTGTGTTGAGCAAACAGCTATCAGACAGGAGCCGAGACCCTCCACCTCCACCCCCGCCGTCACCTCCACAGGCCTTTTCCTGCCTGTAGGGTGATTCCTGCCCCTGCGCTCCCTCCACTTCCTTCACACACATATCAGCCTCCAGCAGCAGTACCTCTTCCTGAATCTGCCTCAAGTTCTCTGGACAGTGTGGGCAAGCAACAACAGCTCATCCCTCTCTCTCTCCCTCTCCCTCTCTTTCTATAACTCTCACTGACAGTATTCCCTCTCTCACTCCATCATTTCAAGTTATCATCTTACATAATTTCCCCAGGTAACACGTTGTTGAATCGCACTTCCGGGGCCTCTGTGACTAAAGTCCCCAGGCACATTTGCACAAAATCTCTGCTCTTGCATTTTTCTGCCTTTCAGCACATCACTCCCTGGGTGTTATTCAACTGCCTTAAAAAAAAAAAAAACGCCTGTAATATTCCAGACGTGTTGGCTTGATTCAGTACCACTCCCTTTCCACAATTTCCTTGATACTCATGTTCCGATGGGACTGATATTCTATTTCTGTAATTAGGATTTGCGGCGCTAACAAGCATAATAATAGCAATGAAAAAATGAATCATGTTCCATCTTTAGCTTTTCACCATGGCTAACACAATAAAAATAAAGCTATGTTTGTGTCGTTGTCATGCCATCTTTCCTTTCTTTCATTTTTCCATGTTTACAAACTGTGGAATTTTTGTTTTATTTCTGATCAATAAAAGCATTTTCAGCACTATCTAAGCTGAAGCCAGCTCTTTGACGAAACCACAGACAGATGGACAGAAATGATGGATATTACAAAACCTTGAAGTCTTTTGGGGGCTGTATTTTATATACAAAACAAGCAAAAGAGTTCAAGTTCTCAGGTTTATATCTGACACGCACCTTTATGAGACAATTATTGCAAAACTTTTTCTCCTGATCTGGAAAATATTACCTCCCTCTCCTTTTACTTATCTCGCTGTATCTGCTGACAGCTGAAATCATGTTATCCTACATGATCCTGTATTGGAGGAAGCCTTTTCACGTTAAACCTACATGCTATTATGATTAGAGCTTCCTTAGTCTAAACCAGAGGCTTTCCTCCTAATGAGGGGTGTGTGTCTGTGTGTGTACAGTACGTCTACCTGTGCGAGGTCACTCGTGGGTATAACATCAACACCCACCAACATCCCTGACTACATGGAGGGTTTGTTTGGTGTCACACTGGAGGGTCACCCTGCTCTGCATCTGGTGACAGACCCAGATCACCTCATCCCTATTCCCAGTGCCCCAGCCTCACCCCAGGAGGCAGATTGGGAGATGAGGGGGGGGGGGGGGGGTCGCTCTGCCTCAGATCAGAGCCATGTTTTTTTTTCCAGTGTGGGACTGATGAATGGACAGGAAGAGAAAGTTTAGGAATATTTTACTTCATCCTGGCTACGTTTGTGAGTTCATAAGTGAGTTTAAGCGTGTGTGTATACAAACAGTAGACAAAATCATTACAGAAACAGGAAACAGACACAGGGCTATATGTAAAACATCCCAGAGTTTACAGATAAAGGCTACAGTAGTAATTGGATGGTGTAGTGATAATGTAAATAACACTTTTCACTGTCACTGCCTAAACTTTCTGTTAGCAGTTATTTACAGTGCCTTGTAAATTACAACTATTTTCCTATTTTGTTACATTACAACTTAATTGGATTTACAATTTAAATGGATTTTTATTGGGATTTTTTGTAAAGGACCTACACAAAATAGTCAAAATTGGTGAAGTGACATGAAAAAAGCCTGTTTCAAATAATTCTGAAAAAGAAAAAAAGCTTTGGAAAGCTCCAAAGTGGAGATTGGAGTATCTGTCCATAACCGTACACTCCATGGAGCTGGGCACTATGGATGTGTGGCCAGAACAAAAGCCATCACTTAAAGAAAGAAAGAAAAACATGTTTGGAGTTTGCCAAAGGGCATGTAGGAGACTCAAACATATGGAAGGAGGTACCGTGGTCATACAGTCTAAGACTAATATTGAACTTTCTGGCCATTCCTCCATATAACCCATGGCTGTGGAGTGCACAGCTTAAAGTGGTCCTTAGACTGACACTCCAGTCTCTGCTGTGGGTTATCTTTGATCTCTCTCCTCTTGCCTGGTCCATGAGTTTTGGTGGGCGGTGCTCTCTTGGCAGGTTTGTTGTGGTGCCACATTTTTTCCTATTTTGTAATAATGGCTCTAATGGTGCTCAGTTGAATGGTCACAGTTTTAGATATTTTTTAATAATCCAACCCTGATCTGTACTTCTCCCGAACTCTGTCCCTGACCTGTTAGGAGAGCTCCTTGCTCTTGCCACTTGCTTAGTGGTGCTGCAGACTCTGGGGCATTTCAGAACAGAGGCCTGTACTATGAAGCCAGAACAACATACCCAGGATGTCTTTTCATTATCTGGTTTGACTAACCCTAATGTTAGCCTTCTGGATAACTGGTACTACCTAGCTGGTTATCAACTAGTTCAGTCAACTCTTGGTTTTCCTATCCAGCCATGAGCATGTTTATGTGAAATGGGGGGGGGGGGGTTAATTATGTGCGATGTAGAAATAATGGAAATAATTTCCTAATATTAAACATGAGCCAAGACTTAAAATACATGTTAGGCATTATTATAAAATTAGCATAGAGTTATGGGGTGCCGTTTGTAAAGTGTCTCACGCTGAAAATAACATCAACATTTTGCCACATTTAGCTTCAAACAATGTTTAAAAAAGTATTGTGAATTTTTTAACGTCACCTTCATCAACATTTTGCCACATTTAGCTTCAAACAATGTTTAAAAAAGTATTGTGAATTTTTTAACGTCACCTTTTACCACATTTACAGCAATATTTGTTAACTTAGAAATATATTAAATAGNTTAAAAAAGTATTGTGAATTTTTTAACGTCACCTTTTACCACATTTACAGCAATATTTGTTAACTTAGAAATATATTAAATAGTTAAATCTAAATATTAAATGTGGCACCTAAATG
>NC_065515.1:26645285-26712864 GCF_006386435.1 Epinephelus moara
TTAGATTTAGATTTAATATTTAGATTTAACATTTAACATTTAGGTGCCACATTTAATATTTAGATTTAACTATTTAATATATTTCTAAGTTAACAAATATTGCTGTAAATGTGGTAAAAGGTGACGTTAAAAAATTCACAATACTTTTTTAAACATTGTTTGAAGCTAAATGTGGCAAAATGTTGATGTTATTTTCAGCGTGAGACACTTTACAAACGGCACCCCATATAGAGTTAGTATTTTTTGCTATTTAGTTGGATGATGACGAAAGGAAACGAAAGTTATCCAGTGCAGGTTAGCTGTTAGCATAAGTTACCACTTATACTAAACAGCAGTGGTAAATCATCCCAGTAAAAAGCGAACCAGCTTCGTCACACTGAAAACTCAGAATTGACTCTGAAGGTACCTCACTAACTCCAAATCCTGCTTCATAGTACGCGCCTCAGGAGTATATACTGATTATTCATTAATTTTCCGTAACTGCTGGTGTCTATCCCAGCTGACATTGCACGAGAGGCAAGGTACACCCTGGACAAGTCGTCAGACTATCACAGGGTTGACACACAACTATTGACGGTCACATTCACACCTACGGGCAATTTAGAGTCACCAATTAACCTGCATGTCTTTGGACTGTAGGAGGAAGCCGGAGTACCCAGGGATGCTGACACGGGGAGAACATGCAAACTCCGTACACGGAGGCTCCCCATCCCAAGGTTTGAACCAGGAACCCTCTTGCTGTGAGGCAATAATGCTAGCCTCTGCACCACTGTGCCACCCTTTATCTATCTATCTATCTATCTATCTACTGATTATGTCACACTTAAATTGCACACAGGCGGACTTTATTTAATTAATTATGTGTCCTCTTCAAAACTGTTTGTCCCTATGACATGAAAACAGGCATCTGACTTATGTAAGAGCCAAATGGAGACATGATTTGCTGTATTTCTTAAAAATGGGGTCCTTGGTCTGATACTGCAAGTTGACACATTGTAGCAGCTGACCTTACAAAACAGCAATACAGACATGTTTCAGTCTTATTAGCCACAAACAGCAATAACTGTTTTTACATGTTTTCAAGGTCAAAGTTCAGAACATTAGGGTTTAAATTTGTCCATCAACATACTGTGAAGTAAACACATAAATGTCACAAAATGATCAACTGGCCTTTGGAGCACCAGCAGTATATATTCATCTGGACAGGTAGGTAAACTTTACTCATTTTTCTCAGCCTCATAACTCATGCCTTTGGTGGTTATGACTGCTATCAACTGCTCAAGCTTATTTTCTCCAGCTAACAAAAGCATGCATGTTGCAGCTTTCCAAAGTTAGCATTAAACTCAGTCGAGGCATGTGGTCTTTCTGCAAATTTAGATGAGACACTGTCACGGGAGCCATTAAGACTGAAGACGACCTTACACATTAACTCCTACTGTATGTGAAAGCAGCTGAGACAACACAGATTTGTGTGAGAAAGCAGCTCTGTCAAAGCTGCAACACAGGTACTATTCTTATGACAGTATGAAATCAGTAACAGATTTTTAAAATGGGATGAATAATGAACCCAACAAACAGCTGCGTTGGACCAGGAATGCTGGCAAGAGCATTTTCTCTTCAACGGTGTTATCAATTGCTGCACTTATGTGCGTCATTATCCCTCAGGCCATCTTAACATGCGATTGCATTCTTCAAAATAGTTGAAATTTCAGAGAGTGCCCTGATGATTGAACTATTTCATCAGGTTGGGGACTAGTTATTTTAATACTAGAGATATCCTTTCTTTTAGTTCCCTTATGCTTCGATATCTGAAAACCCTGTCAACTACAGTACCCATAATGCAAGTTAATAGCATCTTTTCTCTAGGCCCTCCACGTGTGGCTGAGTAGAGTGTTGCTAATACTTGTATTAATTTGTATTAGAAGTGATATTGAAATTATGTGGATGCTAATATCATCTCTTCTAACTGAAATTTGGCCAGCATTATGGCTTGGATTGACCGTGAAGCTGAACATGTCTTTAAAAGGCAAGTCTTGACTCACCGTGTTGTAATGGTAATTAAAATGGTGGCGGAGCCTCAGGAAATGGGAGGGATGGAGGACATGTACTCCATGGGGAACTTAAAAGATGTGTTTGTGCGTGTGTGTGTGTGTGTGTGTGTGGTATAGAGGTAAGAGGTATTGAGAACAGAGGTATACCTCTATACACCTCTGTGGTATAGAGCTAATATAGCACGTCGCTATAACTTCAATGTATCTCATCAACTGTGCACATCCTGCTCTCCCTTTGGCCACACTGACTTTGTATATTCTTGTCCCCTGTCAAGTCATTTCCCATCATTCCACGTGTTGATCCATCTATTGGAGACATGTTCCCCTTAAGGTTGCTTGAATGGCAGTTCTTCTTTGTGAGAAAGTTTCACAGTGGAAAGTGACAGGATGTATGGGAGAGAAAAGGAAGCGACATGCGACAAAGGTTGGGAACCAGTCGTGGTCTGAACACACTCCTGTCTTCATGTCCTTTGGCCAAGGAGGCGGTTAAGTGTCCTAAATCATTCTTTTACTGATGCATCTCCCAAATATGTTTACAAGCTGAAAAAACATTAGTATTGGCACAAGTCTGGATACAGTCATAATTTTTCATGCAACCTTATAATACTATATCAGTGCTCCTGTTTTGATACATACAGTTAGTGAAAACATATTAGTGCTTGATATAATGTGATTCAGAACTTGCATTTGCATCGTAACATGACCAGTCATCCAATATTGTTGAGACAATTTAAGTTAAAACTGCAAATGCCAACCTCATGGTGGCACATTATAAAAAAGCAGTGGACCACCAAAGTCATTGGGATTTATCTGTTGGTCACCATGGATGTTGTAACCAAATTTCATGGCACTCCATTGAATAGTTGTTGAGATATTTTAGTCTGGACCAAAGTGACAGACCAACATGAGCCTCCCTGCTACAGCAGGCTAAAATGTGTATTTTAGTTTCTGTCCATTTCTTCTTCTTCTTTTTCTTCTTTTGGCTTAAACCAAAACATTGATTCTGGCATGGGCTCAGATTTATTAATCATTATCCACAATCTACCAGGAACAACTGGGAACTGGGCTCCTAGTGGAAATGTAGCTGGGTTGATAGTGTGTCAAGCTGTCTGTCACTATGTAGTGTTGGAAATCTTGCTTTTAGAAAACAACTTCAGAACCTCCATAGACATCATTCTGAAGTTATCAGGGCTTTACAGTGCGTTATCTTTGGGGAAATCCGATTTTGTAAGACGGGGGGCTTTAAATACTACTATTACACACGCTTTATCGCAAAGCATCTTTACGTCTTTCATCATTTCATTCACTTTATCGCTTAAAACACTTTTCTCTCATACACTTTCAAGCAAACACACACATGATCCGTGTCTCTGTAGGACTCCGTGATCCTTGGGAAGGGTTTCTTTATCAGACAACATGGGGTACGTCGGGATGGGGGTCAAGGGTTTGCAAGTGCCGTTGGGGGTGGTGGTGATTTAGGGGGCCTGAGAGGTGTGAGTGACACCCTTGTGTAGGCTCCCAGGGCCCAGCAGGATCAGTGCGTGTGGAGCCGGGCCAGTCCGCCACACAATGAGAGGAAATGGGAATTTAATACAAACTTTCTCACAAAGTCTCAGAGACCTCCCGCCTCTGTTGCCGGTCTCACTTCCAGACACCCCCATCTCCGCCATCACCACCTCCGCTACAACCACAACAAAATGTCAGAAACAACTAGAACATGCCCGGGAGCGTGCTGCGGTAAATTTGCTGTTTGACACAATTTAGGTGACATTTCCCCACAATGAGTTTTCTCAATGGAGTTGGTGAAAAGTTCTGCCTAGGAGTGGCAATATTCAACTCTTACAGCAGATATATTACACAAAAGACAAGCATAGACACGGGGAGTTCAATTTTTCTGATGACATTATGAAGATAAATGGACAATCCTACTGTATAGTATAGTCAGTGTTGATAATACCTTACACAGAGAGCTGGTTGCATGACACAACCCACTGTCACCAAGGACACCAAACTTTAAGCTATTGCATTTATTTCCACCAGTTCACTTCAGTGAAAGAATGCTCACTGCTCATGAGATTGTTACAATAATTCAAAGATAATCACAACTTAATGTCAAGCTTATGAAACAGCAATTCCTCTGTCTTTCTTTGATTGTTTGCAGCGTTGAACATGCAGTTTGTCGCACTGTTATTATGCTTGGGAAAGTGATGGTGTGCTTCACGAACTTGGCCAGAAGACACACACAGCGCCCTGTCTTTGTCTGGAAGTGTCATAAAGCAAGCGGCGGTCTCTCAAACAACAAACATTTCATAATTACTACGGAGCAACAAAGAGTTTTGGATACAATGGCTAATGTCTGAGGAGCACAGTGTGTCCTCCACCCTGTGTGTCCACCCCACCAAAATAATTTCCTTCACAAACACACATGCATGGCAACACACTCTGGACTGTATGCACACACGTACAGTTACACAACACATGCATGCTTACAGTCTGATTTACACCAATGCGTCATCACATATGCACGCTCGCATTCATGCACATATACATTCATGATACACAAACTCACACAATAGCAGCCACCCTTGGTTTCTGGCTCCTGACAGTCTTAATGCAGCCAGAGGCTGAAGCGTCTCTGTTGACCCAGCCTTTGGTCTTTTCCCTTTTAGCTTCCTATAGAGACTCCACCAAGCTTGTGTTTGCAGCACGCAGCACTTTTCTATCTTTTCTCTTTTTGCACTTCCTCCTTTGCTCTCCACCACATTTGTTTACCTAAACTTTAATGACAGTCTAAAGAATTCTGCACAACCTGCAATAATTGTCTTAAAATTCATTCAACAATGTGCAAAACTAGTTTGACGGCTCAGCTTGTTGCATGATAATATTAATGTAAACCTTTGGCTATACTCTGCATGGACGTGTGCTGCAACCAGAACTGTGCAGTCTGCTGTTGACAGTTCAGTATCATTGTTCTTATTGTCCATTCCTGTAAGTGGAAGTTTTTGAAGTGTGTGCAGAGGAAATATGATGGTCTTTTAAAAGAAGTTGTTCTGGCTTCTGAGCTACACAGGTCACACTAACAGGTCAGAGGGACAATACAGATCTGAGCCAAGACCCTTTGTTTGCCAAGAGTCAAAATGGAAACACTGTGATTTGCAGACAAAACAATTCCAACCTGGGTGTACCCATTTCACTTTATAATTTGATTCCTTTCTCTTTTTTTACCTCAGCTAATTAAACCAGCACTTCCTCTACTCTCTCCTTTGATTATGGTTTTCAGTGTGTCAGTCATGCATTATCTGACATCATTTGACATTGTAGCAGGTAGGATTCAACATTGCTTACCTTTTCAGATGTGGCCATGCTTTGCAAATAATTACATTAATTTGTTCTGTGTTTTTGACCATCCAGTAAACAACAGAATATTCCTTGCAGGCCAAAGAAAGCCATGAGCTCCTGAAATGGAAAACAGGATATCTCAAACAATAAGAAGTTGAGTCAACTTCAAGTCGATTGTCTGAGGCAGCAAGGAAATGTAAAGAAAACATCGAATCAGCTCCACAGTTTTTGCAGAGCAGATGAGAAAAGGCGTGTGTGAATGTTTCAAAGTGAGACAGTGCAGCACTCTGACAAGACTGGGGCAGAAATGGCAGAATAGACACAACAAGAATATTGTTCATCATTTCCTGAGGTTGACTGATTTTAACAGAGAGGGAAGTGGGGAGGCTGACCATAAAAGCTGCAGGGATTGTAACCAACTCATTGAAGTGAAAGAACAAAGCTGTTACATTTGGCAAAACATGACACCAGCTGCTGCCTGCATTTGGTGTTCCAGCTACATTATCTTTACAAAGAAAATCAGGGCAGCAATAAAATGCATCGTCAGCCGCAGAGGACACATGGGGCATGCATGGTGCAAGTCTTGGCCACACAAATGCATATTAGTACGAGTAGATGTCAAGTGTTGTGTTCGAGAACACAGTTGTCAGCATGTGGTGGATTTATTTGATTAAATGAAGTCGGATAATATAAAAATTTACATTTTAAATGTCCTGACATGCGCAAAAATCCTGGAACATCACGTTTTGCGACCTGAAAACAACTTTGCAGTGTGTTTCTCGCATCACAGAACTGAATGTTTTTATGACAATTTCAGAAATACTAAACCATATTATAGTAACACTATCCCATAGTAAAATAGTAATGGTGCCACAGAAGATTATTGTATTATTGTATGTTAAGACAGTCAGAGTGGTTGGCATTGTATTGGAACAAAAAGTGACAAAGTTTAAACTCATAAATACATTAATCGGATCGGGGAGGTCTGGAGCGCCAGCAGTCCTCCGCTGTCTGGTGACGCTCTTCCTTCCTTTCCCACCCAGAGAAAGCTGAGCATTACCCAAAGTCCAACTCGTGCTTAGTGTGACGGACCGTGAAACCATCTCTGAAAGCTATACGAGACCGCTGTATTTGTTCCCGAAGAGAATTTACACCTGAACTGGAGCTCAGCGTGATTCGCCAAGTTATGCGTAATAAAGCGCACCGCTCGTCGTGACGCAGCGTCACCGTTTTGGATGTACAACTCTAACTGTAAATCCGATTTACTAAAGGCAACTTTTTCCTGATGGGGATTATAAATACCATGAGGATTTTGTGGGTGTTTGTTTTGTGGTTCGTTGATTTATCAGGTAAGGAGGAAGTTCTTTAAAGCTGTTTGGGTAGCTCTTAAACGGAGCAAAATATTGAAGTTCTGAGGTATTTTATTATCGAGGAATGTAACGTATGTTAAGAAAATACAATGTCTCACTGAGTCTAAAATATTTGATTAATATATCTCTTTATAATGTTTGCCAAAGTCATAAATACCCTCCGAGTGTAGAGTGTAGATATGTGAACCCTTTGGGAAAACAGGAGCTCATCCATGTTTCCTGCCATTGTTCTGTGGACCTGGGGCTTAAGTACCAGTGAGAAGGAATGCTGGACAAACTGTTACTATTGGGTTTGGCTTTTTTTTTTTAATAAAAAAAAATCACAGCCCTGAGGGCTTTTCTTGTTTTTGTGAGTGAAATTTTGAAAGAGGGCCTGATATTGCCAGTTTCTCAATCCTTGTCTCAGGTGTCAGTGTGTGAGATGTTGTAAGCCAAAGAGTTACTCTTCTGATTAATACACTAGGAGATTCAAGACATACTCTAAACTGTGGACAGATATGAGTGAGCTACAGATGATGTTTCTGCCATGGCTTTGTCCTGCGTTTAGACTGTATTTGTTCAGATGGTCTACAGCACAATTTAATGTAAACTGTCAGGTGTATAAAAAGATATTCTGAATACTTTTATCCAGCAGTGAAACTGTTTCCTAGAGCATGTGCCACACTGATGTTGTCCACTGTGAGTCACCTTTAATGTTAGTCACAGGATTAGTGTGAATTTATGTATCAGATTACAACATGCTGAGACAGGTGTGACAGTGAATCAGATAAATTAAAAAATATTTAATCTTCTTAATAAACTAAATTCTTACATTAAAAGTTAGTCTGCTCAAAGCAACCAAAGAGGTATGCAGTGATTTATGTCCTTTAGCATGCCTAAATAAGAGAAGAAATACTTACATGTAAGATAGTGATGCTAAATCTCCTGACTCGAATGACTTGCAAATCCCTTTTATAGTCTGATAACCATGTCAAGCTCTTGATGACTTACTGTATGTCAGACTGTCTTAAACACAATGCCCTGTCCATCCCGCAGATGCTGTGATTGACTTGACCATGATCTCAACAGCGGAGGTCACCAACGTCAATCACTTTTCCATCTCTTGTATCGCTGGAGAGAGCCACCCTGACAAGGTTGAGTTGGACATCAAGAGAGACAACAAAATCCTCATATTCCCCAAGAGGCCTAATTTTAAAGTGTATAAGCCCAGGAACGTGGAGGCTGTGGCCAGAGACTTTCGTGACCTGGATAATATTGGCATCTTCTTCTGTGAATCTGCTCACGGGGACAGTCCACTTGAGACTGTCACAATGATCAATAACTTTCCCAGAGGTGGGTTTAGACTTTATAAAAACTTACAGGAGAGTTTTTACTGACCAAGCCTGAACTTGACTATTTGTGCCCTGCAGTTTTCTTAAGCATCCAGTTTGGGTTGTGCGTCATGTTTAAAAATTAAATGTGTGTACATGTGTTTCTTTGTAGCAAGTTTTGTCCCAACTCACCTCACGCTGACCGCTAACAAAGGAGAGACAGTTCACCTCAGCATGCAGCTACTCAGCTCCCAAAAGAGAGATGTGACCTGGAAATACAATGGTAAGCCAGTTTACATAGCTTAAGACAGACACAGGAAATTTAATGTGCAGTTAAGAAGCCTCACACTTTCTTGTGCAAATAAGTACAAAAGATGATTTTTTAAAAACACATTGAAACTATTCCATCCATGTTTCTCTGTTTCATGTAGGAAACTACTATTATATGACTCACTGGATCGATGTGATCAATCGCACTGCTGTTCTCACTGTGGAGAACGCAGCTTTTGCCAATCAAGGCATCTACAGTGCCAGCTACGTGGGGGACAGCCCTCTCCAGGGAGCTTGGATGAGGCTCATTGTCAGAGGTTTGCTGGATCCTGACATTTACACGCGAAGAAACAAACATTCACATGGCCATTTACACACTGAGGTTCAGATTGTGTTTTACATCTGTTTTTCCGCTAACTGGCTGCTGGCTTTAGCCTTATTTTTAATGCACAGACATGAGAGTCGTCTCTCATCTAATTATCAGCAAATAAGCACGTTTCAGCAAATCTCAAAACATATCATGAAAAGAACTCTTTCTAATAACAGCTGGGAGTTGGTTTTGAGCTTATTCAGTTCCAGCTTTAACATGACATATGTTTAAGTGTGATAGCACATGTGCTTGTTCAGTATGAACACCATCTCCACCCTCCACCTGCTCTGCTCTGAGATTCCCCTATTCCCTCTGTCTCTCTGTCTCCACCAGGTGCAGTGGGTTTTATGGGGTTTTTTCTCTGTGCATTTGACGACATAATTCTATCCCTCTACAATTCAAAAGACATCTAAATGATATTGTATGTATTTAAAGTAATTACAAGATTTTGTAAGATGGCCGGTAGCAAATGCAGTTAAACAGTTATTTGGGTCTCAATAGACTGAAAGCTTCCAATTTTACAGGCAAACTGCGCGTATTTACGGAAGACATAACGTGTACGGATTTTGCAGCTCACACCTTCTACACATTGTATCATACCTGTTCTCTAAGGAAGACAACTCTTTTTATGTTTAGATTGTCCCAGTAAGAAGTGGGGTCCGTACTGTGCCCAAGACTGTCCGGAGTGTCTCAACGGTGGAGTGTGTCATGATGCTGACGGACTCTGTATCTGTCCACCAGGGTTTAGGGGGTCACACTGTGAGACAGGTTTGTACTGAACTCAATACAACATCCTAACAAGCGTAGTAAAGTTCAGCTTTGTGTGTGTGTGTGTGTGTGTGTGTGTGTGTGTGTGTGTGTGTGTGTGTGTGTGTACATATTTAGATTTTTTTTCTTTTGTTCTGAGTTAAATACTAACGTCAGCATGCTAATGTTCACAGTGATAGTGCTAGCATGTTGATGATTAGCAGGTGTAATGTTAACCATGTTACCACCTTATTTAAGCTTGTTAGCATGCCAACGTTTGCTAATTATTACTTAATACAAAGTACAGCTGAAGCTGATGGGGATCCGTTTGGTTTGGCAGGTATTTGGTCATAAACCAAAGGTCATAAGCTAATAGCTACTGACTTTTAACATGTTTATCTCTGCTGTAAAGTTGGGTATTTTAACACGAGGGTCTGTGAGGATTGGCTCACTTTTGGAGCCAGCCTCAAGTGGCCATTCGAGGAACAGCAGTTTTAGGCACTTTCACCTTGTCTTCATTATTCAGCACCAGAGGTTGCTGTTGGTTGCTGACCCGATGGTGTCCTACCAGTTGGGACTGGGCAAATTTAATCCACCTTTGCGTCTAAGCTATTTTGATCCTAACTGGGTACATTTTGACCCCAATTGGGTAATGCAGCTATTACCTGTGTGTACGTGTGTTGTTGAGCTGTCAGTACTTGAGGTAAGGAGACTACATGTGAAGTGCAGTTCATTTAAATGGCAAACATTAGATCAACATTACATCTTCACTGCATTTGGGTAATGACTTTACCTGTAAGTGTGTCTTATATTAAAGCAATCAGATATAGTTATAGAGTCAGAATCTATTGGTAACAGATGAATACACTGGCAGACTAGTTACTCTGTCCTTAGTTGTGTTTTGCAAGGCAGGTTGAGCCATGATACAGCAAAACTCAAGGAATTTGAATAAACACATTTGTGAATTTGTCTTTCTCTGATGGTTTGCAGCCTGCAGGGAAGGAATGTTTGGCCCAAACTGCGGGGAGTCATGTGGCTCCGAGCTGAACTGCAAGGGGCTTCGCTTTTGCCTACCAGACCCTTACGGCTGTTCTTGCGCCAGCGGCTGGTTTGGGAGCCGCTGTGAGAGGGGTGAGTGCTGCATCACCTTAATTTGTCCCTGTTTTGTTTGTTTTTTTCATTAGAATAGTATGTTCATAGGTTTAACAGCATGTGTTTACTCTTCTGTGTGTCAGCCTGCCATAATGACATGTATGGACCAGACTGCAGGCTGAGCTGTAAATGCCAGAATGGAGGAGTTTGCAATCGTTTCAGTGGATGCCAGTGTCCCACAGGGTGGAGAGGACAGAACTGTGAGAAGTCTGGTAGGTACTGCCATCTTAACTTAATCCTTCTTTTGCTCCATGTCTCTCTGTAGCTTTGCCTCCCATGTTCAATGGAATCAGCTGCACTGAAACTTTGATATATTCTCTCTCCTCATCACTGCAAAGTACATTTCCATTTTCATCATCCTCCTTACCAAATACCATCTCCTTCTTCATTATCATGACAGTAAACATTTGGTAACATGCACAAATTACAAAACTTAAATAACATGGAGTTTAATTAAACTGTTTCCCCAAAAAAGATGGCTTCATCAGGGTTTATGATAGAATCCTAAACCTGATGAAGCCAGCATGTCTGGGATGAAGTTGGTTTCTTAATGCATAGGTTAAACATGAAACATATTAATGGGACACATGGTTTAGAAATCTCAGTATATACGTATTTTCGTTTTATGTTTCCAAAATATATTTTTGTTGGGAATATTGAAAGTGAGGCATGTAGCAGCAATGCACATCTATTGCTCTATTTTCTAGGGAGGGAAGGTTTTGACATATACTGCTATCATCATTCTCTCTACTGCCACATTGGTTTCCCTTTGTTGCTATCCACGTTATCATGTCTTACTCTCTAACCCATGCCACTCTCCTTTTTCAGATCTGGCTCCCCAGATCTTGGAATTGGATAGTAATTTGGAGTGGAATCTGAACTCAAGCCCCAAGATCTGTTGTTCAGCCACAGGCAACCCCCTGCCCAGCCACAACAGCATTGAGCTGCGGAAGTTGGACGGCACTGTGCTAAAGGTAAAAAGGCCAACAGTAATATATGGATATTATACTGATATGGATATCATCTTAAATGTTGTGTTGTCTTTTCCTGGTTTTAAAGGCTGCATTATAGTAAAGTGGTGTCATTTTCTGAACTTACCGGACTGCTCTGTTTATTATTTCCTTTACCCACCTAGTCATTACATCCACATTACTGATGTTTATTACGGTGACCCTGAACAGGATAAGCAGTTATGGAAAATCAATGAATGAATGATTATTTATCAGAAGTCTCACTGTGTAAATATTTTGTGAAAGCACCAGTAGTTAACCCTACAATATTGTCACAATATCGATATAGAGGTATTTAATCAAAAATGTTGCCCAGCTCTACTTGCAACAATCCTGTCAAGATAACTCACAGTAAAGCCTGAAAAAAATACACGTTTGATAAAACTTCAGTCGAGGTAGTCAGACAGAGATTAAATACAAGGCCACACAAGGAGAAGGAGGTGGCTGGATGAGGACAGGACAAAGATGTCTCAAGATTCATTATGTTACTGTTCTTTTTTGTGCATTTTGATAAGATTTCACCACATGAAAAAAGTTAGAAATATTTACATTTCTATTTTTGGGTATAGGTTAAACAAACACAATACAACATGTTAATTAGTGAGCTTTACAGGTGCTGATAGGCAGATGTTTTTAACTTTGGGGAGAGCTGGTCTGTCATGCTTAACATGCAGACATAAGCACAGCATTGCTAACTCTCAGCTAGAGAGCAAATAAGCTTATTCCCAAAATGTTGAATTATTCCTTAATAATTCCTTTATTCCTGTTAAATGAACTAAAGAAAGCAGTTTGTCGACCTCCAGCAACATTGTTGGTTGCTGTGAATACAATTAAATCATACTGCGCCTTTAAGATTGGGCTGATGCTTACAAGGTTGAGTCAATCTCAGAGGAAGTCAACAACACAATGGCCAGACCAGATAAGGCTGTATCGCTCTACAGAGCAGTGCTTACCACGTGTTGCCTATAAGTGACATGTTCAAATTCTGTGTTTTTCTTTCTGTGCTGTTTCCTTGATAATAGACGCAATCTGATAAAGAATTTTACCCGCACTTCCCACAGGAATAAAGAGGATGTTCTTAGCACAAATCCAAGCAGCCATAAAAATAGGCGCAGGAAATGAAAATGTGGTTTTCACTGTGCGGTGCATTATTTTGTGTGATATGTGTTTTTGTCTCAGGCCTCTCGCACTGTCATGGACTCGAATAAGAGTACAGCCCTGTTTGAGATCCCTCATCTGAGTGCTCAACAAGGAGGATTGTGGGAGTGCAGGGTGTCCACCAATGGGGGCCAGGACTCCCGCAAGTTCAACCTCACCATTAAAGGTTTGTGTGTGTGCTTTCTTTTGAGTAAGATTTCCAGCACACAACAGCAACAAAGGTAACTTTTTTTGTTCTTTCTGTGTCTACTCAGAGCCCCCTGTGCCCACTACTGCCCCCAGACTGCTGGAAAAAAGAAGCAAGCAGCTGCTGGTGATGCCGGTGGACTCCCACAGAGGAGACGGCCCCATTGTCTCAACCAGGCTCCTCTACAAGCCGGTGGAGAACATAGGCTCTTGGTCCTCCATTATAGGTGAGATATCATTTAAAGATGTCTTTAAATGATAAATCACAGAGAGTTACATTATCAGAAGATTATTTTTGGCTTTTATTTTATTCCACAGTAGCAAACGCAAACGTTGCAGTAAGTCATTACGGTTACGGTTATGATGATGTATCACTCATCATATAATTAACAAAATAACTGTTAATTTTTAATAACTTTACCTGTATATTCCAAATATGTATCAAATAATAAACAAAATCATGTGATCAGCATTTCCTGTACCCACTTTGTTTCAGTTTATAGTGACAAAGAGCCCATTACGCTGATGAACCTCAAACCTTCAACAAGCTACCATGTCCGTGTCCAGCTGAGTCGGCCTGGGGAAGGCGGAGAGGGGGCTATGGGGCCAGAGGCCGTCATGGAGACTGATTGTCCGGGTAAGATCCACAGATAACTGGCATCACACACATCCTGAACATGATTGTATTTATTTGGAAATCTTGCCTGGGAACAAATATCTATAGTCTGCACCACAGAACTTGAGCAAGCCCAATTATCTTGTGTCTGGTCGGACTAATAGTTTGCTGAGCGGTGCTGTTCCCAGGCCTTGAGGAGCCAGTTGTCTATTCCCCAGTGAGCATATCTCTCCTGATGACTCGAATAAAGGACAAATATAGAAAGATACAAATGGACAGAATTGGTCTGTGGGCACTTCTTTGCTAAATATAAAATGAGGACCCTGTGATATTAAAACTACAATAACAGAAGCTAACTTTGTCATCAGTCAGCTAGGAACCACAAAATTAATCATTTCATAGCGAGAACCTGCAGTTAAGTAGCAGTGATTTTATTCCTCAGTTATTGTGGTGTAGAGGGAGAGAGAATATCTGAGTACAGAAAAGATCATGGGAAAAAAAAAAAACTGAAACAGAAAAGTGATTGTTTTGGATTGTCCTAGTTGCATACTTCTATTCAGTTTGACTCTTTGGCAACATGTGGTTAGATCAATGTGTGAAATGGAATGAATTTCATGTTACAAGGCAACGTTGGTCTCTTGCACAAGCACAAAGTATTTGTAATAGTGACTTGTACACTTTTGAGAAGGACTACAGAACAGTTTAAGACTGTGAAGTGAGAAGTCGTTTTCAAAATGGCATATGATAAAAATGAAATGTTCATAAACATACTGTATTTATGGCAGCTAGTTATCCATTGGATGCTTTGGTCATACAGTATAGTCAGCCAAAATTCAAGTAAACTCTCAAGACAGGTTGTCGGTTCATCACAGAACTCAGTGTCCCTATATCCATACTAACTGTATGTAGTATGCACTATATACTAATCCTGATAGTATACTGTTCGTATACACAACATCTTTAACCATTTTATACTTAAAAAAGATGATACTTGCACAGCTGAATATCAGTCATACTGTGAATGAGAGTGTTAGCAAATGTTTTTGTATGAATTGGATTTGACATGCAACACATTCAGATCCTGAACAGTGGGAGGGAACCAGAGCACCCTTGCGAAACCCACATGAACCATGGGGGTAAATTCAGAAAGGACCAGGACCAAGATTTAAAGCTAGTACCTTCTTGTGAGCTGACAGTTCAAACAACTGTGTGGCAGACAGCTGAAATATAAATTGAGGAAATCATCCAATCCACTTCAAAATACTTTATCTATCCCTCAGGGGGCAATTTTAAGGAACCGTGATTGATGTAGTTAGAGAAATTCACAAGGAGCTGTTAGTCCCCTCAGCTCACCCTGTGTTCTCTGTTGCTGCAGAGCCCACAGTTCAGCCTGAGATTGACATCAGCTCGGTGGAAGGCCGCAATGCCACTGTACGCTGGCGACTGCCCGCCAACAACGGCGTTAATGCCGGCACAGCCAGTGGCTTTTTAGTGCAGCTCTTCAGTCCGCACGGTGAGAAACTACGGGAGGAGATGACCCTGCTCACTGTACTCTCCACAAAGTTCCACAACCTGGAGTACCAGCAGGACTACACCGTGGTGGTGAGCCTCGTCAACTGCGGCAGCCAAGGGCCGGCTTCCAAGCCCTACCAATTCCGCATCAACAGCCAGGGTAACTAGAAACTCTGCTGTTAACAAGCTGTAGGGGAGGCTCCCTTAAAATGTTGCAGGGCTTTCTGTGCAGTTTATAATTCATTTACAGTGGTGTGTGGCAAAACAGGAGGTCTAACACAATACACAGAAGAGGCTTGAGTATTTAGTTTTAATGGTTAATATAAAAGATACATATATATGGGATGATAAGAGCTTCTTACTGTAGATTCACTGTAAAAACTCTTAGTATGCTTTGTGCTTGCTAGTTGCTTGGTGACTCTCTCCCTGCCCACAAACTTTAATGGAGTTGAGGAACAGTTTAGCAGCTGTGATAAATCCAGTTTAGCTGCAGTCAGTGGAGATCAACAAGTGAGAAAAAGAGCCATCCAACTGAACAGCAATGAATGCCCATTTCTTTAGTGTTAAAGCTTTCACAGAGCAGTAATTTCATTTTGAAATATAGTTTTACAGGATCACTGTTGATTGTGATTAACTATGATACTTGCCCTGTGTCTCAGGTCCGTCATCCCCACGCAACGTCCAGGCCCTGCCTCTGTCCGTGTCAGCCATCCAGGTGAGATGGCAGCCCCCTGTAGATCCCAATGGAGGCATCATCAAATACATCATAGAATACCAGACAGTCGGCCAGGGGAGTCCTCACCCTTGGGTGGACACAGATGATGGAAACAAGACCACCAAAGATGTGACAGCACTCAACGACAGCACACTCTACCAGTTCAGAGTTAGAGCTTTCTCCAAAGTGCCCGGAGAGTGGAGCAAGTTTGTTGAGGCGATGACACAAGGGGATGGTGAGTCAGAAGTTACTGTCTGCTCAACCACCGTTATCCACCATTACTACAACTGACATGTTGATGTAAGATTAATTCAAGCTTGACATGACAGTTTGTAATTATAAAATATTTGGCACCCAAATATGGGATGTCAGACTAGAAAAGTTTGAGTAAGCCTTGCTGTAAGCCTCGTCTCTGGGGGACACCAGGGTAGCAAATAAATTCTGGATTACTGCAATGAGTAAGTAGAAGTAGCTTCCAATGGAAAATTTCTACACTACTGTACTTGTGGTCAGTATGGGTCTTATCCCAGGTGATGTCCAACAGGACCACCCACACAGGGACAGGGGTTTATTTGGGATAATAGTACACAGACAGCCTGTTTATCTCCACTGTCTAAAAATCCATCTCCCTACTTGGGTTTTCTCTCTATCTTCCACTCTGCCCTCTGTCCTCCCTTTCCATCTCTTCCCCTCTGCCAAAACAGGCCTTCAGAGTTTAACCCCGACCACCCAGGGTGTCGCTAGGAGGCCTCCTGGGGACAGTTACCAGCTGTTGGTGGCAGTGGTTGGTTCGGTAACTGTCACCTGTGTGACTATCCTGCTTGCACTGTTGGCTCTTTTCTTCATCCGCAAGACGCTGCTCAACCGTCGGCGCAAGTTCACCTACCAGTCTGGATCGGTAAGGAAAGCTGAGAGATTTGCTCAGTCCTAGTTGACATCACGAGTGATCTGACAAAGCTCAAATGTGTTTAGAGAGAATCTTACATTAGAGAACTTAAATATATGTATTCATTGCCATGCTTAAGACTGTTTATACCCTCAGGGTGAGGAGACTATTCTGCAGTTTAACTCAGGAACTCTGACGCTGACACGGAGGCCCAAGCCGACACCAGAGCCCCTCACCTATCCAATCCTGGAGTGGGAGGATATAAAGTTTGAAGATGTCATTGGAGAAGGCAACTTCGGCCAGGTATTTAGACTCTTAAGTCCCCCTCCCCTCAAAAATGTGTTTTTTTAAGCTCATGTCCCCTAAAATGACCCTGACTTTACAGACATGTATCTGTAAAACGTTTGTCACTATCAAAGTGTTTTAAATTTCCTCTGCCGAAGGGGGCAATGACTTTGCACCTCACCAAAATGAGAGATTCAAACATACCCTGGCAAGTTAGCATCTAACCAAAACCCCATTTAGAGTGCCCATTGGCTTTAAGAGAACCGTGTGTGGTAAAATGCTAACTCATTTCCAGGTTTTAGGACTCCTTAAGCACTCTTTACAAAAGCAAATTGCTGTGTCTAACACAGGAAACACATATTGATGGGGGAACAGATTTCGGCACAACACTGGCAAAGAAACCTCCAGCACAGAGCAGACTTGTCAATGCAGAGAGCAGAGTTAGCATTAGCATAATGAAAATTTGAGAAACCAAAAAAGTAGAGTGTGAAGTTTTTGGATGTACACTGGACCCTGGAACTTCCTTACACTATCTACTAAAAACCCCATTGTAGCAGATATTATACGTTTCATGACCATTAACGCTGTGTTAGCAACTGCCAGCTAGCCTACAAGCTAACAAGTTAATAAACAATGTAAACATGCATTTGCACTGATCAATCTGATTCATCTGCTAGTCACTGATTTGGTTGCACAACAGACTCCTCATCTGAGTCTGGGTCTGACTGGGTCTGGATCTGAAGTAATGAAACGTGTCTTGAGGGGGACTTTAAATGTTTCCATTCTTCACTGACATCTTTTATTCACTGAGTTAAACATGTGAGCTGACAAATGTTTCAAAACCAGGTCATCAAAGCCATGATCAAGAAGGATGGCAACAAAATGAGCGCAGCCATCAAGATGCTGAAAGGTACATTTATGCAAGCACTCACAAACACACACACATACCGTACATGCATCACACACAAACACGCTGACGCACAGCAAATAATAATATCCCACTCGCAGCGTATTCTTTTACTGATGTGAAAACTGCATTCAAAAGACGCCAGCTGAAGCTGCTTTGCTTGCACTTTGTCTAATGACGCTGTGCGGGCTGATCTTCCTGCAGAGTTTGCCTCGGAGAATGACCACAGAGACTTTGCAGGGGAGCTGGAGGTGCTGTGTAAACTAGGCCAGCATCCCAACATCATCAACCTGATCGGCGCCTGCGAAAATAGAGGTGAGTGAGCGACACCTAGTGGCTTTTATGGATATTGATGAGCCTTTGATTTACACTATTGAAGAATACTTATGATGCATAATACTGTTTTTGGCAAAGGTAAGGATTCATAAGTCACACGTATTTATGGGCTGCTGCGTGCAAACCTACAAAGGCTGCATGTATGTTACTTTACCTTGCTTATCTGGTGTCCACGCCCTATACATTTTGTGTATAGTGTATATTGTGGCTGCCATTTGGTGGACATTGGCCAATGTTTAGGTTCTGTAGGACACTTTTTTTATGGCAGGAGAAATGTATGAAGAGATCCAGTCTACTGAATGTATTATAGTATGTACAGTATCTAATTTATGTCATTTGCCACAGCATAAACCATTTATGGTATTACCCTATTATTTACCATACTCAGCATATATCTAAAATAATAAATAATATATATATATAATATATATAGATATTTGATGAAACAATCCCAATTGAATGTCCTCTTAGCTTACATTAAGACAATTATCTTAGTCATCAATACAGTTTTCTTAAATGCATGTTAGATATGCAAATTAGACATTATCTTATTAATTCTGTGCTTTCTGTGCAGATTTCCAGAATGGAAATCAGACCTAAAACAAACCCCTAAATGTGTATTTGGGATGTTTCTTTCCACTAGTCTGAAACAAAACATGTTTTGGATGCAAAAAAAGCCCAGAATCTCAAAATTGACCAGTGCATGAAAAAACTAACAGCCACAGCGAGAAAGCTGGAGGAAGAAACCCACCTACATACGAATCGTTTATAACTATTTAACTGATAGATATCACCTTGAATCTTCCCCAGTTGATTACTTAGGCCTCCTAGCTTTCTCTGGAGTGTTTAAACATATCGCACAGTCTTTATCAGCGGGTGGAGTTTGTTGGCTTGTCATGTAGATGGATCAGTGGACATGTGAGCTCACTGTTATGTTTTCATCCGTAGCACTTTTAACAACATCTTGCCCACATGTGTGTTGTATGGTGATTAATATACTGGATTGGTATGTATTGCAAAATACATGTGGAGACTCTCCAAATATATTCAGATAATTTAAATGTGTTCGCCAGTGCATTTTGCTCAAGATGTTTCAGTAGTGACCTCTAACAGGACAGATTTAGGCTGATAGCTTCCTATTTCTATCCATCCTGATTTTACAAACTGTAGCTGTGCATGTAGCACTGTCAAGGAACAGGTTAAATTCTTTCTGCTGGAGATCCAAACAGATACTCCCATCTGATCCTCTGTCATCTGCACCTGGAAAGCCCCAGAATGTGTCCAATCTAAATACTCCTTGGCCGCCAGAAGCATTTTGCAGAAGCATCACATTTGTTTGATTTGTCCATGTGCCTCACAAGCATACTGCTGCGTCATGTATTTATGTATTTGTATAAGGTTTCCTTGGCCCCCTCACTTTATACCATGGAGTATCAGTTTCCCGCAGCTACATCCGACAGCCTCTCCATCGAATAATTGGATTGCTTTTGTGTGATCAAAGATTGATAACGTATAAAAGAGGAAGTGTAGTATGGAAAGTACATCAGTGAGGACATTACAAAACCAAATCAGCCTTGAAAAATAAACATCTGACTAATTCACCCCACTGGTGTCACTTCCAAGTAGTGCTCGACTGTGCAGGCCTTCACTCTCCTGTGTTTACATCTGTCGTTTAACTCAGGTTCACGTCTTTTATTTAGTGATAAGAGTACAAAAACACATTTACACTGTAACACCCCAGCCTCAGCTAGAACAACAAATCTCATCAAATCTCTCATGAGTAGATCACTGTTAAACAATCATGAGTATTGCAGTGTTTAGTAGTTAAAATGTCCGGAAAGTTTATATCCTCCCTTTGTGTAATTTTCTTTTTCTTTTTTTTATTGTTGCTTTTTTTTATGCAATTTGTGTTAGAATCACTGAAAGGTTAACACATGTGCATGTCATTTACAGTATGGAACGACAGGCTCAGGGCTCAACCTGATTGTAAAATGGAGGAAAAAGAGAAAGGAAGTAAGAGAGGGAGAGGAAAAGGAAGGATTGTTGTGGGAAAGAGGGCAGGGAGAAAAGCAGAGTGGAAGCTAAAGATGGGAAAGTAAAGAAAGACAAGAGATCAAGAAGAAAGACGTGCTTTCGGGGAGTAATATTTCTTTGGCATACAGTTCATGTGTTCTTCCTGTGCTGCCTCTCCCTTCGCTCAAGCTGTTAAAATATATTTTACTGTAACAGAGACAGTGGCTTGCAGTGGTAGCACAAGCTGTTGCTCAACTGCTGTTTTTAGCATTTTAGGAGTTTTCTGATTCTTTTTTCTCTGGATTCTGACTTTTATTTGTTTAATCCGCTCTGCATCTGTCGGCGATTTTCATATACCAAAAAAAAAAAGGGGGAAAGATATATGTTGTTTTCAGCTCATACACTCTCGTCTTGCAGAGATCTGGAACAAATTCACTCTTCTTTACATATCAAGATTGAGAAAGAATTAAGTGCGTGCAGGGGTGATACAGCACTGAACTGTTGAACGGCAGGACAGGACACGCCGACTTCAGGATGAGAACGGGCTGGACAGGAGGAGGAAATGAACACAGAGGATATATGATAGATACTCAAATGTCAAGGGGAAGATAAAGATTTAAGATAGTCAGCATCCTCTGGATCAGCTTTTATAGCACAACATTTTTGCTGATCTCTGTGGAGACTATATGCTAATACACTGCCACACATGTAGAGCTGATTTAATGAAGTTGGTCCCAGGTCAGGACAAGAGTTAATTCATGCATCATCAAAATTAAACCCTAAGCCAGTTTAAAGATGTTGGGAGGTTTGAAAACCTTGGTCCCTTACAGCAAAGAGTCGAAAACTACCTTCTGTTTCCTCACTTTGAAGACAGGAAAACACAGTAATCCATACACAGTGTTTCGCTGTGCTAATGTGCTTGGTTTGAAAGAAACATCTTTTACTGTTTCATACTGAGCAAAGAAAATTGTTTTGGAATGACGTTGCTGCAGGAAACACAGCATGTCCTGATTAACATAACCTCTTGTAGCCGAGAAGGAACATAATTGTATTATGTTCCAGGTCTTTGACCAGTCTGTCCATCGCCCCGTTATTCTTTCCTTCCACATATGGTATTAACTAATTGTGTTGGCACTCTTTCTACTCCTGGTGAAATCAACATGAAACCCTTCCAACAAGCACAAATGCCTCGTGACCTGTAGGAACTCTGGTTTTGGCTGGAAGCCACCATCTATTAACAGAGCATCAACCATCTGGTTGATCTCCTTGAGGATTTCATGAAAGGTCTGCTTTACCTCTGTCTGTGTTAAGATAGAGCCGTTGAAGGCCGAGCCCCTTACCAGCTGTAGCTGGGTCTCTTCCCAGCCTATTGCAGGCAGGCCAGCCAAGCTTTTAGTCACAGTTTTTAGGAAGCTGAGCAGTTAACAGCTCACAGACAGAAAATTAAATGTTTATTAGCAGCAGCCTTAACTCTATTAATCACCATCATACATTATATATTTCCCCAAAGTGATTTCAATACATTAAACATCATGAAGAAAGTACATTTATGGCACAAAATATACCGTATTTCCATACAGTACCGTAAATAACAGGATAAACTCCTCTTTCTGTGTTACTCCCTCTCTGTGCTCTCCAGGTTACCTGTACATAGCCATTGAATATGCTCCCTATGGTAACCTTCTGGACTTCCTGAGGAAGAGCCGAGTGTTGGAGACTGATCCCGCCTTCGCCAAGGAGCATGGCACTGCTTCCACTCTCACCTCCCAGCAGCTGCTGCAGTTCGCTGTAGACGTGGCAACTGGGATGCACTACCTAAGTGACAAACAGGTAGGAGAGGAGAGAGTGTGTATGTGGGTGGCTGCTTGTATATTTCTTTGTCCATGTTGTTGAAAATGTCTTGCTTCTCATAACAGGTTTTTTGTTTTTTCTAGTTGCCACATGACAGTTGATGTTGGGAAAATAATGAAATGACTCAAAATTAAATTAAATTTAAAAAATGTTTTAAAGTTGATTAAATTATTTCTAAAGATTTATATAAAATTCTAATGCGGCAGAGGTGTAACAATGTAATAAAACCTATATATTTCTTACTGATTGCAACATAATCAAAATAATACATGAACTGGCCTCAATTCCTCATAAGTATTGTACTTCATAGAGTATTTTAAGCTGCAATAATTGAGCTATTCCATAATTACTGTTGCATCATATTGTATGTTACACCCCATTTTAATAACTTATAAATTCAATGATGTGATTACCGTGGTACATTACTCAAGCATGTTATTACATAAGAAGCTTGTTTATATCTTTGGTACACTTAAAAGGACATTTTATAATACTTGCTTAAACTATTACATCATTCAGATCCAGATATGTGATTATTAGTTACTACATTGCCTTAAGAAAATTAATCTTACTTTACATTGGCTCATCATAAGGACATGTTGAAGCTATATTTAATGACACACAAAAAATAGATACAGTTAAATGTTACAATATTGTATCTGTTCAAACATATATACTCATGATGTGTCTGTAAAAATGATTCATGCATCAGGCCTAGTGTTCTTACCAGTAATAACGCCTCTCCTCTCTTCTGATCTCTTGCCGCTAGTTCATCCACAGGGATTTGGCAGCCAGGAATGTCCTCGTAGGAGACAGCCTTGTGGCAAAGATAGCAGACTTCGGCCTGTCCCGCGGAGAGGAAGTTTACGTTAAGAAGACGATGGTGAGTCGTGAGGTCAGGCACAGTTGCACTTTTGGTTTTTTTTGAGAAAAGAACTAACAGCTAACAGAGGGCACTGGTTGTTTGAAATGTATGCCATACAGTATGTTTTCATTTTACAGTCATTAATGCTATTTAGTTCAGCTTCTATCGCTGACATGTTGAAGACACAACTACGTCCTTTTGTGAAATAGCAGAAGACTGATCAGTCACACAAACAAACTGCAACAGATGTTTATCTGTAGATATCTGCACATGATATTGTGACACCACAGTGTGAAATCTGTAGTCTGTCAGTCAAGTTGTAGACCGTGGTTGTTACTTTATCAGTGTATCATTGTGAAAAAGACTAAAGCTGCAATGATTAATCGACTAGCTGTCAACTAATAAATTAATTCCCAACTAATCTGATAGTTGATGAAACAGATTTCATATATCATTTTTGGAAAATAAAGTAAAAATTCTCTGATTCTAGCTTCATACATGTGAATATTTTCTCACTCCTCCATGACAGTAAAGTGACAAAACAAGACATTTGAGGACGTCATCTTGGGCTTCGGGAATCACTGATTAACATTTCTCACCATTTTCCGACATTTTATAGACTGAACATCTATTGATTAATTGAGAAAATAATTGACAGGTTTATCGACAGTGAAAATAGTCATTAGTTGTAACCCCAGAAAGACTATATTATTTTAACAACTTACATTAAAGAGTAATAACTGATACTAAGTCAAATTCAAATTAAAGTCAAGTCTAATTAAATGCAATCAAACAGCCTAAACAAGGCTTTTGGTTGTTTAAATCTAGTTTAATAATAATAATAATAATAATAGATTTTATTTATAACGCACTTTACATTTGAATACAAATCTCAAAGTGCACATACAAATCTCAAAGTGCACAAAGTGCAGTTTAGGTTGGTTTTTACTTCAGACAGCAACTCAGAGATTCTGGTAATACATGAAATGACCTGAGGAGGGCAGTAAATTCCATCAACTGCAGCATAGTGTGACGTGACAGTACACCGGTGTGCCACATTGCCCTAATAGGCCATGGACTTGTAATTTTTACTCTTCATTTACTCATTTTTTTAATTGATTAATTTTAATATCACAATCAGACTCTTTGCATGTGTAAGCAAGTTAATATGTCAGCATGGCAGTATGTTTTACATTGATCTGTTGCATTGCTTTCAGGGGAGGCTGCCTGTACGCTGGATGGCCATTGAGTCCCTGAACTACAGCGTGTACACAACCAAGAGTGATGTGTAAGTGTACAGTGGCAACTCATCTGTTCAACTAACATCATTCCTGACACTAACGATTGCACTCTCTGCAGCAGGTGCTTCAGTTATGTCTGTATTTCAAACTGCTGTACCAAAATCAAAAAAAAAAAAAGTTTCTGGGAGCTTTGGGGGCATATTGAGTGACACGGCAGGCTTCTGACTTAGCAAACAAATCATCCCTCTGTCACTGGTGGAGTGATGATAGTGTGTTGTGTAACTGATAAGCCCAAACAGGAAGCTTTGGGTACACCTTAGCAGACAGGCCGAGACGTTGGCCAGTCAACTGGAGCCTATTTATACACTGCGGAGAGCACACTTGAAGAGCGTGGGACAGCTAACGGAAGAAGTGTGAAGGGTGCCTGTAGGGTCAGAAAGAGTGGTAAACATTACTATGAGAAACAAGACTGCAAATGAGAGACAGAAAACAAGATCTGAGACAGAGCGAGAAGAGATAAGCAAAGACAAAGACATAGAGGCAGAAAGCACAAACAACACTTGTCTACTCGTATGATCTACCACACAGCACCGTGGCAGGTGAAATAAGTAGTGTTTTTCTTGAATTCTGTCACTAATCAGATCGCAGGAAAGATGGTGGTTTCATGTTGTTGAGACACTCAGTGTTTCCTCCTTGGTTTCGGTGATGATGTTGAGATACATGTGCATTTTAATCATTCAAAATAAAACATAATCATTGTGCTCCTGTGTATATTTATTTAGTTATGTGAATATTTAAACGGAGTCTGGCGTGTTTCACATGCAATGCATTGTAAAAACATGAAAACCTGATGGTTGCAATAGCAACAGCAGCATTTCTAGCGAATGCATTCATTTTACTGGTTTCAAAATATTGCATAATTGTCTGTATATGTAGATCAGCAGGTGTAAGATAATGCTGTTGTCTTTGCAAAGTTTTGACCTTAACTCACACATGATCGACAAAGGAAGTCCCAGGTGAAGACCTTAAGTGACTGATAATTTTCAGGTGTTACTTACAAAACCGTCAGAATTATTCCCATGTCTTTACTATTTTACTAACCTTTCTGTCCTTGCATTTTCTCTCCCAGGTGGTCTTTTGGAGTTCTCCTCTGGGAAATTGTAAGCTTAGGTAAGTAGGCACTCATGTCATCAAGGGGTGGTAACAAGATGGTGACGATCCTCGCCATTGCTTAAATATCAATCACCATCAACATGATTGAAGCATTTTCTCAATTTCTTGTTTGTGTGTGTGTGTGTAGGTGGCACACCGTATTGCGGTATGACTTGTGCGGAGCTTTATGAAAAACTGCCACAAGGCTACAGGATGGAGAAGCCCAAAAACTGTGATGATGAGGTGTAAGTATTCAACATTTTGTAGCTAATGATTAGCTTCCTATGTCTCTCTTTTCCATTGTTATTCCCTATTAATCAATGGCTCTCTCTCTGTCCAGCTACGAGCTGATGAAGCAGTGCTGGAGGGATCGGCCCTACGAGAGACCCCCCTTCTCCCAAATCTCTGTCCAGCTCAACAGGATGCAGGAGGCCAGGAAGGTAATGCTGCCCTCACACAATGTCAGCAGAGAGAAAATGTCCAGTTGTTACTCTAAGATGGCTACCCCATTGCTAAAAACCATGGTAACATCAAACTAAAAACCATCATGTGTTGGGGATCACTCCAGCTACAACACAGCGATCCCCCACTTAATGTGAATATGGGTCAGGGGTGTAAAGTGTGTGCAGGAGGGGTGGACGCAATGGCCATGTCACTGCTTACTTCCTCCCTACTTCCAACGCCTTTGCTTGGACCCTACCCATCTTTGGACCATCCCGTCATCATGATGTTAATACACAGCTCTAAAATTTTGTGACTCCATCTTGCATGGTTGCAATGTTATATCATTTACAAAATCTGTCCACAGACATACGGACAGAAAGACAAAAACAATACACCAAAAACCACTTGTGGGGTTTGTTGCGGCTCCAATTTAGGACTGCGTTTCACCATGACGACAAACACACACAGACTCACAAGGTGAAATAGTAACAGCCAATGCAACGTTATGGCTGCTGGTAATAATGTAGTCTTAAATAACTATTTTTGTTTATCGAGTTACATATAGGGTGTTACTATTGGAATTAATTTGCACCAAACTACTGCCAGTGGTAGGTTTGCAGCCATTTGGCACCAGTTTGTTGACACGTCACCAAGACACTTTTCACCAAGTAAGGCCTGAACAAAATGACATGTACGCATTATGTGGCGTCAGCATTAAGGAGATCGACACATTTGTGTGCACATGATGCCTGCTTTACGTATCCTGAATTAGTCTGGAAATTTGGTCGTGCAAGTCGTCAGAAATGAACACTACGCATACACAAAATGCAATATGCACATGAATGGTTGGCAAGTTTTTTTTTGTCTAGAATGGCGAAGGCATAACCTGACCGACTCTGATTGGTGTATCCTGATGCTCTAACCCTTACCAATCTCACTCCTCGTGCCTAAACCTAACAAACCCAACCAATGCCAGCAACGAGTACTAGCCACTAAGAGGCAGAGTAGGGTGGGCCATGCCTCCTAGGAAAAAACAATAGTGAATGGTAGAGGAAGTTTAACATACACAGTGACTTGCTGGTGTCATGACGTAGTTTATTTAGGGACCTTTTACAGATCATGTGTGATGGCACTGCTGTCACTTTTTCTGCCATGATCTTAGAATTAACAGTATGGTAACCTCCATGAGTGTTGCCATGTTTATCATTTATATCATGCAAACCTGGAAGTTCTATATGGTCTGAGTGGTTGGATTTCTCCCATAACACACTAAATACATAGTCAAGCATGTGAACAATTATGTTCAGGTTGCAGCCAGTCTACATGAAAGGGTGTTTAAAAAGCAAGTATATCTCTATCCCACGGCACAGATGGAGCCATCATACCTCCCATATGCCTGCCAAATACCTTGACAATACCTCTTCTCTTCATCCTCCAGGCTTATGTGAACATGGCTCTCTTTGAGAACTTCACCTACGCTGGGATCGACGCCACCGCCGAGGAGGCCTGACTACCAGCCCCCCCAGACCCTAGTATGCCACGTAGCCCCAAGAGGAAGTCCCGAGGATGGTCGCCACGTTACTGCCACCACCCTGCACCTCAACGTCGAGACAGGAGGACGAGGCGCTCTACCAAAGCCACCCAGCTATAGATGGAGGACTGTGAAAGGACACTGTGTGGAGGTATCAAAGGCATAAGGAGATGAAGAGGATTGCTGGGCCTTGGACGGAAAGATGCGATTGCTACTAACCTTTTGGGAAATACTGCCCCCCCTCCATCACTACAAATCAGTCCCAGAAGAAAAGACACAACATTTTACCTCTTGCTGTTACAAGAGTTAGAATGCTGGACCCTTTTTTTCTGAGTGTTGAGGGGAAGTGGCAAATACGGAGCTATGTGACTTGCTGAAACACCATAGGGTCTGTGGGGAGTCGACACTGGACTTTATTTTCCCTCCAATGCTCTAAACGGAGAAGGAATTTTTTTATTATTGAAAAATGATATTAAAAGGACACAGTATGGATCACAAATATTCCAGTTCTCAGACTGTTAGAAAAAGGAAGACAAATACAATGTAGCACTTAAAACCAGTCTCATTCATGACATCTGTGTCTTTAACTGTTTGCTATCACTGCCATTTTAATGTAACTACTACTGTATATATTTTGTATTTTTTTCTAAAGGTCACATAGATGTATCAAAGCCTCCTATTCAATAGTAGTCCGAGTAACAGACTAGTATAGATGAAACCATGGTAGATGCTCCATATGTTGCATGTAAAGCTCCACCACAGGAGTAATTGTTTGGAAAATGCTGCTCACACAGGACAAATGCACAGCAGTCTACCAGCTAGCAACATTATAGTTTACCTTTAACATTATGCAACCTAACGCATTGTATGGTAATATATCCATCATATGAGATTGTACAGTATGTTTTCATTAAATGGTTCCTCGAATAAAAGGTTTTGTGTGTAGTGACTGGACTCATCACCACAAGCAGTTTGCATGAGTCCAGCTTCCAGTTTAGTTTCTGTGACACTGAGGATGTTGACTTTGCCGTAGATTATTGTGTCTTTGTTGTTGTTGTTGTTGCTGGCTTGCTTCACAGTGAGCACGATGGGTTACCACAGGCCCGGCTGCTGGGGGGCTAAAGTGTCCTTGGAGAGTCCAGGAACACTTGTTTCCCCTGCTGCACTGAGCTGATCTGTCACTGGGTTTCCTCCACAAACCAACCGCAGGCACATAACTGTCTGTCAAACACGGTCTCAGTGGGCCAGCTTCCTGAGGACTCCCACACGAAGACACCAGCTATACAACAGTGCAAATGTGTAAAAAAGGAACAACAGGGGCATAACATTTATTTTTATCCCTTATCTGAAAGTGAGCTAAACAATTATTTAGAGTATCAGACACTAGCTCTGTAGGCACTGCTGTAACTCCATCTGTGACCTCAGCGCTCTGGTGCTTATGTCCTGATTTGGTCACGTAGTGTTAGGAAAAATTCATTTTACCTGCTATCAAAATGTATTTCTTATATTTTTTTTACCGACCCATCCTGCTAACTTTCATAAATTAGAGCCACTGAGCTTATCGGTCATCCAACAAAAAGAAGAGTGGAGGAGGAAAATTAGACTTTTTGTCCAAGTTCTGTTTGGAAACACTGAGGTGTGGGGGCTAGATGATAGCTTAAAATGTGTGCTTTGTGTTTGTAGCTTGCTACTTCTCATCAGACCCAACAGATTTCACAGCTTAATGCTTAATATATCAATAGGAATGTCTATAGGAACTTGTGAGATCCTCCTCTGAGGCTCATAGTGTCCAAATATCATCACAAAAATATTTAATCTCCACTGAATGTTAAACTTAAAATGGCATTCAAGTGAATTATGTGTTGGTATCCTTGTTTGCAGTGTCATGTATACGGCTGCTTGGCACGGTAGGCTTATCATTTTAGAAAATAATATGTGACTTGTTTACAGTTTTCAGATCAGCTTCATCAAACCCCAGCCATCTAAGCTCCGGTGCGTTGGCAGACTAGAGATTATATCACCCTGTGGTGAGCACCCATCTGCAGTATGTTTTCCTGGTACCTGGTAAAGTTCTCATGCTCACAGGTCTAAGCTACGAACATCAAACAGCAGCCGGAGTATTTCTCTTTTGTTTTTATAAATTATTGCATTTGTGGTTGATGCTGCAAGTGAGAGACCAAACAGAGGGGGGCTGCAACTGACGATTAATGTTGTTAGCAATTAATCTGACCTTTTTTTTCTCCATAATAAATAATTTTGTCTGTAAAATAGAAAAAAGAAGACTGAGGAGGAAGAAAGAGAGCAATGTTGACATAAACAAGGACAATTCTTTTACTTTTGTCTTTTTAAAAATGGCTTAAACAATTGATTTTTCAGAATAGTCATATAGATTTTCTGGCAATCAACTAAACAATTCAAATTGACTAAGTTCAACTAAAAGAACAAGGAATTTTTACAACTCTGCATTAGATAACAAAGAGCAGACTGATGTAACAAATTGGTGTGTAAAGGTTACAGTGGGGAGAGTATTTCACACTTATCAGTACCATAATAAATTGGCATCTAGTAGTCCTGTAGACTAAACTGGGGCCATTGTGTGACACCCCTGTGCAGTTGGACCCAAGTAAAGCAGAAAGCCTGCTATAGCTTAAACACTACAGAGTTTGGTGTAAGAGGGTAAGGAACTTGGGGGTAGTGAGAGTGGCTTGGGGTCAAGGGTATGGTGCTGCAGACGGGGCTGATCTGAAACTGAGCACTGAGACTGTTGGTGTTTGGAGCTACAGGTAATTTCCAGATTTGCAGGCACAAGCTGTGTTGGGGTGAGTGTGTTGTCAGGGTGTGTTAAGGAGCTCAGCTGAGAGAGTAAACTAGCTCTGCCTCTTACAATAGATGCAAAGGCATTTGTATTTGCCAAGCAGATGTGGAACTGGCTGTAATAGGTTAGACCTTTGAAAATGTTAAAGGTTTCTTCAGAGGTAGTGGTTGTTATGAATTTCTATGTTATCTGGTGGTTTAAGAGCTAATGACGTGTGTAAATGTTGCAGGGCTTTTCAGTCAGCAGCAGACCTCAGATTTGTAGGTTACCCTTCTGCATCAGCTTTGTCAGTCAGCACAAGAGCTGGGCCTTGTTTTTCATATGCGGATAACTGAGTTTTGTCAGTTATTTCAAGATGGATTAAAACTGATCCAGAGCTGTTGGTGATTTAGATCATGTGTAAGACTTTTAAAAGTGAACCCTCTGTGTGTTCTCCAGCCATTTTGAGATGCACATGGCTCCTTTCCACAGTGAAATGTTTGTGAAATCATGATTTTCGATGAGAATATGGAAATTATTACAGTAAATCATGGTTTGTTGGCATGATAACCACAAATTAACTTTCACAATAGCGAGTAACCCATGCCAAGTAAAATACAGACAGTAAAATCATGACATTTTGATGGGAATTCGTCATTTCAACATTTTCTCAGCCCCAACTTGTCCCAACTTGACAGCATGTCGATATATAATCGTTACATGCATTGTCTTTTATCAAAATGTTTGACATTTGAACCATCCACCTCTATTCCTGCCTGTCCTTAGCAGACTTTCTCACTCTTCATACGACAGGAGCGCTAAGAAATGTCGCAGCCTGGGTCATCTCCCTTGCCGCTGCTAAATGGTGCCTCTGTGTGTCAGTGTCTGAGGCCAACAGGCCCCCTGAGCAAACATCGAGTCGGGAGTGAGACTCATTTAAGCACTAAACTACACGTAATATACTTTTATAATTTGTATACACTTTAAATATAACACTCGATTAATGTTTATTGGTCATAATTTATGATTTTAGATCCTTTTAGTGAGAGTTTTTGACAGGTTTTTATATCAAAGACTGCACTGAAGGAAAGACAGGTCCCTCAGATTTAAATGAACTCCTACTGTGCAGCTACCAAAAGGTGCTGCAAACGTAGTTTCCATATTCATGTTGCCTTTATTTATTATAAGAGTGCACTGTTCTCATCAACTGATCAACTTGTTCTTAGATTAACAAATCAATTCTCTAACTGTGCAGACAACCATGATAGCTGGAGGATGAGAATACTTCTAGCTGACTAACATCATTAGTTGATTAATGTCAGAGATGTAGGACCATGCTGGTGTACTATGCTGTTGTGCACTAGGTCAGGATGTGGTAAATCAGCAGAGGCTGTTTGGAGCTTTTTTCAGCCTCCTCAGATGGCAAAAGCGCTCTTGCGTGTACCTCATTAGGGTGGAGGCAACAAGAAGCTGAGAGAGAGTCTGATGTGTGTGGACACCAAGGATCTTGAAGCTTGTGAAGCACTCCACGTCATCTGTACTGAGTGCTTTCCACTTCTGCTTTCCTCAAGTCTACAATGAGCTCATAAAGCCTTTGGTGGTTATGAGTCTCACTTTATATGCTTCATTAAAACATGTTCAATCTTGAGAAATTTTATGTAGAGTGAGAAAAAAACCTGCAAACCCAGCCAGATGATGGACTGAATCAGGTGCCAGGCTTCTTCAGCAGCAACATCTCCTGTTTGTTATTGTCTCATTTGGAGAAACATAACTTATGTGAGTCTATAGTTTCAGTTAACAACCTGCCTTTTTTGGTGCTTACTTCCACTACACACAGAACAAGCTTCCTGCTCTAAATACAACTCACATTGGGCCAACCCCTCAGCACTTCTCAACCCTACCCACCCATGCCTACTGAAAACCATGTATGACAGACAACACACACAATTCACATATACAACCATGTGCTGTGTGGGTTTACATGCCAAGGTAGTTTAGGTTTAACACCTCAATCTACCATGAATTCACTCTGCAGGTGGGGGATACTCTTGATTAGCTTGTGGATACAAGTGGGCTTTGTGCCTGGGATTCATTGCAAGGATGGTGTCAGTTATCTGTCAAGGGAAGGTAGGACTGAAGGGTGGTGTATTGATTATTCTGAAACAATTCTGAAGCTCAATATTCTACTTTACTGTTTATATCCAACTGAAAATATAGGCTGTTAGCTATATGACACAGAGTCCCCCTTTTTTTTTGGCAATTAATCAATCTTGTTTCCAAATAACATCTTGTTGGTGACAACAGAAAGATATTACTCTTATTGACCTGTTGCCACAATGTAATATCTTGTTCACTCAAGCTAACATTTAGCTCTCAGAAGTTAAGAAATACAATCTTTTTGTCATTTCTGGAGCAGATGTTTTCCTCTTAAAGGATGAGCCAGATCCTAAATGTTTCACACGCACAGAGAAGGATTTCACCTGCTTCTTTGAGAATGCAGACAACAGGACTTATGATTTACTCTACAAGATTTCTGGGTATGTTTTATAGACAGTGAATATATTGTGTTTTGTATATGAAGGAACTCCAAAATTCTTTAAACAGTAGTTTCTCTGAATCATATTGTTAGGAATTTTCTATGCTGTCGATATGTTACTATTTTTCTAATGTTACATGTTGTTGTTTTTAGTGTCTTATAGTCATTGACTTTTTCATTTTATATTCCACAAGACACATAACAAATCTTGTATTAGTTTTTTCATTTTCAGTGATGTAATTATCTTATTTTTGTTTACATTTGAACCATACACACATTTTTTCTTACTCAATTAGTCACCTGTAAAGCACTGTGAACTGCTCTTTCCTGTGTGAAACATACCATATAAACAGTTTGACTGATTACTGTATATGTCCCACCATGTCTATTGTGCTTGTTATAATTCCAATCAAGCCGGCATGGAGAGAAAAGGTGTGAAATGTCTGTCCAGAGAAACGAAGAGGGAACTTTCCTCCACATCTGCTCGTTTCCTAAGACAGATGTTCTCTCATTTGTGGAAACACACCTTGAAGTGGTGGAGCGCAGCACCAACATCAGCCTCCACAGTCGCGATGTCTCTGTGGAGGACCACTGTAAGACATTTCTTTTTACTAGATTTGCATAGAATTATAAACGTGTGTGTCAGGATGTATTCTTTACAGCTTCCTATCCCAACCCTGAGAAATAGCTCTGAGAATTTCAGCTGCATCCCCAGCGTTGACTGGTGGCTTCTACATGTCTGCAGGGCTACGTCAGTCACTTTGTCTCCCTTTGGACAAGAAGGGCCTCAGATCTGAAGACTATATAGGCTACCACTGAATAAGGCCGTCCCACCCAATTATTTCTATCACTGTGTTGCCCACACCACCTCATCTGTTGGTGGTGTTCCTGTGATTTATGATTCTTATATGCAGTTTGACGAGATGCGGATTGCCCTGTGTGCCTATTCCCCTTTCAGTGTGTCCTAAGTCTTTGCTGGGACCCCTTGTCAATAAGGGCATACACCAAGAAAGACAGGATGCCTCTTAACCTGTTGCCTAAACATTGGTGATTTATTTTAAGCGTTAGATTCTATAATGTGTTCCTATTTTTTCATCATCTTCTCGTGTCTAGTCCTCCTGGATCCCCCCTTCAATGTGTCTTTACACCACAATGGCCAAGCAGGACAGCTGCAGGTTTCATGGCAGGCAAAGCTCCCGGAATACTGGGACGATAAAGTGATGTATAGGATTCGATACTCCTCCAAAGGGCTGGGAGAGATGGCAAAAGAGGTATACATAATTTGACTCACACACACATGCTGTGTATGAGCATGAAGACAGTGTATATATCATTTACATACTGGTATGCCCAGCATGTGAGTTAGAATGATGGGATGACAGTATTATTTACTGATGTAATCAATTATATCTGTAACTCATCTGATAAATCAAGTTACTGTGCCGGTTATGACATTAACTCAATGAATATTACACATGACCATCCTTCACCTGTAGGCCTGTGTTGGTAATTACAGTGGGTGAAAAACTTTTATGAATAATATCGTATATTCCATGATGTTTGTTCATTCTACAGGCAACGGAGGGGGACACACTAGACTCTCTGGTACCAGGGGAGGAGGTTGAGGTCCAGGTGATGGTCAAATGTGCCCTAAATCCAAATGAAGGACACTGGAGCAGCTGGTCACACCCTGTGCGAGCCATGGTTCCCCAGAGTGCAGGTGTGACTAAAAAAGAAAGAGGAAACTGTTATGCATAGGTGAAATATGTGAATGAAAAATACTCTCTCTTTTTCAGATGATATTTTGCTTACGTGCTACACCTCTGACCTCCAAAATATCTCCTGCCAGTGGAATGGCAGCAGATATGGTGAAGGGAATGAGTACAAGCTTTTCTACAAGATGCGACCAAGGTACATCACTGACTTCATTACTACTGTAAAACAAATTTCACTGGTTGATTTAAGTCATCAGATCTCTCAATACCAATGTAACGGCATGTTTTTATTGAGTTTTAGTGGAGCTTTAGTGCTCACTGTGTTTGGCTGTGATTTGATGTGATGATGTTACAGTGAGGCTTTGGGCCGGACAGAGTGGATCGAGTGTCGCACTGACAAGGACTTAAGTGAACTGTGCCGTTTCCGTGGAGATGAGTCCAGAAAAGTCAGGGTCAAGCTCAGCAGCACATCAGCTCCACGCAGCAGGACCTTCTATACTCAAGAGTTCACTCTCAACAAGAGCAGTGAGTGATTTTTATTCCACCGTTCTTTGTTCATTTCAGATGTGTTGTCTGTGTTTCTGTAACTTCTCGATTTGTTTTCATGTCTTTGATGCGATTGTATCTGACAAAGAGGATGCAGACACTGAAAGTTGTCCTCAAGACCACTTAAATTACAGTTTTAGTCAAGTATTTCTCAGAGGCAAAGGTACTTCAGCGACAGACGTTCAGATAACTCCACATTACAAAGCAGTTGTACTATAATGAAACTAAAGACATTTGAAAATGGTTTCTATTTTAGTGTGCATAAAACACATTTGCCTTTTTTACACATGAATTAAATCTACAATTCAAAATCAGATTTACATAAGCATATATTAAACAAGCCCTTTTCCTCATGAATCATGAGTAAACCATATAAATCATAGGTTTTCACTCTACATTACTTGCGGCAGACTGCATTTTTTAGGTACTGTAGTAGTAGGAGCCCTAGTAGCCTTACTGCAACCTCTTTCGAGACCTCTTAATTTTCCTATCAGGCCTCAGATTAAGTGTGGTTTCATGACTTAATGTACTGACACATCATATGTGCTCTTTGTTTTTAGTCAAAACATCCCCACCATGTCATCTGAGAGGAGCTCTGGAGGGAGAAAGGTTGTGTTTGAAATGGGAAGCTCCTCTTCTGTCTCTGTCGGCTCACCTGCAGTATGAAGTCGGCTACCAGATCAGAGGGAGTGAAGCATGGATGGTAAGATGTTTTTTATGGCCACACAGGATGACCTGGGGCGACTGTTCCTGAAATATCTTTTCTTATTGTGATGTGTGATCTCACTCCAAAACATGACCAGGCTTTTGCCATTCTGGCCCGAGGCTCTGTAATCCTCTACCTGAGGAAATGAGGCTGGCTAGCCCGTTACCCGTTTTTAAATCATTGTTTAAAACATATTTTTGTAGGGAAATCTTTCCCATTTAATGCCTGATTTGTACTTTCTGATTTGTAACTTTTGAGTTTTATTTCCTTTTGTTCTATTTTTGCATTGCATTATGCATTGTCTTATTTTCATGCACTTTGTGAAGCACTTTGTAACCTTGTTTAGTGCTATACAAACAAAATTATTATCATTATAAAAAAAACCTTTTTGCATTCCCCTCCTTTTTTTGTGCCTTTATACCTTTCATTTTCCTGCAATATTTTTTTCTTTTGCATTAGTAAACTTTAAGGTGTATGTGTAGAATTTTATGTGAATATATAGTAAACTTTAAGGTGTATGTGTAGAATTTTATGTGAATATATATACATTTATATATATATATATTTTTTTTTTTTAAAGATATTTTTTAGGGCATTTTTTGCCTTTTAATGGACAGNTATATATATATATATATATTTTTTTTTTTAAAGATATTTTTTAGGGCATTTTTTGCCTTTTAATGGACAGGACAGTGAAGCGTGAAAGGGGGAGAGAGAGAGGGAGAGACATGCAGCAAAGGGCCACAGGCTGGACTCGAACCTGGGCCGCTGCGGCAACAGCCTTGTATATAGGGCGCCTGCTCTACCACTAAGCCACTGACGCTCCACATTTATATTTTTGAATTTTTCTGATAGCATGAGCTTTTGTTTGTATACAAATGGTGGCTGTGAGGGATGATGCTGTAGCAGAGTATCAGTGTCGTTTTTGATAACACCACCAGATGGCACCAAAGACAGGGAGGTTCAATTCTACTTGCAGTGATATATTCAAAGTAAAAAATCTTCAAGATTACTCATTAAGTTGGTTTAATGCTGGATGCTGCACAAATATTGTTGTGTTAACACATGAGGACATGCAAAAGAACATTTTGTGCAATAGGCAACAGTATTCAGGGAATGGAAAGCAATTGCATTCAAACGCAGTATTGCGAGGGAACATGACTATATTTCATCACTACGATTGTCTTTTAATGTTCTTAAAACTGAACATCATATCAACCTTTCTGTCCCCAGACTGTATCTCTAAAGGGTCCTGAGACCAGCACTTGTCTAGAGGTTCAAGCAGGTAGCCGGTACAGTGTTAAATTAAGAGCTAAACCTAATGGATCCATTTACTCAGGCCGCTGGAGTGACTGGTCAGATGCACTTACAGGTGACACCCCGACTGACGTAGGTAAGCTTACACTCAGACACATAAAAATCTGTGTAAAACACACTTATTTATGTAGTAATCCCCAATTTAGTAGATTCTCAGTCTGTTATTTTGTAAGAACTTAAATAAGAGGTTCATTCAAATGTGGTTGTGTGATAATGGTAGTCTATAAAATGCACTGTCGTGTCTTGATATATTAAAATCTAATCATCATAGACCTATGAAATCTAGTTCTTGTAACTCTGATTCAATAAAACTACTGGACACCATTCAAACCTTAATGCAATATCAATAACCTTTACAGGCATATTGCTCTTGGTCGTGTGTATCTCTGTCTTGATGCTGATAACTGCTATCATCTTCATCTTCCTGTTCTCTACGTACCTTGGGTAGGTTCTCAGCCACCTCTTAGATAACATCTTGAAATGAAATAAAATCAGCTCGTACTGTACAGTCAAAACTTGCAGTCATTTTTATTGTTATAAAAACCATTTTAATTGCTAACTGCTAACTATTAAGTGTCCAAAAAGTTTAACCAACTATTTTAATGACTTTCCACATTGTTTGAAGACAGTTTTCATGTCTGTTATTTTGTGTTTCTATAGTAAGCTCAAGCAGTATTTCTGGCCGCCGGTGCCCAACCTTGACAAAGTCCTTCATGGTTTTCTGACAGAGATCAACGAGCCAAGATGGGTAAATTATTTAACCACAGAATTTAGCCTAATACATAATACATGCACCATTACTTCACACACAGGCAGCCTATCTCATTACACAGAGCCTATACTGTGGTGAAACAGTTGTATACATACAAATATAGATTTAGATATCAAATAGGAAGTAGGTAAAACACAAGTCATAACAAAATATTAATTGAGAGTGTGTCCTTAGGTGTTAAATCAACCACTTTGTGCTCAAACAGCAGAATCCTCCAATAACAGCAAAGCAGTGCTATGAGGAAACCACTTCATCTGTGGTGGAGATACTGTCTGAAGATGAGGTTTCATCAGAGGGCTCCACCCAGCTCCTGTCACCAGAAAGATTCTGCAGCGGAGAACTGGTCGATGGAAGCCGTGGGACTGATATCTTTCCAGACTACGTGACTCTGAACAAAGACAGTATCATTCTTTGCCCCAAAGGAAACACGTATGTCTATGAGGACTTTGGAGAGAAAGAAGGCTTGGGGACGAACGATGAGCTCTTTGAAACATGTGACAGTTCCTGCAGTGATGGCTCAGTCTGTATCCCACAAGGCTTAGGTGGTGAATTCCTAAACTATTCCTACTTGTCTCAGGCCGAGCTGGCAGACAAAGTCGACTGCAAGGTTGGTGCTTCAAGGGGGCCAGGTAACCTCTACACTAACTTCCCCTGCGGCTAAATGTACAATACAACAAGTGTACTTTGTTTCCAGTGGTGCAGATCACATGTATACGCTTTATTATTAACCTAAGAATTTCAGGATTAATGCACCATGTGGCTTAAAAAAAAGGCGTGTTACCATGTATTCACAGTATAATGGGGTTTTCTTTTGATCTTGGCATCCTCTCTCTCAACATTTCAGTCATTCGTGATACAGTCTTGGAGCTGAAATGCTATGAGTACACCACAAATTTAGAGATTAATTACTTTGATGTACAAATCACATTCAAAAACAAGAATATGCCATTTTTATGAGAGTTCAAGCTTTAAGTTTTATATGCTATATTTTGGCATACTATATTAGATATTACATCAGTAATTGTATATAATGTATGAGTTTGTCCACATCAGGGCTGACAGTTTATCTACACTGCCATGTCTTCTGATGTCCACTAGAGTGAACAGTAGACCACGAGATACTTTGTGAGACCCCACTCAGTGGCTTTGTTGATCAATAAGACGCACAATATTTACCAGGTAGTATTGTTCTACACTTAGGGTACCTTAGACTAAAATATATATGTATATATTTGAAGGAGATTTCAGAGGAAGATACATTCAAATGTTTAAAAAAGTACAAAGTCAAACTGACACCCCGTGTAATAATAGTCCCAGTCCCTCATCTTTAAGTTTTAATTTTCCTTTATTTGTCACTGTATATGTTCTGGATTGGGAATACTAGTATTACAGTGTGTGTCAGTTTGAGTTTAAACTATTTTTTCCTTTTTAATTTAGCATGCAAGTGTGACTTCTGCTCAAATTTGACATGTCAATTTTGTATATTTTATTAGCTTTCCAAGTGATCTGCTGCTGAAAAGCACCAGAATTTGATTTGTTCATTTTTTACCCATTGCCTTGCCATTGTTTGTTGTTATATGGACTCTTGTCTCAAGCTTTAAAGTGATTATGCATTACATTATAACTTGAGGATTTGTATTTTTTTTCAATAAAAATTGAGAAGCTGTTTTTCTTCCAGTTTTTTGTGAAGGACACTGTTTGGACTTTCCTGGGTACATGTGAAACCACAACACAGAAGACACACGATTTTTAACTGACTTGAGCAGCTTGTCTTACCTCCAACCCAAATAGCAGCTGTATTTTAGTCTGTCTTACATTTTTGGTGCCACTAGATGGTAGCAGAGATCAGCGGTCAGAGTTGATCTGTGTTTTCATAGCATGTCCTCACTGAGACAAAGCTACTTACTCTACATCACTGAAAATGAGACAACAGTTAAGACATTGGCCCAGATTCACATTTGTACCATATCTCACCTGACATCATACCAACATTGTCCTTGAAGGTTATCGCTGAAAATATATTTTCAAAATATGAATTAAATTGAAATTAATCATGAATTTAACCTGAATATTTCAAAAAAAGAAAGACAATTGACACAGTTGAATGCTAAATGTTAATTTATTACACAAAGTAGACGAAAGGCTCAATTTAAGATGACTCAAATAATTATTACTCACAACTTGTATGAAAACCAAGAGACCTCAGTTAGAACCGGGGCAATCACAACATCATGACTACTGTGATGAGTGAGGGGATTAGCAAGAGGATAACAAAGTCAGCACACATTTTCAGGAGCAGTTACTCACAGACAGGCTCGCTAGCCAAGAGCTAAGAAATGTATTAAATGTTCTGATTTTAAATCAGCGATAGGAAAAGGTTATAGCGCCCCAGAGCTGGACAGCCCACAGGCGACTGAGAGCAATATAAGAGAGGATAACCATTTTAGATAAAATCCAGTGGTTGACATTGAACTAATCAGACAACTGCTCCTGCCTGGCTCAGCCTTCTGGAGTAACTGCGTGAGAATCTGAACTGGATGCTTTGCAACTATGCTATCACCCTGTATCCAGCCAGCCGCCTTCTGTAAAATATACTACCAGTGTCACACTTTAACGGCAGTCCATCACATCTACAGTGTTCGCCAGACTGTATGATATCATGGCCATAAATTAGCCCAGATCGTCTATGAGGCAATAGCAGAGGGTGGGAGAGTGCGAGTGCTGCGAGCGAGACAGAAAGACAGAGAGAGTTTAAGAGAGTCAGTGTTTACTGGTGTACGAGCCTCTCCTCCCAACAGGAATTCTTTCCATGTTTCATCACTGCCCACTTGTCCATACGCAAACGTCTACAGAGGGAGGCTGAATCACCTCCTGATGTCATTTCCTCAACTTTCACTTACAATCACATTGAGGAAAAACATGGTTTCACATGTGATGGGCTTTAACATGTACAGTATATAGCGTATGTACAGTATACATGTTTACACACACCATGTTCTCATATCTACAGGCCTCAAAACATGAATTCAGCAACAACAGAGACATGCTCACTGACGTCCTGACGTCCTTCAAACTCCTGTTTGCAGCTACCATTTGTTAGCACACATGGAAGCACACCAAACAGTTAGCTTGTTCTGCATGCTGAGTGCAAACTCTCTCACTGCTGTCACATTTGGTGTGATTGGATTTAGTGGAACAGACATCAGTTTCACAGCACGCTCTGAGTCAGTTTGACTAAAAACTGCCAGACAGGAAGAAAAAAAAAATGAAATCAGTGTAATCAACAACACAGAAAGAACCAATGGAGTTCGAAAACTACAGTGCCTTCAGAGTCATTCAGCAGGAGTACAGTCATTGGTTCCCCGTACAGACATTAGGAGGAGCAGAGGTGTTATGTTGGAATAAATTACTTCATTTTAAGATAATGAAAACATACAGTCCCCACACAGGCAGCTTTTATCTGTCCTCTGTGGGGGTTGGCACAGATTAATACACTGGCATTCCCGCATGAATCTAAACAAAGGCTCAGCAGGAGGGATGCCAAATAGCTTAAACAAAATGGCCAAATAATGCCCATGTAGAATAAATCAACAAGCTACTGTTGGCTTCTGTATCTGGTGGCAATTGTTGAGATCAGTCAAAAATTGCTTTCAGTACCTGTACAATCAATAGCAGTGATAAAAGCTATGGTCTACGTTTAGAAAGACGATGAGAAAGATTTGAAAAAAGCATTCCCGCCCCCCCCACACACACACCCCTCCCTCTGTGCTCCATGATCCCTCCCCTCCGAGCTCGTGTCCCCCTCCCCTCCGAGCCTCCTAACGACACCCCCCCTCCCGCATACAAAGAAAATGTTTCGACGTCGTCTAACCAGACAAAAAACTAACGGCAGCTTTCACAGTCATAAGCCAGCATTGGCATACAGTTATCTATGTCACAACATCCACAATAAAAACGAAATATTACCTGTTCAACAAAAACTCTGCTGTATCAGCATCACTTTTCAGGCCCAGATCTTGCCGGAGCTTTCTCCATCGGTCAAAGGATGACCCAGTGTTTACTCTGCTTTGAGCCCTCAATTTGTCGCATTTACTCTTCGTTTCTGCCTTTTCAGAGGCAGACTTACGCTTCCTTTCGGCCTTTGCCGGTGGGGCAAGCAGAGGCCGCTTGCTGCTATCGCTCTATTTATTTTCCATATTGAAACTCGTGTAGCTGAATGGCTCAGGGCCTTACAAAGCGCTCGTACTTTCAAATATGGAGGGGGTTGGGACGAGGCGGGACGAGGAGCAGAGGAGTGTCAAAATGGAGCGAGGGGATTGGACGGAGGGTAAGAGAGAGAGAGTGCAAATTTGAGCAAGGAGTAACTCCCATGTGGACCGGATGGCTGTGATTGGTCAATTTCTTTGCAAGCCTGCAGCCGCCAGAGAGAATGGATTGTTTTTGGTTCCTTTTGCTCTTCACATTGTGTAGCTAGCACTATTGGGCCATAACCACCATCTAAATGATGTTAATAATAATGATCAGTCTTTCTAAATGTAGACCATAGCTTTAATACGCAACAGTCATGAAAAGTAAGAGCACCTCAGGTCTCAATGGCAGTACGTCTAATATTACTCACAAAATCATCATTAACAGTGCGATCATACCAAAATCTCACATCATCCAAAGGCTTTTCAAGAACTGTATTTTCAGAGTGAGAAACAACCTCGTAGTCAGATGTATGACCATGCATTTGTAAGAAATATGGAAAGCTGTTTTGGAAATATCGTATGGTCATGAAATGTATTCAGCACCAACTGTAAAGAAACAGCAAATTAACATGTTTGTGGTTGTGGTATTACAGCAGCAGCAGGATTTTTTCCCTTCATCTTGCACCAAAATACAGTTCTTGAAAAATGAATTACAAACCCTATTGCATTATCTAACTGACCACACACAAAATTAAATCACAGTTAAAGTGGTGCATGTAAACAGTCGAAACTAACTGTATACATTTTCCTCTCTGGATGTCTGTTAGTTATGTAATTTATAAACCCGCGGTCTAATGTTGGTAAGACTACATTTCAATAACAACAAAAACTATGATCCATCTGGTTTTGTTGCTCCAGAGCTCTGTTCTCTGTGGTCGTCTTAAAGGGTTGTAAACATTGATCAGTGTAAGCAAGGATTGGTCTAGACACGAGCATTAGGAGCTCTGCAGGTTTGAAGGGTGGGTTCAACATGGCACAAGTTCTACCTCCACTTCTGATCTGGGATCAAATTGATTAAATTAAATTCTAATAGTTTGTGGACGAGCAAATACTGTCAAAAACATGTGTGGCATTATATGGGGAGAATAATGATCCATTATCTAACATGTAAGCCTCTTCTTTTACCTTGTATTTTTTAGTTTTATATAGAAAATATCAGCGCATCCAAATAAAGAGCAAAATAAAACAAATTTTAATTAATATATTAATTCTTATACAGACGACAGCCATGTTTCCATAAACATTTTTTGTGCATTTTGAAGCATCGTGGTAGAAAAGCTGAATGGAAACAGCAAAATTTGATAGAACTTCCTCGGTCATGCAAAAAAAGTTTTTACACTCACTTGAGATGGTTTTTGCTTTTGTTGAAAGAGGGCTGATGCAGCGAATGGGATACGGAAACACATTTGCCGAATAAAGTCTGACGTAGCGAACATTTGGTCCACTGACATTATCTTTGTGCATTAAAATCACTGCACTAATTTTTCTTTGTCGCCAGACAGCATGAAACATCGCCAGTACTAGCTGACATAAAGGTGCAATTAAAACTTGGAAAATTGAAACAAATTCCTGAAAATATCCCTTCATTTTTTCCCTTATGGATTGTTAGATAGCCAAGGCAACTTGCTTTTACTCTACTTCTTCTACTATGTGTGCTGGTGGATCACAGCCCTGCCTAAAGCACAGCCCGAACTTCAGACAAAACTACGCTTTGTGGAGCCTTGTTTATTCACCAAACGTGCATGAGGATCACTATGGAAACGCACCTAATTTGCATTTCTTTTGTTCGCAAGATTTAAAAAGTTGGCTAAAAAAACACGACTAATGATCACCTAAAACTAATTATGTTTTATGTCAACTGATCTATTCACACTTTTAAGACTGCTTCACGTAAATTGAGTGTTTTGGGGGAAAAGGGAGATCAGATGACTCCATCCAATCCTTCCTCTAAGTACCGAGATGTTTATTAACCTCGAGAGCATTTGTGATTGGATACAGGCTCTACTTGGTTGCCATGCACTGAGAGACCCCCTGGTGAGAGCGCTCAGATGTTGGCGTTCTTGTTGAGGAGTACAGAGCAGCATGTGAGGGCTCCGTCCACTTTGCTCTTCTCCAAGTTGGACACGGGAATCAGCATGTGGTCCTTCAACTTCTCGAACACCTGCGGGACACGAGGACAAGGCTGTCATTGGGAAAACGGACACCGTGTTCTTTGAAATTATTCTGTTTAGAAATTACAGATGATTATTTTATAATTATGTCAGCTGAAATTCAACAGATCATCACAGTGTTCAGCCAAATATCTCTGGAAAAAACATATTTCGGAATCAAAAACCTGCCCCTCAAAACAATTAAATACAAAATAGATATCGTCATGGCAACAGCTGTTCCCTTTCTGCCCCCCCGACCCTGTCCTTGGGTACCATATCTGTGAGCCAGTGCTACAGGTACTGACCGGCCAGCACTACAACAAGGCCTTTAGAAAAGGCTGAAGTACAGTTCAGCTGGCAGTAGTTAAACTGAAAGGGAGAACTTATGCAACACTTCAGTTTGTTTACGCTACCTGTCAACTTGTAATGTTCTGTGATATAAAAGAGCTGCAGAGGGACACAAACTGTGAAGTAGGAGAACAAGCATTCAAGAAGGTTTCCTGCTCTCCCGGCAAAATATATTAAAAAAAAGATGGGAGTGAGAACTATTACGACATTCTCAAAAGACCCTCGTAAAGGAGTGTGTCACCCTGTGGACGTGTTCCAGAAGAAAACCAGTGTTTTCCTACCAGACTTCCAAACCAGGATATTTTTCTCTTTAAACTCTCATTTCAACCCCGCTGTGATACTGAGCGAGGCCTTGCGGCTCAGCCAGAAGGGCCAGTTAAACAAATTCTTATCTTGTGATGCAATATGGCTGACGAAGCCTCTGATGATACAAACGCCATGTTTAAAGATGCTGCTCTTGTGTGCCTTAGAACTATTGTTTCTACTCTACCCCTGACATTATGTGTAATGTGGGGAAGAGTACAGGCCAGGGCTCTTACTTAGTAATTCAAACAATGGCACTGCATCACCTTACTGAAACAATATTATCTGCTATTTTCATATAATTGTTTTTTGACCAAACCACAAAGTAAAGTGTTGAATAAATTAAAATTTAGACCCGACGGCACTTGTTGAGTTAAGTGATTGGCTAAACTATTACACCAAAGTTGTTATTTCCAAAGTTGTGTTCCATTTGATCCTATGGCCAATCTTGGGACCCACCAGACTGGTCAAACCACCTGAGCTACAAACAGAAACTTGGACGCTTTCAATACCAAAATCTAACCCTGTTGCCTACAGATTATGCATACATAAACAAATATCTGTTGGGAGAGATTATCCCAAGTGGAACATGAATGTGTGTACCAAATTTAAAGGCAACCCATTGAATATTATATAGAGACGCTTCACAAAAAGCAAAAAAAAAAGTCAGAAACGCCAGAGGTAACGTTGGGGATCACCAAAGTCAGACGGGACACATCCTCTGGGGAACACGAACATCTGTTTGGCTATGCTTGCTGAGATATTTCAGTCTAAACCAAAGTTTTGGGCACCATCCAAAATCCTACTGTTTAGACCACATGATCGGAGGGTCAACTCAGGGAAGGTTGTGCTTTTGCATAACTCCCCTGAAAACAACACCACTAAATCCCCTGCTTTTTATAGCACCTCCACCTCCACAGTGTCTCTTTTTTTGTAACATTTCCAGCTGAGTTCTCATTACTGCTGGTGATATTTATATGTGGGGTTGGAGGGTGGCATGGTCCCACACAGTAGGAGCTGCTATAATTCACTGGGCCTTTTGTCTGCTTACTTTCTTTATCTGCAAACCAAGCCCTCTGGACCCATCGCCCTCTACTAACCAATTTAAGATGCCCCGTCTCCACCCGCCCACGACCCCAACCAATCCTCTCTCATGACCCCCTGCCTTTGTTAATGTGGAACTCTTATGTAACTTCACGAGCAAACTAAAAATAGACCGGAGATTAGGACAGACAATGTTTAGAGTTGGAAAGCAGCAGAAGTCTTGCAGAGTTTCTCTGTGATTGTGCTGAGAAATCTCTACATCTCATTGGAGGAAGAAACCACAAGGTCCCTTGGGAAACATGCACCAACTGTAGACAGACTGTACAGCGAGGCTTGATAGTCAACTCTCAGCTATGTGCTTTTTAGATTTTTCCACTTTCTTTAAGCTACAATTCCTTCAACACAAATTTGGACCAAAAATGGTATCCCGCCAGTTTCTGGTGGGTTTGAACATTATGAAGGAAACTGGATCATGGAACAAACATACATTCCTCAAATATTGCTCCAAATGGTCCGTTCAAAGGTGCTTCCAAAGCAGGAAGCACAAGATACACAAATAGATTTTTATTATGCTCGAGTTGAATTCCCTCAGTTAATCTTCCTGGAAAAAACTACTGAGCCTTCGCCATGGATGCAAGTCCAAAGACGTATAATTTTGTGAATTCTTCCGTCTAAAAATAGCTGGCGGAGGTAGGGGTTCTAACCACAGAGTACATTTTGAGGTCTGAGCACTGTCTCTGCAGATTGTAGGGTGCTGGGTTCGATCCTGTGTGAATCCTTTCGACTTGTTGTGATGTGGGGTGACCCCAAGGCATCTAAATAACATGGCTGCTGCTCAGCCTTTACCAAACCCCAACAGACAAAGTGAGACAATAACATGTCATTCACGGTGAACTACTGTGGAAAACACTGCGCAATGTGTCACGAGTGAAAGGCACGTCTTGACTGTGTTCGCAAGTAGGTCACTGTTTGTCTGAAAGAAATTTAAGAACGGCTGTGGTTATATGTGTACTTGCAGTGATGGTGTAAGCTGTGAGACGCTGTTGGAGATGAGTTCAGCCAGGTATGTCGAGCCAGCATACAGCACTTAACAGTTTAACAAAGAACACATGCTGTAAGGGCTGTTCTTAAGACGGCACTCAGGGCAAATCTTCAATATTCCTTTGAAAATAATTAGTTTCAACCTTATAGATTTCTTTTGGCATTTTGCTTATGAGTTCCTGAAGTAGTGCCAACTTGGCAACCATGAGTACAAAAATAATTTTCTATATAACAGGAAGCAATTTTACTTTCATCAGGAATTGGTGCAGTCAGGGAAGCATTTTTAAGGTATATTTTTGGCATTTTGCCTTCATTTTAACCGGGGCCCCTCTGTGTGGAGATTTCCCTGCATCTCATGTCTCTGGGTTCTCCAGCTCCTCCAACAGTACAAAGGTTAGCTTAACTAGTGACTTTAAATTGCGTGTAGCGGTCTCTATCTGGTCAGTCTGGCGACCTGTCCAGGGTGTACCCCACTTCTCGCCCAATGTCAGCTGGGTTAGGCTCCAGTCTCCCCACGACCCTGAACAGGATAAGCAGTTATGGATAGTGAATGAAATAATTTTTCAGAGCTGCTTGCTGCATGCGAAAAGGCACGGATGAGAATGCTGAAACTGAACCAAAACAACAAGAAGCTGCAGAGTCAGGGAATAACTCCTTGTGTGTTAGACATGCCGTGTGACTGCTCTCACATCCACATAGTCATTTGATCCACTGTTAATAGAACAAGTGTGAATTCGCAATAGCTGCAACCACTTAAACACATGCATCCACCCCATTACAAAGCCCTCTTTTAGCCCACAGTGACACAAACACACACCTTCACACGCACACTTGACCTTAATGCCAAATTTGAGCCTTCTAGGGTGGAAAATGTTGCCACCAAAGGGTGTGGTAATTATTTGGGAACCAACAAACCAACAAAGCGAGCTATAGAGCTGCTGGTTGCAGCTAAAAATATTGATTATACCTTATATCTTTAAGAACTATTTTTGAATCAGCTTTGATGAATAACTCAAGTTTTGAGGCGAAAAAAGCACCCAGTGTCTCCGGCTCCTAGTCTGCCGCCTGAGTCATGTCCACAAAAGGTCACATCACATAAAACTGCCGGTTCCTTTGTTAAAAAAAACACAGTGCTGGCGGTGGTTGACCTGTGGTGGTGTGTGTAAAACAACCACATACTGTAGATTCTGCAGGGTTTCCCTCTCCAGCCACTTGTTTATCTCAGAGGTCTGGACAGGATGGAGAGCAACAAAGGCAACTGCTCTTTAAATATAAGCCACTAAACCAGACTGGTTGTCCTGACGGGGTTTCTTCCTCCTGAAGGTGTAGCCTCAGGATTGTAAATGAATGTGTGATTGTGTGACTGAGATAATAGCACTGTGTGTGGATGTGAAATGAGCAGAGTATTACCTTAGCACTCTCTGGATACTGCTCTGCTGAGGGGTGCAAGAGCACATGTCCCTTATTAGGTAGGTTCATGTAGATGCAGTTGGCAGCCGAGTCATCAGGCACCGTCAGTTTGTCATAGCGATGGTCGCTCATTTGCTGCATAATCTACACACACAGATAACAGACAGACAGGAAATAGACATTTAGATGAACTAAGAGTCTGTGGGGAGTCCACATGACTTTCACAGAAACAGAAAGTTATTCAGACTATGAGGCACTTTGAGTCAGAGACAAGGCCGCAATACCAAAGGCAGCACCACATCTTTCTGCTGGCCAAACCACTTGGGGCCTGGGGGGCCTTAATGGAGAACACAGGAGCAGACAGACATTCTTTCTCAGCAGATGTCATGTTATTTATGTAATCCAAAGGAGGTGAAGGTGGGACAGGCGGTGTGGGGAGACAGGCTGAGAAGACGCCCATGTTGCCAAGTGGAAGTCGGGGGGTGAGGATGTTATGACCAGAGGAGAGGCAGGTGCCTCTTAACGTTTATGAGCAGAACATCTGCGGACGGATACCTCAGAGACGAGGAGGGGAGGGGGAAAAAAAACCAAAGCGTCAACATTCAGAAAAGGTATTTTGAGAAGTGAGATTTTCACCAGATATAGACCTGTCTTATTTTTTTTCTGTGTGCTTTTCTACTGCTCCTCTTTCTGTCATCATCTTTTGTCTTTAATCACAGGCAGGCTGGGTTTGGCTGTTTGCTAATAATTAGCAGGGTCACTATTAAAAGTTGAAAGTATGAAAAAAGAAATGTAAATTCTGTAGATCAGATTTTGCTCATAAAATTCACCCAATGACACCTATGGGACTACACTGCTTGCAAAATGTAAAATGTATGATGTCTTGTTTGACGCACGTATAGTTATGGAGGAGTGGCTGTGAGCGAATGTGATGACACAACTACAAACGTGGGAGAAAAATTTGAGGTTTGTGAGCACAATGGGCTTTGTGGCTGAAGATGTTTTCATTTCACTTCCCACTGATTTGATCTGCTGCAACAAGGATGATTAGGGTGTTTACTCTGACGGGAAAGGGGTTTTCCTATGTGAGTTATGCAGATATATGGATTACTTTACTTTGTATTGCTCTCATAATAAGTTGAATACGCTTACACTCCTTGTAGCCTGAAAAAAAAGTCATTATTGTGATGTAAACAGATGTAATCCAGCTGCTCCAACCCAATAGCAAACGTGCTGTCCTAAGTAACTCTGTTAGGGCTTTCCTGGGAAAATTTACTCAGCACACAGGAAGTGACACATTTTATGTCTCTGGCAGCAGCAACAGCGCTTGGTTGGAATAAATAGAAGAACAATCGTGTGGTAAGTATGAGCAGTAAATCCCATCATTAAATAGAAAACCCAAGGAAAAAGTTGTCACACGACTGGGCCCATTGTTCAGTGAGTGATCCCTGGGAAGTGCCGTGCAAAGCCAGCACAATCATTAAGGTTATGTTCCAACAAAGTTAAAAACAGAATTAAAAAAAAGGGAAATCATGCATTACTAGTACCATAACTCATTTTTGATGTACAAACAGTAGATTAATAGGCCCTACAAATGACAAAATAAATTAAATGAACTTAATAGAAGCTGAAATTGCCATTTTCTGAGTGGAAGGCTGCAGGGTGGAGTACAAGCTGGGTATGCACATACTGCACGTCTGCATGTGTGTAACCAACCCAGACAAATTCCCAGGTCAGTTGTGGGTGTGTTAGGTGATAGCAGCGGCCCTAAATGAAAACACTGTCCATGTGCGTGACCGCCAACAACGTCTCTCACACACAGGGGGATTAAGGGTGGCAGAGGGGAGACTTAAAGGCCGACTCCACCAAAAGTCACACTTCGCTCAGAGTCTCTTAAACATCTAATTTTCTCGATAAAAGCTACGGGTGTGAAGAATATGTCCTACAGCAGAATTTCATTGTGCTTCATGTTAAGTTTGGTCCATGAAATGCAATTAAATCCTGTATAAATTCAAGTAATAGAACAGTTGATTCTCTGTTCAATGTCAGTGTGCGCAGTCAATTTGAGGCCAGATTACAACGTATCTCATGTATTTTTAATACGAAAGATGATTAATGCATTCAAGTCTCAGGGCTCAAAGATAGAAAATCAAGGGCAGGTTATCTTGGTTACATGTCTTTAAGCAATTCTTAGATTAGACTTTTAGAAGCTTTTAACAGCAGTTCAGCTGCCTGACAGCGTTAATATGCCTCCGATTTGTGCGTCATCAGCAAGTGTTTAAGAGCAAAAGAAAAAAAAAAGGAGAACCAAGGCTTCTACACAGTCATCCTGGCCCTCGACCAGGCATGAAGCTACAGCGAATCAGCAGCAACTTACTTCTGGACAGTGGCCGAGGTCCAGTTAATACACAGAGTGGTAGCTGGGCAGCAGAATGTGCTCAGTCAGAGCTGCTAAAACAAAATATTTACTGGAAGGTAATAAAATCCCCCCTGGGCGATCTCGACCAGTTAACATAAACACGGACAATTTACTGGACCTGATGCCTTCCACAGTGGTCATCAGCATAATCTGCATTTTGGCCCCTGATATGAATATTTATAATGCTCACTGTAGTAATCCTTCCCAGGAAGCCTTTAAAAGGTTTACTTCTACTCACCGATGAGCAACAGCAGGATGTGCAAGAAAAATTCATTTACTTCCAACTACAGAGGCGAAATAAAACTGAAAGTGGTTCCTGTTGATGAACACCACTGTAAATGTTGTCACTCCTTGACATGTATTTCACTCTGGAAATATTATTGGTCTATAGAGAGTGTTTATTGCTGCACCCTAATGTATCCAAGGGAATAGGACTGGGAGGGAAGGAAGGGGAGGAGAGGATGCAGAACATCTCTGATAATACTGAGAAAAGGACATAACCTAGAATAGCACCCAGAAACAATTCACATTTCTTGTGTTTGTTCCTGTTATCTTTCGAATGAACAAGGCCACAAACCAGAGACCCTTTACTGTAACCTGTGATATCAGCTGCTGCTGGCTGACTCTGCAGCTGACTCAGGGACCCGATAACATCACTGGCGAGGAAATGTAGTGCTCGAATGCCATATATGGTCCTTTTCCTGATATGATACATGCTGCAGAGCTCATCCATTTTTAATACATTGTAGCGCTGTGACTCCAGGGATGACCATGTCTGCCTGTCAGCTGTCCATATAGACTCTATAAAAGAAGTGGATATAGCCACCATGACATCACCCATTGGTTTGTGGACTATGTTGTGAAGCCTTGAGTTTGGCATTTTGGCTTTCACCATTTTAGTTTATTGGAGCCACAAATGACCACATTTGGATTTAAAGGTGGAACTGGGGTGGAGTGAGAACTGGGACTGATTGAGGCATTGCCAGTGACGCACTGCAACGCCTCTATCTCAATTAACAGGTCAGTGTGGTAGCAACTTCTCATTCTCAAGGTAGTCACATCCTACAGCTTTATCATCTATTTTACTGTAAATGGGACCATCACTCACAAAGCCAACTTGAGCTGTACTGAAGAAGACTTGAAATGAGCAATTAAGATCATAAGCTCATTAGGAAAATGTTCACAGAGGTAATAAATCAAGTGGGAAGTGGGGTCATTTTCTCATAGACTTATATAAAATCTGACTTTGTTTTGTGACCAGTGGAGCTGCGCCCTGTTGGCCATTAGAAAGAATCAAGAAGTTCAAGGCACTTTTGCATTGGCTTGACTTTTCAGACATGGATGCTACTTTCACTTCTATGGTCATCCACCATGCAGGTCAGACTGAAATATCTCAACAACTATTGAATAAATTGTCATATGTTGTATAGATATAGATATTCATGTCCAGTACCCCCCTCCTGCATGAATCTCAGCCTTTCCTCTAGTTTAACCAATACTGTGGTTAATAACTGGCAAATGACTAGTGCTAATTAGCGAATGCTAGCATGCTGAAACAAAGCGGTGAATATGGTCAATATTATAGCTGCTGAACTTCCCCTTCTTAGCATTGTTACTGTTAGCATGTTAGCATGCTCACGTCAGCATTTAGCATTTAGCGTGGCCGTAGACTCCAAGGCCCCAATCACACGGAAAGTGTTTTAGCAGCTGAAGGTGGCTTTCTGTAATTGTTTTAAATGAGAATTGCGTTTTTTGCTTGCTGTTTTTGCATTGCTAGGCGCCTTGCATTTCTACGCTCTAGGCGCCTTGCGTTTTTAACCAGAGCGCTCTGTTGACTAGTTGAAAAAACTTTTTTTCAACTTTTTTCCCATTGTCCAATTGGATGATTTGAGAGGCGGGCCTTCTGTGGTGGTCACAACAACAAGTGTACAATTGGTAAACAATGGAGAAACTGATGGTAGTGGTTGCTGGACCCCCGAAGCTATACGGTCTCTGCCTATTCATTTTAGTAACTAGCTACTAATTACTGTGGAAACAAGTACGCAGTTTTAGCGAGCCAAAATATATGGTAAATTGATTACACAGGAAGGTTAGGGGTAAGGAGGTGATAGGGTGGTTGCCTGGCAACAATAAAAAGGCGCAGCAAGTGTTTTTTTTTATTTTTATTAGTAGCATTCAATTTTAAAAACAAAGAATAAAAGGCAGTGCAGTACATGCGTAAATGGGACCTTGATCTTGTTTGATTATTGTCTCGGGATAATTCAGAAACCTAAATCCAAACAATCTAAAGTGTTGTATTAGCTACTGATCTCTGGATATTAAACACTAGATAAAACATACAATTCATTTATCAAACATCAAAGTTCTTCAGAAACGTAGAATATCTTCATATTTTGGTAAATAGGTTGCACATATATATATTTTTTTTTGTTTGTTTTATATACTTTATTAATCCCCGAGGGGAAATTCAATTTTTCACTCTGTTTGTCAATTACACACAGGTCCGAACACACACATGCACAAACAGGACCTATACATGCACTAAGTGGAGAGATGTCAGAGTGGGCTGCCCATGACAGGCGCTCTGAGCGGTTGGGGGGTTCAGTGCCTTGCTCAGGGGCACCTCAGCAGTGCCCAGGAGGTGAACTGGCACCTCTCCAGCTACCAGTCCACGCTCCATATTTTGGTCCGGACGGGGACTTGAACAGGCGACCCTCTGGTTCCCAACCCAAGTCCCTATGGACTGAGCTACTGCCGCCCCAATATGTTTGTAATCAGGATTTGGTCATCAAACACAGCTCATCCTAAATAAAGTCTTCACCATATTATCACCTCATTATCTATAAAAACGTAAGTGTGTAAACATCATTGAGGTGAAGATTAAACCCTGACCAGTATAGAGTCATGACCTCATGAGTCAAAGAGTGGTGACTGGTCAGCTACAGCCTGCCCAGCATGTCCACTACAGGGAGGGTTATGTGTGTGAGAGAGCAGGGAGTGGGTGCTGCAGCCTCTGACAGAGGTGGTATTTCGGGATGATGACTTCATGAGTGAGGCTTGGCAGTGACAGCAGCAGATGGATGATGAAATCCATCCGGTCAACGTGTATTCTCATCCATTGGAGAGCTAAACACAGACAAGAGACTACACCTGGCCTACACAAATACACATTCTGAGCACACTTCCCAGATAAAGACAGAGCCTAACTGCTTAGCAAAGTGAAAATTAAAAGTCTTTTTAACCAAATGTCGGTGAGATATACATATACAGACCTTCTACTCCAAACCCAGACTGCCAACAGGTCAGGGTCTACTCTCTGGTCTGAATATTTTATAGTTACAAAATTCTAGCTCCCTACAGACAAACTGAATGAGTCAGGCTCCAACTTTAATTTGTACAAAGTGTCTTTGTCCTAGGGTACACAGACAAGGAGCCTCACAGCCGTAGGAGCTGCATCCACATCCAAAACAAGCACTTTGAATTCATTAAAACAGCATTCACGAGATCTCACTCCCCTAACAAAGAGAACATTACCTAATTACAAATCCAGGGTCGTTAAAAGTCCTTTAAAACAGGAGCTAATTGCTGAAAGAGAGGGTGACGTAAGCCATAATTAGAAAGCAAGCAGTCTGTCATTAAGTCTCGCTAACGGCCACTCCTCGCTCCAGTAGCTAATTACTGGGGTGATCAAACAGGCAGGAATCTTAATGAGTCGATGCTGGAAATAAAAATCAATTATTGCATGTGTTTATGCACAAGATTCTCGACTTCCTGTGTACACTTCAGCTATGCAAACATGCACATAAGACCAACAAGTCTGACCTTGTGCTGCTCTCAAGTACTTTGCTTCATTAGGATGTGCTGTCAGATGGGCTGGATTTAATTGCCCCCTGAGATACACTAAGTGGCTTTGACTTGACTTTAAGTAACCTTGTGTAGGATTGAACCAGTAGGGGGAGATATCACTCTAGGAGGCAAGTGAAAAGCCCTGCCAGCAAGGCCAAGGGTGTATGTGCTTGTGTGCAAGTCTTCATACTTATGTAATTAAACATACAGCATCTGTGTCTAGGAGAGCAAATATGACATTACATATTCGGCTGCGTTTCAGTCATAGTGCCGACAAAAGTTTGTCTCATGTGTTTGGAAATTTTAGGAATAATTCCACCAGAGGGATGGGCTGAGATTTATTACTCTCTTTGTGAAAACGACCAATCTGTCTCTGTCAGGGTGCAAACTGCCTCTTGTTCATGATGAGTCCTTCAGCATCCCTGTGTTTATTTTTTTGAGGGCTATTGTTGCGATGGCGCTCGATCGATTCAGAAGCCTTTTATGCAGTAATGAGCTCAAGCTGTTTAATGGAAGGACAATACCTTTGCAACCAAAGCTGGAGTGTGACTGCCAGGGGCAATCCCCTCAGCTTAGTTGAGAATGTGAATTAATGAGGAAGGATTAAGGTGACAGGTGGTCTCAATGTGCCTGCAGTGGGAAGAAGCAATCAAGCTGTAAGTAAGGGAGTCTGCTCAAGATCAACACGTGTGATGTCCTGTCTTGTAGTGTTATTTTTGCTGAATACTTTGCAGAAGGGGAGAAAAAAAGGACAGGGCTGTTAACACCAACAGCACTGGGCCAAGAGTCAACCCAAAAAAAAAAAATCAGCTGCGTCAATGTGCGTCATAGCTACAAAAACAATGCCACTACATTGATTGAGTGGTTTCCATGACTACAGCTGGGGGAAGCACAGCAATAGGATGAAGGTTTAACCACACACACAACATGCACTAAATGCACAATTCCATACTTTGAGGGCTTTCTGTGCTGGTTCACTGGCGCCGATGACAATAAGGCCCGGTCCTCCCATACTGCAGAAGCTCTTCAGGTGCAGCCCTTCCAGCACAGGCACGGTCGAAACAGCGTAGTCCTGCAAAACACAATCCAATTAGGTGATGGCACCTCTTTCTAGTCTTTGAAAGTAGTTACAAAACAAGACAAGCCTTACATGCAGCAACAATGTCAGAACCCAACATAAACTGTGGTAATGTTGTCCCAGACATGTAATGACCTGTAAAGCTGTGCAAGGTTCTCTTTTGGATTGAACTGTACAGGTGTGACAACTCAGTGTAAAGCGTATATATATGTTTGCATTTAACTGATGCTGTGTTTATGGTGTAGGCTCTGCATGGACATGTACGCTACATCATAGTCTGACAAGCCTGGCTTAAAATGGATGTAAGCTGCTAAACAGCATAGCATTTTAAGTCTTGCGTGTGACTTATCCGGGCTAAAAATGAGTAAAAGAAATTCTGCTAACCAGGCAAATTTATGCAATGAAATGTCATGGGTTTATGCTAATAACATTAGCATGTTGTATATGTGGGGAAAATGTGTCTAGTATGAGACATATGTTTTGTCAGTGAACCTTTTGAGCCAAAATGAAGCTGAATTTTGTAATATTCCTTTGTTGCTGTGTTCCCAGCTTCATATGAGCTGCAGAAAACTCTGCTAGCTGCTAGGCTAATGTATGCAATTTAAAATGTAATAGGCTTATGCTAATAACGTTAGCTTGTTGTATTTCTGGGGAAAACGTGTCTACCAAAAGACTACTGTTTTGTTGGTGAACCTTGGGAGTTATAAAGGAGCCAAATTTTGTGTTTGTGTTTAATATTGTCACTATTAAGCCTTGTTTTATATATGTTTTATGTGTGTTTTGAATCAATCAAACATAACAGTAGACTACTTCACAGAAACTCAACACAGTGGCATAGAAACCCCATCGCTAACTACCGTTTTGGAGGTTTAACTGCTGAGCAACACAAGCTCCTTTCTCACAAACATCTGGCTTTTCTTCTCCTAATGAGAAAGGCTACAATTGGCACTCAAACCAGGGTCAAATGACTCTGCAGTAGTCACGGGTATTTATTGGCTTTGATCAGCATTGATTTTTAGCAGATTTATCTACTGTATGTTTAAAAAATAAAACCACGAACATGTGCCATTTTGGGTGGAAAAGGGGTAACAGACGCCATGCTCCATGCACCATAAATGCTCACATCAGTGTAGGCCACTTGCTTGGGCTCTGCATAGAGTCTGCACACACGACTATATTTTAGCCTTAAGACTCCCTTTGTCGGTGACTACGCTTTACAGTCCTTTGGAAACAGAACAAAGCACTGCAGCTCCAGTCAGAGTGTGTGAAACAATGTAATATATTGTGGGTTGTTTTTTATAAAACAACAACAACAAAAGCAGTGTCGTTGTGCAGTTGTTAAAAAATGACCTTTAAAATGAAGTAGTGGGCAGCTCAGGGGAGAAAACAGCAAAAGTGTCCAGGAGATAAATCGTGACTGAGCTCAGGGTTATGAAGATATTGCAGAGAAACTTGTTAAAGCCTGACTGGAGAGGCTTTCCTCTGGTTGCAGGATGTTGTATAGCAAATGTTGGGATGTTACTGCAGGTAATGGAAAGTGGCAGAGGTGTCTTTAAAATCTCTAGAACATTAAATATAAACAACTAAATAGGCAACAATCAGAGACAGGGATTAGGAAAAAAAACATCACCTCAACATCAATGATCATCAGACATCACAATTTTCCAGGGAGCCCTGCCCACCTTATACCAGTTAGAAAATGTGAATGTGAAAAGAGCAAAGCTGTTCAAACTATGGCAGAACATGTTGGTCATTTGGGATCCCTTCACTCATAAAGACATTAAGTAAATATATTTTAAGGGCCTTTAAAGGAACACAGTGTCCAATTTAGGGGGATTTTGTGACATCTAGTGGTGAGGACTGCAGATTGCATCCAGCTGAAACTTCTCCTTGTTAGTATTCCTCCAGTGTTCATTTTCCAGGAGGTTATTACTAGGAACCAATTATCCGCAGAGGTCCAGGTGTTTACAACTGGTAAAACACTGAATAAGTTACAAATCAGTGTTTCTCCTACGTTGTTTGACACATCGCAGATAGGCCACTAGCCCAGTACCCACTAATGTGTGCTCACATTAGTGGGTACTGGGCTAGTGGCCCAGTACCCACTAATGTGTGCTCACATTTTTCTCTGATAAATTAAACCCTGATGTTCAAGAGTTTTTTACCCAGAGCTAAATCATCTGCAGAGGTCTCTTCCTGTTATCAAACAGACCCAGTGAATTAAACTGGTAAAAAGATTGAATACAGCCTATTCACTAAAACTACTGTGCAACAAGGTGATATCCATAAACAAGGGCCTTTAAATCAATAAACTTTTCAGACTGAGGATAAAAGCAGCATTCAGTCAGCAATTGCATCCATATTGATTGATATATGGTCCACATTAGTGCAGCATAGGATCATTACTATAGTATACATTTCTATAGAAAAGTATCTCGTACTGTATAAGGGCCTATCGTATTTTATCTTAAGACTTAAGCAGCTGATTTTGGCTCGACCCCTTCATTAAAACGCCGGTTGAAAGCCTCCTTGTTTGCAGTAATTAAAGCCTGGGGTCCATATTTAAAGAATTATAGCACAGCACATCCTGCTGAAACAACATCATTTTATATCATTGACTTTGTTTGGATTTTGATTTACTGATTTACTGGACTGGAAGAATTTACCACTTTCCAGTTGAGTGATTGAGCATTTGATACATGGACTCACAGTTTGTGACAGTTACACATACCGTAAGTCTTTCGAGGATTGCAAATGCCAGAGTTGAGTCCTTCAGAGATTTGTAAACCTTGAAGTGATACCGAGCTGTAATTTGAGTTACGATAGGATTTGAGACTTCAAGCTTATTTTGCCAAGACCTTTCCTTCCTGATTCAACGTGAATGCATTTATATGAGCGTATAAATTTTGGTTTGCGCCTCACAACTGACATCCATATGTTTTCTTAATCACATAATATGTTTTGAATTGGTTTTCATGGCTCTCAGCTTCATGAAACTCTATGAAGTATTGTGTACATGTTCCATAGTTTCACTCTTATGTGACATTTTCCATTCAAGTATATGTTAACACTTTTCAGGTCAATATTTGTACTGCATCATTAGCTTAATTAAAGTGCTATGATTCACTGACTGTGACTGAAATACAGAATAGCACTTGGCAGTTCATCATGTATAAAGCTTAAATTACTCCATTCTTGATGTTTTCATGAACTCTTCCCTTGGCACTTGTTTAGAAGATACAAAAGGACAACTGGGAATTATGTAATCTGAACTTCCTTCAGTCATTATCCATGAACAGGAAGTTTTGTTACTGTGCAAAATTAGAAATACGAGTCATACTTTTCTCTTTATCAAGATAAATCCTTATGGGAGTTCAGGAAGAGACACAGTTGTTTTTCATCTGCACTAAACAAGCTGATTTACTGCCACGTTGTCCCCTGAAAAGACCCTATTGATCAACCCACAGGCACAGCACACTGAGCTCCACTGTTTAGCTCTTTAGCTGTGTCCATGTTCGTGTCTTATTGGTTCAAGTTGGGAGTCAACACCTCTTAGCAGCAGATGAAAAGAAGTGGTTTGGCCTGTGTACTGCTTCTTCCCGAACAAATTCATTCAATCAGCAGCACCATCTGGTCTGACCTCCGCAAGGCCCATAAAGAAAAGAGCTTCCGACATCTGTACACAGTTGTTGAGCGCTAAACAAACCTGGCAATAATGTGATCCTTAATTTGATAATGAAAGGAAAGAACAACAGTGATAGGAGGAATCAATCTGATAAAAAACGGAAAAAATAACAATAATGGATGCTCAAGAGATTTTTCCTAGTGTCATTTGCCAGAGACGCATCATTAAGTCCTGTCTTATCAAAGATAACAGAAAACACAGAGGAATCCATAATGAGGAATTCAAATCAGATACAGATGGGAAGAGGGAAGCACAGCAATAAGGCCATTCATCTTACTGTAACGTGTTGAACTCTTCACGCCATGACCCACCTATGAACTTGTGAGTCGGCCGGCTTTTCTCTTTTGTTACGGTCTCTCAGACCAAATCCAAAAGCGATACGTGTAAAGTCTACAATGTGAGACTTCTTCACATTCCAACAACAGCAAACAAGACTGATAGAATCAGTCTGTGTTTGTGACCCACACTATGACCCTGTTTGCAGACTTCACGCCCACATCCTCCCAGTTTGCCTGAATCTGTGGTCTCAGTGATGTTTGGGATATTTTGCGCAACATTTCCTCTTGACATGTGTTTCATGTGTGAGTGGTGATTGCTGAGCTCGGCTGTGGCTCTCAAGGTCGGGCCACAGTGCATGGGAATAAGCCAGAAGGTAGTCAGAAAGGAACATATGGTGAAATACAAAAGGACTGACATCAGCAAGGGTTGAAAAGAGACATGAACAGGGCTTATACACTTACTGTTGCCATTTACATTAAGGACAAGGCTGGTGAGCAGTATTTTTCTTGGGGTCAAGAAATCCTATTAAAAGAGCAAAACCAACAATGCATCTCTCCATACTTTCTAACCTCTCTGTCTATTCTGTGGTACTCATCTCCAAGCTTACTTGTTTTTAATGAAGGCGTAAATCTTTGAATGGGTCACAAATAAAGACTTATATTTAAATAAAAAGAATTACCACCTTAGGGTTATATGCCAACTCGTCCAGTTGCTGTTTATGTCTATGACTGTCCAGACTCATATGTAGTCATGACAGTGGCTGCAAAAAACCTAGATATTCTAAAACATGGATGCTACATACACATCTTAAGCCCAGCACCACAGAAGATCTATAAAATCACCACTGTTTCAAGGTGGGCGCTAAAGTCACCAATTCGGTATCCAACCACGTCTCCCCTTCTGTTTTTGAGTTACAGCTTTGAATAATGGCCAGAAAAGTGTTTTTGCAGAACTTTACGTCACACTGACCTTTGAACCCCAAAATCTAATCAATTCAACCTTGAGTCCAAGTGGACGTTGGTGCCAAATTTGAAGAAATTCCCTCAAGGCGTCCTGAGATATTGCATTCACAAGTGTATAGAAGCGCAGACAACTCGAAAACATAACTATTGTTGGAGCCCAAAAAAGAGGCTAAATAATTTTCTGAAATAGTTTGGCATGGTAGTTTTTTTAGCAAATGTTACTCAAGTAGTGCACTAAGTTCAGCAGCCAATTTGGTTCACTGGGAAGTATTTACAGCTGCAGGACAGTGTGCTTATTCACTGTAATGTAGGAAATCAGCACAACACGGTGGGTCATTGATGTGTTTTTAATGGGTTTTGAAAAACAATGCAAGTATTTGGTACTGAGTAATAACCTTTGTCAGACTCTAGCTACAAAGGCAATACTTAAATAGTTATTGGGATCAATTTATTGTTGATTTTGGTTCCTTTAATGGGATTTGTTGACAATAAGTAAAATTCAGAGTATTATCAGACTTACAGTATCCTTTTCTGTGATATGAGAGCTATTTATCAAAGTGAGCTGATTAGTGATTACGTAACATTTGTCCAATTCCAAAAAGGAGAAAAACCAGTTTTCATTCTCAAGCTGTAAATTATATTTCAAAAAGATGTTTTTTAGCCTCCGAGCCTCCCAAAGGAGTCAGCGGTTCATTCATTCATTCATTCATTTAGAGGAAAACAGTATTTCACCTCCAAAGTAAAGAATGTCTTTGAATGCATTTATTTTAACAGACGTATTGATCGATGATGATGATGATGATGATGATAATGAATGAAGTAACTGATGAGGCAGGTGGTTCTCCTCCCAAATCACCCTTTTTAATCAGTGTCATCAACTGCCCGTTTCATCACTGTACACAGAGGTGGCAGAGGTTTGCATCAACGGCTGATTAAAAATGCCTCAAAGCCAGCTGAGGCCTGGACCCTGGCGGGCACTAACGACTAATTGCCATTGAGACTCTCTACAGCTGCATCCATCAATAACCTCAGAGTGCTTCGCTTCAGGAGTGCTAAATAACAAATAGAAATACTTTTTTTTTTTTAAATTGTACCCTGCACAAGTATTTATTCTTTTGGTTGCTCTCACTTTTATGTCAATATAAATGTACACAAAGTTACTATATATACAAATATACAGTGAATGTTTGAATGTTCTTGCCAATGCCCAGTTTGCACTGGACTTGTATGTTCTCAACAGTATTTAGTCCATAATGACACAGACTGAAAGGCAGAAGAAACGGATGGATGGAGGACAGATATAATACACAGAACGGAGAGGGTGAAATGAGGCAGAGATGGATGGAGGAAGAAATGGAATTAAGAGAGAACAGGAGGTGGAACAGGATGAAAAAAGCAAATGAACAGAGTGATGATGTTGTTATCTTCCTGGACTAAAGCTTGTATGATTGATAATATATGTATCTCTTCGTTCCTTGTTTGCAATGTCGGATCGCTCACAATATTTAAGAGATTTCATAAGGTACATTAAAAAAACAAAAAAACAAACAGATTCAATACATTTCTATATTTTTATGCTGACCTCTACAAAGTCTCAAAACTGGTTTCAGGTTAATATGCATCTTTACAGACATAAAACAAAACTTACTTTTGTTTTTTTGATCCTTAAAGCTGCTCTAATTGATATACACGTGTATAAACAATGGGCCAAATGTATGATGGCAAAAATGTGCACATTGTGACAAACCCACAGAGCCCCACTCCGTAGTTCCCCTCTGTTCAGTGGAGCTTTATAGCATATCTCAGCTCATTGTTTTTGCAGTAGACCAGCTACCTCACCATTTTTGTTTCCTCCCACAGGTCTTATCAACGTGATTTTTAGCTGCAGTAGGCATACGGGTTTTGTGCAAAAAAGCCCCCAAAATCCACTATACCCTGGCTGTATAGTAATGAACATCAAAAAGACAAAGTTATCGAATAGGTGGTGAACAAAGTGGACCATTTAGCAGCTTAAGAGTCAGATATTTCCCTCAGAATTGGGTGGAAATCAAAACAGGGGTGAGAGGATTGTCATTATTGGCCTTACATTTGGCAGTTGGCTGCAAACAGGCCCTCAAATAAATGCTTATGATACTATGTGCCTGCTGGATATTCATATTTTCAACTGTTGGCAAGCATATTTGCCATTTCTACGTACATGACAAAGTTGTGTTTACAGTTTGTAGCACTGCCCCAAAGTTTCTATAAATATGAATGAATGCAAATTAAGTACATTTAAAATTCAGATACCAGTCATTTTTGAGGAAGGTATCTTTACTTTTATTTAAATATGAGTCGTGATTCTGCCACTTTTTACACCACTGCACCATTTAAACTCACCTTAAAGGCATCTGCTAGGATCTCTGCTCCTCTCTGATTGGTTCGTTTGGAAAGGCCCACGAAGAACTCTCGCCCTGAGGAAAGAAACAGACATCACTGGTGTTATGTAAGCAAATATCAATTCAACTCACTTCAATTTAATTCGGTTCAGTTCAATACAACTTTGTCTATGCCAGTGGGATCAACTGCATGCAGTAGCTTGCCACATACATCAGCTTAAACAAATATATTTGGAAATAAATAAATACATTAATAAATAGCTAGCCATACATATCAAAGACAAAAATTGATCACAAAAGAAACACAAGGTAACGAGGCTGTGCAAAAGCATCTATAAGAAACTAATGGCGCATTCCCCCTGCATGGTGCGGCACACCTTGACTCACTCTTTTTTGGCTTTCCATTGGCAAAAGTCGTGGATAGTACCCGGTGCCTTTTTTGGTACCACCTGGGTCGAGGTTCCAAGAGAGATGGAGTTAAAAGACTGCAGACCACTGACTGTTCAGAGAGAATCATCACTTGTGTGACATGTGACAGCCAGCACAAACCCAGCATATTAAAACAGCCAACTACCCTCAAGTTGGCAATTGCAGTTTATTCGCGGCATCCGCAGTGTTAAACAAAACAGAGAAAGCACTTGGTACTAAAAGTGAGTTCAGTCGAGCTGAAACATGCAGAGAAAATGCAGCAAAATACAGCAGGTGGGATAAAGGACTAACAACTTGAATAATACATGCAGTATGAACACACACCCAAACAGTTCTAACATCTATAAAGTCTACAGTGATTTAGTCTAAAAGTTTTGAGCACCCAGCAATACAGCGAGGCAGTGAAGCTACAGTAGGTGAACACTGCACTCACCACAGTGTGTACTTTATGCATGCCTGTGAGAAAGGCCAACTGTGGTCAGTATGGTGGGGCACAGGCAGACAGAGCCCTGAATGCCTGGCGAAGCTGCAGCAGCACACAGAGCTCAGGGATGGGCTTCTAACGTAGCTGCTGAGACTTTACAAAATGAGCCGTTAGCCGGGGCCCTGCCAACAGGAAATGTTTCTAGCCCTGCCATGTGAAACCGATTTCAGCTGGAAGGAACGAGCACGTAGAGCCAGTGTCTAGAAACCCAATTAAGTGTACTATGCTTTTTCCTTGTGGCCTGTGCTGTGTAGAAGACACTGACCCACATTTCGACTCACCACACGACTGTACCGATGATTCTCTGCCCTCACCATATTTTACGATCTGATGCCAGAGGAATAAGGAGCCCGTGGTGAGAGCTTGCAGTACAGTTGATTTGATTTGACCCTGCAGTATGTGTTGCACAATGTTTTTGCGACAGAATATTTTTCGAGGGAAATTCTGCTTAGTGTGCTGAGGCACCGGGTCATTGAGGTCGCACAGAGGAATGTTTGCGTGGAGGATCCCGAAACACAGACACAAACTTACAGACACACAACAGTCTGTGAGCTGAGACTGCAGAGGCTCATACTCTGCTATCTCACTGCTCTCTAATGTTTTCTGTTTACAGCTACATCGTCTTATTTGTACTTGAACTGAACAAGCACATGCACAGCTCTGATATAAAGGTATTGGATTGCAGTAAAACCCAGCTTTACATGTGGCTGCTCAGTTGTCAGACTTCTCCCTGACTGTTTACCATGTCTTGAACCAAGAGTGACACCTGTTACTGTACGTATCATGTTAAGAATAACACATCAGGTGTTTTGTTAAGCGAAAATAATGGAAAACCCACTAAACAACCTGTTGTTTGATTTTGATGTTGCTGCTTTAAAGTATTTTCTGTAATGGTTGGAGGATTTCTGCATTTGTTTATGGCAGTCCAGGGAAAAATCTAAAGTAGAACCCACGTCATTACTGACCTCAATCATTGAAGCAAGGTGGAAAAACAATTTTTTGTAAGCTGCTCACCAGAGCCAGATACTTATTGCGAAGGTTTATGCCAATAATGTTACTTATCTATGTGCTGATTGACCTAAAAGCATGCCATGCAGGAAATCAAATTAAAAGCATCCAAGCTTGTAAAAGAAATATTTCATCCCTGTTGACTGTGTGGAAAGCAATGTTCATTTGCCATCATAATGTGAACTGGTGTTTGAGGAAAAAATGGAGGAAAGTCCTTGATGAAGCCGCGGTCTTTCCCAGGTTCCACTCACAGGACCAACTTTATAGTTTACAAGCTGGGAGAAACACAAAGTCACCAGTATGTTGTTTGATCCATCCAACACTTGTATATTGAGGGGTGTTACATTAAATACTACATAAATGATTCTCTTTTGCTGTAGATTCTTTTGCTGCTTAAGATGAGGTGTCTGTATAAGCTAAAAAGCTTTGCTTGTTTGTTTATGTGTGTTTTGTGTAATTAAATATCTCTTAGTTCACTACCTATTGCCGAATGAGGTCACACAGTGGTGACTGAGTCTATGGTCCACTGATGAAAGGCCCTGTATTTGCAGTATTATGAACTGGGTGTCTGTGACGACATTCCCAGGGAAAATCGCAAGTGGTGCAGAATTAGTGACGCATTTTCCATCACCCAGCAGTAGTTTGTCTGCCAGAGAGGGTTGGCGGAACTAACTAGCTCTCCAACTCACTTGTGTGTGAAGTGGCGTGCAGTTTTTTCCGCTGTCTGCCTGCCCTGCGACTGACATCACACAGGTAACACTGTTTGGGAAGTGAGATCCAAATACAGGGCAGGCAATAAAACCTCAGGATGCATTTTATACCGATGCCATAGCAACCCCACAGTATGAAATATTAGGCTTGTGTGTATCCACATTTGCACACAGTACAAACTGACATAGATGACATGGTGCCACCTTTCAAGCTAGGTGTAAAGGCAAACGTTACCCTGTCTCACCTCAGCTTCATTTTTATATTTTAATCCTGTTCCTGTAAAAACTAACAACTATTATATTGATCTCGAGCTTATAGAGCACCTACTATTTTATTATTATATGCAAGTATGGGATATATGGGGCATAAAAAATGCCAGAGAAACAATGGTTCACCTCTAGGGAGAGTGTCAGCTTCATTTTTTTCTGGAAAATCTTTCATATGTGGATGGCTTCAGACTGTTTTTTGATGGTGCAGATCTTCAAGGTATTTCAACAAAATACAGTGATTGAGGAGTCATAGCTCACCTGTAAAAAGCACATCTCCGCCGTCCAGTGTGGCATTCTCGTCAGTCATTTCCACAATGTTCAGATTCAAGTCCTTCAGAGCTTTTTTCATTGCCTCCGTCTGGAACAACCACAAGGACACAAACAGAAAGGTTCTAAAAACATCTGTTGATACTAAACAAAAGACTGAACTGTGATGACGTACAGTAAGCGACACCACCAAATGGTCCAAACCATCAGCATTTCCTATCTTCAGGAATATTATGATACGGTCCAGTTCTAATCAGACATCTGTAAACAAGATGATGAAAATCAGTTTGAGGATTTTCACTGGATTTCTGTGAGGTACAGTGTTTACCCAGATTCCTGAGATTGAGTACGCTGAAACAAAACCTTTCTTCCCCGACAGGTTGCGATGACATCATTTTAATGAGCCATGAAATGATGTCATTTTGGAGGAAGTACTTTAAAACTTTAACAAGGCAGTGGCTGAGGAAAATAGGTACGCTGAAGGACCAACACAAACTAAGAAAACCTCTTCCTGTCCTCATGGTCTGGGTCATCTGTCTTTCGTATATTTATAGGAAGGAAGTAAAAGGATGGCTGCCACCCAGGATAGTATTAACATATATTACGAAACGCACTCCCTGGATGGAAAATGAAAGGGCAAACCACACTTCACCTGGATGTCCTCTGTGCTGAACTGGAAACCTGAGGAAAGAGCAGGTCTTTTTTTTGGCTGAACCTCGGCTGGTCTGTTCTCCTGTCTGACCGCCCAGTGTGATTTTACTGTCCTGTTTTTGGGGTTCCTGCGGGAGTAGTTTCCAAGGCCAGTCATGTTAGCGAGAGCATCAGTGTTTCCACAAGCCCTATCTCACTATGACCTCAGCCTGCTCACTGTGCTTGTTGGCGAACACAATGCTCCTGCTTCTCCTCATATGTGCAGGGCCGAACCATGAGGTCATCCAGGTAGACTGCCATGCACTGCCCAGATAACGCAATAAAGGCCAGCATGTACACATATGAATACAAAATCATCTTATTCTTATGCACACATACCCACATAATAGTATTATATGCTAAGGTAGCCAGTTTAGTAGGTACACCTAGCTGAAACTAGTCCTACAGTAAATCCTTCCTTCGACTGTATGGTCATTTTGGAGGTTGCAGTTTGTGGTGCTGTTGAATTGTATTGCATAATACTGACAGGTGTTTTCTACTATTTCGTCCACCCCATTTATATCAGTGAGGCCAGGCTAAATAACAAGAAACACCTCTCTGTATGATGTGATATAGTTCAACAGCACTACAAACTACATTCTGCAAAATGATCCGAAAGTTGAATTAACAGCTCTCTAAAACAGTTTCAGAATGTTGTGTTAGACTCCATTAGTTTTGGTTGGGTTAGGCTGACCAAACGTCCTCTTTTGCCCGGACATGTCCACTTTTCACGTCCCGTCCGGGGTGTCCGGGGGGGTTTTATAAACTGATGATAATGTCCGGTTTTCCGTGTGTTTGTGTGTGTGTGTTAGAGTGCGGCACGGG
>NC_065515.1:26712931-26856207 GCF_006386435.1 Epinephelus moara
GAATACAATTTATAGCTACATTTTTGACCAAACCCGGCCCGACCCGTCGGGTACTGTCGGGCTCAGATCGCCACACTCTAGTGTGTGTGTATGTGTGTGTCCTATCTATAGGGGCCTATCTGAATTTCTGTCTTTGAGAGATATTATTTTGTAATATAACTGAATTTTCTATCCATACATATAAACTTTAAATATATTAAAATTATAAGGCATCTTTGAGTAAACTGCGAGTATCATTTAAGTAGGCTATGTCGTGGCCGGCCGAGTGTCCTCTTTTTTGGAAATCAAAATATGGTCACCCTAAGCTATGTGTACCTAATAAACTGGCAGCTGAGTGTCTATTCATTAACATTCATTCGTCTCTACAGCTGTTTGTTTGGATGACTGTTTCTCTAAACAGTCAGTCATCCTTATGACTTGATGGCTCACAACCACAATGGCACATTTCCAATCTTTTCACTTTCCAGTAAACAGACAGTGGAATCCCACAGGATAATTAAATGTTCCTCCTCCATGTTTCATCCTCACTGCGGGAACTCTGCTCACATTTCTAGTTCAGTTAACCAGGAAGAACACAACGTCCTTCCAAGGAACTGGGTTCACAAATTCATTAGTGGTTTCTTAAAAGCTTTGACCGCAACAGCAAGCAGCATATTAAGTATAGGTAACGGTTAATCCCTCTCGTTTTTTTTGTTTTCGTGCGAAGCAAAGGCAAGCCAAGGTGCCGCCGAGGAACTCTCTGCTTTCTTTGTAGCTTTGGTTTGTAGGAATGATGAGTGGGTAGTAAAGGTTGAGTCAGATTCTGAGGAAGTAAATAATTCAGATGATTTTGACAGAACTTAAGCTTAAGATGTTTGATCGTCATGTTATCGTAGGCGGTCCCAGCAAGGTAATTCCTGCTCAATCACTGATTCATCGATTGCGAGGAAACCTCAGCCAGTTCAAACATTTCATATATTAAAAACAAGGCATGTCTGTGCCCCTCAGCAAGGGCAGATTTGCACAACAAAGCTGTAGAGCAAGGACTTAATATTTAATACCCTGTGTAGATCACATTGAGCACATTAATTTAAGAAAATCCATCTTGGCAAAACACCTCTCCTCACAAGGCCACACGCATTTTTACACACTGTGCTTTGTGTCCACCATCATTATCAGCCACTGCTATTTCCTTTCTTCCTCTAGCTCACTGGAGCCTCCACTATCACAGCGGCCGTCTGCCCAGGAATCTGCAGCTCTTTACCTCATCTCTCTGGCATTTCCTCTGACATCACTAGAGGTGATGTGACCCAAAGGCTGTTCAGCCCCCCCCAATGTGAAACGTAAAGGCTCCTATACATAGGCAACAGCGTGATATCTGCAGTGTCTGATGTGTGTGTGTGTGTGTGTGTGTGTGTGTGTGTGTGTGTGTGTGTGTGTGTGTGTGTGTAGGTGTGGGTGTGGGCGTGGGTGTGTGTGTGTGTGTGTGTGTGTGTGTGTGTGGTAGAGAACATCAATTAGGCTGTCTTTCCACACGGACCAAAAATAATGTAGCATGTGAGTCTGGGCGAGATGTTTAGTGCGCAGAGAAAATAAGATGTGGACAAAGCACAAATACTGGGGCTGAAAAAAAAAGTACGACAAACTACATTTGAAAAGGATCATGAAAAATTACCATGTCACCCCATTTTTACTGCAGTTCCTCCCTCTAAACGTGCGTACTGAGAAGATTGAGTGCCGTGATGTAATGGTCTAGTGTATACAGTTTGTGAATGGTCAGGCATACACGGACTACGCAAAGATAAATTACACACTTATTGTAATTCATCACTAACTATAATTAAACAAAGGCTGTTGCCCAAATTCTGCAAGAAAAACTAGAATAATCACTTAACTAAACTGCTCACAAAGCAGACTTTGTGTAATATCAATCCATGGCTTTAGAGCCAAGCGGCTGAATCATCCAGTCTACACCAACATCAGTTTCCAATGACCTAAACTTTCATTTTGCATCAGCACCAAGTGTGACCCACATATGCCTTCCAGAAGTTTTGTGGGTGCAGACTCAGAGCAGTTGGACAGGTAAGCATGGGCTGTGTGGGATTTAAGGCACACATGATTTTATTTTCTGTGTGGTGGTACCAAAAGTAATCTGTAAACATATTTCATTTTAACAGAAATAGGTCCATTTTGCTCATAAAAGCATGCATTCAAAGTCCCAAACAGTCCAACGGGGAATGCACAGGTAAAGCAGAAACGCTACATGGCACTGCATCTCATCCCAAATGATTCCCTGTTGGCTTCAGATCCTGGGACCGCGCGCAACTTATTGGAGCAATTCTTGTTTGTGCTGGAAATATTCAAAGTTTACGATGGCCATAAAGGGATGCACCTGCTCAGCTACAACCTTCCCATTGGCTGTGGTGCTTCAGCAATTCCCAGCTGGCACTCACAGGCCTGACGTAAGCCAAGAAAACCCTCCTGATACCATCACACTCTTGACCTGCATTCTTCATGTACTTTTCGGCACATTTGAACGCTGCCATCAGCATGTTGTAGCAGAAACAGGGATTCACTGAAGCAAATAACCTATATACTTGTGCATAGTTGGCAGGAGTGCATATTTTTCCTGCTCTCACACATCTACTTCAAAGTTCAATGAGGACTTTGTTCCGACATGACCCCTTACAATCACTGATATCTCTTGTTATTTTAAATCTGAGGATTTTTTTTAATAACCATATTCCACTTTTCTTTGACCCCATGCCAATGACAGCTAAATGGATGGATCACACCGTTCTCCAAAAAATTCCTCCAATAAAGCAACCAATAAATGTAATTTACATTAAAGTCTCCTTTCTTCTTCAGCCAGCTTCACCTGTGTCAGTCTAACAAAACAAATGCATGTTTTGCCATAGGTTGTGTCAGAGCGTTAAGTGCTGTAATCATGATTGACAAAACACTTAGTATGCCACTGTAAGGCCTTAACAGCTCCCCACAGATACACTGCTAATTACAGCAGATTAAACTTGAAGTTAATGTTCCCCTATGTGATTCATGCTGCATTTACAAAAGAGTAAATCCCTCCACTGGGTACAGTCGCCAATTTCAGGTTCATCAATCATTGAGTCAGATATGTCTTTGTCAATACTTCCTCACCTCTATGCTTTGTGGAAGTTAAAGTGCTCATTATCTTTGTGACAAAAGGTTGCATACAGTAGAGATTAATGTACTGTTAAGCTGTGGTAGCCTTTAACGGAACAGTTTGGCGAATGCTTATTTGCTTTCTTGTCAAGTATTAGAGAATACAATTGATACCAATTTTATGTTTGCACAGCAAGAAAGGCTTGTGGTTTCCCCTTTTCCAGTCTTTGTGCTAAGCTAACCGCTGCTGGCTGTAGATTCATGTTTCTGTACAGACATGAGAGTGGCATCGATATTCTTCTCTCACTCTGGGCAAGAAAGCGAGTAAGTCTATTTCCCGAAGTGGCAAACAATTCCTTCAACGGGTGCAGACATTTCAAGTTTCTTTTTTGTCAGAATACACTGTCTTTAGTAGGTCTGTCTCTCCTCTCTGGCCCTTATTCTCTTTCTCTCCTCCTTAACTGTCGTTCTTTCTTTCTTTCTTTGTCTCTCACATTCCCTCTATTCTCTTCAGACCCTCGTGGCAGGGTCAAGAATGCTCCTACAGTGGCTTCTCATGCAGAGTGGCCTATTATCTCTCACTGTGAGGGACATCCAATACCCCACCCTGCCTAGGTGCCAACTCACTTTGCCAGCACCTCCTTCTCCTCTCCCTCCGAGCCTCTATGCGCCTCTCTTCTTCTCTCCTCTCTCCCCTTTCTCCCCTGAGTGCTTGGCCAGGCGACATGCTGTTAGCCAGCACCCTGCTTTGAATGAAAAAGGCCTTTTAAAATTCATTAGGGGCTGACGGCTCTGAGATCCAGTCGGTCTGCCTGCCACATTCCTGCCGTTCCATCACAGGACAGGGGAGACGGAGCAGAGAGAACAGCCTTTTATTTGGGGCTTTTTATGGACCCCCTCTCCATTCTCTCGCCCCTGGTACCCGTTGATATCGCATTCTGCTAAAAAGGACCATCAGTCTGATAGAGCACAGTGCATTTGGAGAGGGAATCGAGTACACAACAATAGCATTCCTGAAGGTCATCCTAGCCTCCCTACACCCGGCAACAGAGTCCCACGCTCCAACATAATGGGGACACAGCATTCCTCCGAGCTTCACACGCAAGGAGGTCAACCTCTTTAAATGACAGCTATCAGATGCAGTTTGTGAATTTTAAAAAGTACATGAAATTCAATAGTATTTGGTTGGCTAAGACCAAAAAAGAGGCAGTAGCAGTGATTTGGTCACCTGTGTACATACATGCATGCTATTTTGTAGGTTGGGTGGCATGGCAAAAAATGTCCTCTGGAGGGGTGCCATGATCTCCAAAAGTTTGGAAACCACTGGCCTATTTACACATCTAGCAGACACGGAACAACATTAGCATTTGTCTACAGTCGTGTTTCTGGCAAATATGAGTCCAACAATTGGTCATTCATAAGTTCAAGTCAGACAAGCTTCACAAAAAGAAACATGTCTATGCTGGTTCTATTTAGCCGGTGCCACTGTGTATATCTGTTTCTGGGAGTTAAGCAGTATAGCTTCAAGAAGCAGACAGCAAGGACTAAAGTATGCGATGGAAGGATATATTCACAATGTTAAATTTTCTGAAGTAGGCAAAACAATGCCAACTGAGGCTTCCGATCTCAGAAAGAAGTAGAGACAGAGGATGACAAGACTATCAGTCAACATTGCTGTACTGCTGGGCATGATTCCCCTTTTACCAGTGTGACGATCAGTAAAGTACTTTATGTATTTATTGCTGAATACAGACCATGGTGGTGACCTAACATTAGTCTCCCTTTACTAGAAAGTTACTTAAGGGTGACACCTTACATAGATAATATGAACAAAGAGACATTAGCTTCGAGCTTCTTGGACGAAGGGGAAAGTTGACTGAGGCTCTGCCATGTTCCAGGCTTACTCAAACATTATTGGAGCACAGAGCAAAAAAAGGGTGGAACTTAAGAGGGGCTAATTCCTTCTCCTTTTAGCTCTGTTTTTGTCTCCACCAACTCCTGAGGAATCCTACGTTCACCAGCTAGTTGCTTACTTTGTTTGTCTGCTGTTTGGATTTGGGCAGTATACAGTGCAGTGTACAGAGCAGTGTACAGTGGTTTGTGAGAGTAACTTTGTTCAAATCAGCTCTTGCTTCAGCTAGAAACAGGTGATGATTGATGGGACCATTAAGAACGATGCAAAACTAGTAAATTTGTGGGCTGCAAAACCAAAATAATGAGCTAGAAAATGCTATCAATTTCCGTAGAGCTAAGATGGACAGCAGAGTTGAGTGATAATTGGTGTCATCACAGTGAGCGACCCTTCTTCTTACACTACTACACTACTAAGTAGTTTGATACATTGTTATTGCCGCCAAGAAGATTTGGTTTGGTTGGTTGAGCAGGAATACATAAAAAACTACTGGCAAATTTTCCTTAAACTTGGTGGAAGAGGGTAGTATGACCTCAGGAAGAAGCTATTAAATGTTGGAGTGGATCTGAATAGTAGGGGAGAAAACACAAATTACTTTTTTTTACTTTAGTTAACAGTGTGAAATCAGGCATTTGGCCTCAGCAGGGGTCTGCACTCTCTGAGTGCCCTTCTAGTTAATATAAAAATGACTGCAGCATTGAGGCCTCTCCCTGAATGTAAAAAGGACTTGAAACATAAACAGTTTGTCAAATGTTGCAGTCCACTGACTCAAAGAGCTATGTGTACAAACAAAGAAAAAAAAGTGACTTGATTGTGTTGACACATGGGCACAAGTTTGAACAGTGAGTCCTGTGCGTCATAGCTGAGGGTTTGGCTGGACACCCAGGACGCAGGAGATGATCGTAACAGATAGCTGAGGCCTAATGCAGACTGAGGAAAGTTCAAAGACCAATGGAATACAGAATGGGAATAATGGCTGCATTTCAGGGCAATCGACCAAGCGGAATTTGACATAAATGCACGAACCTCATTAGCTATGCAGCAACAAGTTGGATAAGGCTATCTGAACCTTTTAGGTATTAAGTATCTGACGTCATGGAGGAAGCAGAGAGATGATTCCCTTTGTTTGCTGAGAGCAGTAAGTGCGATTAAATGGCTCAATTATAGATTTGTCAAAGGTTTGCCAGGGGCAGCGGTTTCACTGAGTGCTTCTTTAGAAAGAGCGCCTGAAGGCTTGAATAAATGGCAGCCATGAGGGAGAAAATCTACAGAAGCTGTAATGGGGTTCTGACTATTGTTACACTCATACACCTCTTACACTCCATTGCACAGCCACACATGCACACACACAGACAGGCACACTAAACAGATAGAGGAGGCACACAGAAAAATTCTGAAAGTGCGAAGTTCTCTTATCGGAAATCAGTACTTAATGATTTCTTTCCCGTCAGTCTCACAGGAATGGTAATCATACAGGACACACAAAGCACTGGTACATGAGTCACACAGGTGGGTGCGTACATGGAAAAAAAAGGGCCCAGTCTGATGCTGTCATGGTGGTCAAACATTACATTCTTACAGGGAACTAACTGCGATGGTTTACACTGTCACAGCCTGTAACTAAAGTATGAAATGACAACAACTCATTTAGTGGTAGCCAAGAGAAAACAAACCCTCCATGGCCTGTCCTTGTGTTATCCAAACAAATCCTTGGTGTATGTTGGAACATACCTGTGGTTAACCAAGCCATGACATCCCTCCCAATCAGCTTTAGGATTACATAAATGTTGAGAAGTAGGTCAATGTGAAGGCGTGCCGTGCATAGTTAACAGTAGCAGATCTGGAGACCCTCGCACCACATCGACCACAAGGATCTGGCAGGCTGCCCCAGTAAAAAGAGCTGTTTCAGCCAAACCGACTGCACTGTCAGAATGCTTTCACTTGGGGCTCCCAGGATATCAGGGCTCTGAGGAGGAAAATGCCACACTACAGTCCTGCTTTGGACACATTTACAGCCAGCTGAATGGTGAGAGATAGCAGCAAGGCCAGGATTACACAAATCATTTGAACAGAGAGCGAGGAACAAAGTGGAAGTGCAGGGCATTATGCCTCTGATTGTTAAATGGGGTGTCTTCAGTTTTGTAAGAGCATACATAGTCTGTGTGTGAGAGGTAATTGCATTTCAGAGAGCTGAGAAAAGCTGCTGTATCCTTCATGTAATTGCACATAAAAATGTGGAAGGTAGGCTGTGTGGAGACTCATTAAGCAGATATAAAGACTTCTCCGTAATTACTTTTCTATTAATGCTCTAGTGCCTCTTCATTAGCTGCTCTTTTTATTATTTTAGATGGAAAATCAAAATTGAAAGAGAATACCAAAATTACCTCTCATTAGAAATCTTTCAATGACCATGGGTCTCAATTTGGGTGCTGGAGTGATGATTCAAAAGACTATGTGAAGACACAGATACGTGTTTTCTCATTTTTGTAAAAAGGTTTAACTAAGGTTTGTTATATAAAACTATCTACTTCCAAGAGACTGAAACTCCAGAGATCTAGGTTGTAGTTTCTAAATGAGTTGTAAAGCTGACATGATCATAAAACATTTAACACATTCTTGTAGATTTGCAGTGAGTCACTGATGAGCCTTGTAAGTACAGAGGTTCTTAGAAATGATTACAGATTAAGGAGCGCCTCCGCTGAATAGGGCATGTAGAATCACTCTTAGATAACACTCTTAACCTCTGAGATCATCTGTTATCAGGAAAGAGGACCCTGCATACTGCTAAGCAGGGCAGCAAATACGGCAGGAATTAGAAGTAACTGGGCCCATATAAATAATGTTACTCAGTCTGCATCACTTTCATCTACGAAATAATCATCTTCGCCCGTCACTCACACCTCAAATCGCTGCTATCCTCGTTCATTCTTTGGTTCTAACTCGTATTGATCATGCAATTCTGTCCTCTTTGGTCTCCCTTTCAAGTGTCTTCATAAACTCCAGTTAGTCCAGAATTTAGCCGCCAGTATGTTCGCTATTCTGCAGCAGCTTCACTGGCTTCCTGTTAACCATTGCATCGATTTCAAGATTCTGCTTCTCACCTTTAAGGCCCGTCATAATCAAGCCCCTTCTTATCTGTCTGAACTCCTTCAAATCTACACACTTTCCCGTACTCTTAGATCCTCTTCTGCAATCCAACTCACATCACCACCTGCCCGCTTGACCACCATGAGTTCGAGAGCCTTCACCCGTTCTGCCCCCCTCCACTGGAACTCTCTCCCCAATGACATTTGCAATATCGACTCCCTTTCCACATTCAAACCCTGTCTGAAAACACACCTTTTCAAGCTGGCATATCTGGTCCGATTTAATGGTGACACACATATTGAGACATGCACTGATAATGATTTTATACCTAATTTTTATAACTATGATTTTTGTCTGGTTGTTTTATTAACTTTTATCATATATTACAGAATTGCTTGATTTTATGATCTATGGATACATTCCCTCTTGTTTTCTAACTGCGTCTTGTAAGGTGTCCATAAATAAAATGCAATATTATTATTATTAAATGTACAGTGATGGAAAATGCAAACAGGAAGTATTAAGGAACATCATAAATAAAGGAGGAGTGACTTCAGTAACATCTGTACTGTAACACTTTGCTGGTCACAGTGCACACTCGCATATAGAGACACCCGAGCAGAGTCGAGTACAGCAAAAATAAACAGAAATATGAGACTGTCCCAGAGCAAATAAAGTGCTCTCTCCAATCAGCGGGGCTGTAAAGAATGTGTCTGCTGCCTACCTCTCACTGTGACGGCTCCACAAATACAGGAGAGCTGCAGGCTAGGAACTGCTGGAGAGCAGAGGGATGGAGGCTGCTGGTTACGAATAGATGTGAGCCTCCACCATGGGGAAAAACAGAGGGGGCTTCAGTAAATACATCTCCACTTGGCACCGACTCCTCCATGTTTATTGGGTTTGACCCCAACAGGCTGGACCTCTATACCTAAACAAGGGGAAAGCCAATAAACTCACCTACCTCATGGAGAATTACAGTTCACCCTTCCCTGGCTGCACCAGTCTGATAAAATTAATATCGTATCAAAAACTATGTAAAAATGTAGCTATCACAGTAGGGAGGATTTACTACACATTACACTAATATCCAAGAATTCAAGCTGAATTGCTGTTTTTTTAGGAAAAAATCCTGGCAACTCTTCACAAACACTGCTGCAATGCAGGCTGGTTGGACGTCAGCAATGGGTGTTTGTACTCAAGACGAACAGCTTGCTTGCCCTCCAGGTCGCTCTGCTCTATACCACCGACAAGCAACATTAATAAAATGCTTTTACGACCACCATTTCCTGTGCTGTATGACATCAATTGGAAAAAAAACGTGAAATATTCCAAAGATTGGAGCCCTAATGCACGCACTGTGAGTGCTAGCTCGGGTAAAGGTCGTTCCATTCTCCTCCAACATTTTAAGAAGGGCTATAAAGCTCCTCAGCTCTTCTCTGATAAACTGAGGTTTACACTTGAGCTGTTTACCTGGTGTTATTATCCAAAGCAATAAAACAATAATGGCCAAATCAGTGAAAAGTCATATATCAACATTATAGCGAGCCATATTGAGAACAACATACACAGAAAAGAAGCTGTATTGCCTTTCTTCTTTCTTTCTTTTTTTTTCCTCGAGGGAAACCGAGTGGGAAACACTACTCGCCATGACCTTTGTCCTACCTGAGCTGACAGACACTGGACCACCCACACTTTTCGTGAAAGGGTGATGAGGCTGGGAGTTCAAGGTGAGCACAGTGTGTATGTCAATCACTCCACGTGCTAAGTATAAAGTCTGCGTGTGAGCAGGCGGCCATATAGCACTGTGGTGTTTATAGTATTTAAAGGACAATATTGGAGGTTTTCCATGTTTTAGTTCCATGTTCAAGTACACTTCACATGACAACTAAACACTCTGCAACCCATGTAAAACCTTGGAATGAAAATCTGAATGTATTTTCCAACCATGAAGCCATCCATTGGTTTCCATTCGTTTATAAACAATATGAAAGTCTATTGATTGAAACTTATTTGGCTTGTGTAATCCATCATACTAAACATCAAGCTCTGCCACTTTTTTGCTCAAATAACAACCACTTTCAAGTAATGAGGTTTAGGCCTTTTTAAACCAATCACCATTTTGTTAATTGATTTTTGTAATGTACAGGAATGAATGGAAGCCAAAGGATATCTGGAAAGGTGGCAAAAGCACATTAATAAGCACATAAATTCTAAAGCTATATAAATGGTTAGCCAAAATGCAGAAAATACATAATTTGTAGTTTAAGGGGAAGTGTACTCAAATTATAAGAATACATATCTTGCCACTGGCACCAACCCAATACAATGGAGGTGAATGGATTCCTGTCTGAGGTCCTCAAAGCATAAGAAAATGAATTGCAAAAACCTGAAAAGCAATGTGTCTCTCCAGACCAACAACCTGGTTACTGGAGATAATCCACAGAGCCCACTGTTTTCATTGGAGCTGCTTTCTACTGAAGAAGTAGTCTCTGTGAAAACTGTTGATGTGTTCAATGGATTATCCTGAGCAACAGGGACACTGTCTCTGGAAAAACAAGCTGCTGTTGCTTTTCTTTTTAATACTGTGAGCCCCACACATTTCTTTTGCATAGGAGTTGCATCAGAACCCTCAAGAGATTCTAGTTACAAAAAAACTGCTTCTTAGGATTTTACAATTTTTACAAATGACACCCTAGATTCAGATATGGAACACCTACACAATAAAAAGTGAGAAAATGTGTAGAGTAATTTGGGTGAGACAGCCCTTGTTGTAGCTAAAACTTACTAACAGTGGAATGTCCCTTTAAGGCGCTGGAAACAAAGTGTGGGCTGCCTGAAATTTCCAGAAGCTGTTGTTGAACAATCAAATCAGACTGCAGTGAATGACATTCGGAAATGGGATGAACTTATGTAAGATAGTAATATGCTTCAGGAGACATCTGCCAGGGAGGTTTTGTGGAAGTACATATGGTTTAGGATTGACAATGGGAACTAAAAGTTAAATGGAAAGTGGAATGCCTGACAACTGTCACCAGAAATCATTTCCCATAACCTGTCAGGCTTTCCAAGGACTGCGGTTAACCGACTCTTATTACCCTCACAGAATCAAAACTTGGCATGCGTGTCACGTGTACCAAAGATGATTCAATTGAGACGGTTCAAGTAGGATTCCCCATTGTGTTTGTTTTTTTATTCCATGGGTTGAGGCCCCTGGAAAGCCAAAGCGAAAATACCCAGAGCTCCCACATATTTAAGCTGTTTCAACATTTGTGAGGCCCAAGGTGTGCCACAGAATGGAATGTCCAACCAAACACACTCTGAGAAGGTTTGCCTGGAGTTCTGCGGCCCGAAGCCTGACCTACCGTGGCTTTTTTCCAGGGGAGGAGAACAGATATGTTTGGTGTTTTCAATTCAGTGTAAAGGCAGGGTACAGCTACAAAAAGGGCCGAGAAAGGAGGCGGAGAGTTTGGATGAGTCACGTTAAAATGAAATTCTGGTTGAAGGCTTCCCCGACTCTCTCTCTCTCCTTCTCTCTTCCCTCCCACGCAGGGAGTCCTCTTAGTGTATAGTGCTGGCTTGCTGAGAGAAAGAGGAACCCCCGGCTCAGAGGTCAGGGAAGCCACAGAAATAAGGAGGGAGGATAAGGCGAGTCACAGTCAGAGAATTTTGACCTCACTGGATATGAGGAGTGTGACTGACAAGTTCTCTTCTCTCAAAAATTCCTCCCACCCTGTTCTCTGATACTGTTTTTGTTCAAGCTGTTGACATTCTGAATATCAGAGAGAAAAAAAAGCAAACCTGAACTTGGCTGCGAGCTTATATAACCCAAGTATCTGACCGCCCTTTGAAGCCACGCATACTGTCTAGATTGCAAGAAAAATCTGTTTATATCTCCTCATATCTGCATTCTTGTCATTGTTGAGGTGTTCCAGCGGTTGTTCCTCTCTGCTCTGTCCAGAATACTAAAAACAGCATGGAAACACAGTGCGTTCTGCTGAAAGAAAACACCATCATACCACACGGTTACACCCACGATTTCCAAAGAATGCAATGGACATGTTCCCAAAGGGGAAAAAAGTAGAGTTTGCCAGGCAAAGTACAGACTAACTGCCCATTATGAGGGATTTCCCAAAACAGCAATGTGAAGTTAGATGTATGGGAGGGGCCGGTATGGAAAATGAGGAAAAGGACTATGTCTTTTAATCTTGAAAGGGAAAAAGAACAAGATGGGCCAAAAGGTTTCCCATAAATGTTAATGAAGGGCTTTCCCAGAAAGATTTTTTTCCTCCTTTCAGCATGAAACAAGAGGTCAGGTGCTAATGTTAACCAGCAGGGCTGGATCCAGGGATCTTCCTTTAAAGTATAATAGAAGAGAAGCATGTGGAATTAACCATACTGCAGGGATTTAGCAGTGAGAGAGGAAACTCTGCATGATGATGTGTTGGAAGTATTGAACAGGCCTTGTGTACAGAGAAGCACGAGTCTGAGAGGATGACTGGATCATTTTTTAATTTTAGAAATAGCATTATTTTACAAAGGTAAATCTCTGCAGTGTCTCAGGTGTGTCTCCAGACAGCACTGTAGCTGATACTGTGAATATTTAGAGGGTTTACATGTCAGCTTTTGGTTGTTTGTTGCACCCCGGCACATTCTTTGAAATGTGCATGGATGCTCAGGATTACTGATATTTTTGTTGTCTTGCTGATACAATTTGGTTTCTGATCCTCACAGTAGCCTGTCCAAAGCTATCAAAATCAACTTCCCCTGTAGCCAGTAATTCTTGAGTCAATTTTAAGTCAGGTTTCATCACAATCAATAACTACTTTGGAGGTTACTTTGGGAGTAATTAGGCACAGCACAAGTGCATGCCCAGGATTGTGAAAGCATCTTCAGCTGTCTCTGATTGCGAGGGGATGGTTCTATGACACCACAGATTATTGTTTTGCTTTCTGCCACAGGTTCAATTCAACAACTAAATGACCTCATTGACACAGCATACCTGCACAGTCAACCCTGTAGCATTTAGTGAATGTCTGAACCAGTCCGTTGGCCCTGTGCAAAAATAACTGGAGCATCAAATCCTTTGAGTTGATTACTTTTACATCTTAAAACTGAAGCAGCTCACTGCATAGCTAGTAACTAAGTGCAGTGGAAATAAGGAGATGAGTGATGGAAACCTGTAGAAATGAGAGCAAATCCACTACAAGCAGACAAAAGATAAAAAGCTTCTGGTTTTTGATGAAAGTGAAGCATTGTGGAACTAATGCACCACTTCTTTGCCAGTCTCTGTTTTGCCGCAGAACACCGAATCAGAAAATGAAAATCACGCCGGTACTGTCGACCAGTGTGATCGCCACCTCCGCAGTAAGAAGCATCAAGAGCACTCCAGCTGAGTGTAGGATACTCTGTGCTTCATCAGTATTTGAGCACTTACATAGGACTTCTGTGCACACCTTTTGTTTTCTTTGACAGTGTGACAATCCACATGATTTTTACTTCACTGGTGTGAAGTGCCAGGAAGACAATAAAAGCAAACTTACTGCTACAGATTGAGATTAATATATGTCAGTGAAATTCACAATGCACTTCCCAACTAAGTGTCCTGAAAGTGTAAAACAGCAGAGACAACTGAACACTTAAAATAATAATTTTTTCTTTTAGATATGCCCTTAGAACAAAACCATTTGACAGCTCTATTCTCAGTCATAAAAGTAGCAGGCCTTACTTTAAAACTAAAAAGAACAAAACTTTCAGAATGCTAAGGACTTTTTTTAATAGCTAATTGTTCACTTTAAGTGTCTATCAAGTATCACATGATGACATGAAAACAATGTGATAATATGAAAGGGGTTGCTCATATTGATAAACATACAGAGGATTATCACCTGAATCTGCAGCTTCTCTTGGTTTAACTGAGCTTTATAGTAAGTCTCACGTCATTGTTTTGTTGCCCGGCCTGCAACTTAACTGTTTTGGTTCACTCTCGTCGCTGTCATAGCGACGTTTCTGGCTGCTGTTTTCAGTGAAAAAGCTCTTAAAGAAACACTTCACACTACTTGCTCAGCACCAAACAGCAGACAAAGTTAACAACTAGCTGGTGAACACATTGGCACTTTAAGCAACTTAAGTGCCAGATGTTTCCTTCAAGAGATGGTGGAGACCAAAATCAGAGCTAAAAGGAGTGACATTTGGACTTGTTTTTATTCTGTGGACAGGTTCAAACCCAGGGTGGGGGAGCCCTTCTGTGTGGAGTTTGCATGTTCTCCCCTTGTCAGCGTGGGCTTTGTCCGGTTATGGAAAATGAATGAATGAATGCATTAAAAAGGAAACATCAAGGCATGCCATTTAGCATGCTTGCCTGTTAGCATGTTAGTCAGTCTGCCAACTAGCAAAACAGTGAGCCTATCATTCCTCAAATTGACCACCCGAATCATGTAGCTCACTCTGTCTGAAACCAGCCTCCCTCTGCTTTCCTGTCAGTGATAACAGGCTGCCAGCAGTCAGGCCCGTCCAGCTATGTCTTTGAAGCTGCACATGTAACCCATGTGTGTGTCTAGGAGGGCCACAGCCACTCCTTCGCTCACCTCGCACCACTGAGGCCCGGACTCACAAGGCCACAGAGCTCACCTCTTACCCTCGGGCCTCCATGCAAAAACATCGCCACTGCTACAGAGAAACGAGACAGACTGTAATGGAAACGGCACACTTTCCAGACACTTGAGGGAATAGCAAGCATCTCCGCCTGAGCCCCGTCAAAAAAACATACAGACTACCAACTCTGATCCCCCTTGCCTCCACCCTCTCTGCTCGTCTGGACATCGGGACATCTCGTCTTTCAGGAAATAACTGGGCAGGTTTCATAATGATTAGAATACATTATAGATAATAAACCCCTGACTCAGAGGATTTTACAAAGATAACAAAAACAATGAAAAGCCTAATTCATCAGAGATTCAGTATTCAGTATGTACCTGCTTATTTTCAGTAATGCAGAGTTCTGTTTTATTGGACACTTTGCTTTTGAAACACAGACATTCTTTAGACTCAGTGTTTTGTGTTGCATACTGATTCTTCTCTGATTCAAGAGATGAATCACCACCTGGAAGACTTACCCTCCAAGAGTTACAGGATAGTTTCAACAATGTGAAAAATCTGAACTATGAAAATAATCTTTCTTGTGGAATTTGCACACAGTCTTCTACATGTAAGACTGAGAGTTTATATATCATCTCCAGACTTGACATTAACTGACATCTGCATGCTGCGTGGTAGAGCCGAAGTGACTGGTCAATTAATTGTTTAGCCTGGGGCTACTCAATATATGGAAAATTTACCAACATACGCAATAAAGGTATCGCGATAGACTGTTTCAACTGTGATAAATAGCGTATTTACATATGCCATGCATTCACGCATTGCATGTCAATATATGCGAGGGAGTTGTGATCAACTAATCCACATTGAAACAGGATGTCAAGTGATTTTAAGCCTACTAGTTCTGAAAGTATTTCTCATGTCACAGAAACCACTGAGAGTGAAACTTGTGTTTTGGATCTTATTATCATTCTGTGTCAGTGTTTCTGTATTGGTGCTCTGCACAGATCTGACACCTGTCCGCCTGCCCACCTGTTCTCATCCCCGGCTCTCTGAAGCTCGGTGCGACACTGTTTCCTAGTAAAGACGGCAGGGCTGCACGGAGGTCTCTGGGGAACACTGGTAGACAATAACCTTGTCTTTTAAGGTTCAGAAAACACACTTGAATTCAAGAAGATGTAGGATATTCTACAGACTTTACTGTATGTGGTTTTGTAAATTAAGTTTTCAGATTTGGGATTTTATTGAATTTTCAGGTACATTTTCAACATATATGAATACAACCATAATTAGAACCATGTAACATCAAACATCAGTTTAACACTACAATCATGCAACCCACTCAAATGACCACCTGTGGGTCCTGGGGACTCACTACATTGAAAACATATCAATATCACTGCATTTCATTTCTTTAAATTCAGTGTGCATAGGCTATTCATTGTCTGTAGCAACAACTTAAAGCAGAAAGACATTAAAACTGTTTACTTTAATGTTTGTGTATTTATCGCAAATCATATCGTCATTGCAATATTTAACATCACCGTATGTTTCTTTGATATCGTGCAGCCCTAGTTTAGGCATAAATGAACAACAGAAAATTTGATTATCAATTTAGTGTGTAATTCTTTAGTAATTTTCCAGTAAAGTGGTTTTAAGTTTTGAAATATGAGGATTTGCTGCTTTTCTTTGACAATATTTGACATTAAATTAAAGATCTTTGGGACTTTAGTAATTAGTCACAGCCGTACTGTACGGTGTACAACAAACATTAGGACTGTTTTTGCCCCAGAAAAACAAGGACCCATTAGCTGAGACTGGAGCTGAACTTCAGTCAATTGCTCATCTTACAAAGGTGTTCTTGTATAAAATTAGACTGGTGGTTCCCAACTGGTCCAACCACAGGGTTCAGATTTCTCCTTAGTCATTAGTTTGAGTTCCCATAGTTAAATACACTAAGCATTACACTTGCGGTTAAATGGACTGCAATTGCATAGCACTTTTCTGGTCACTTTCACCCATCCACACACAGTCACACACTGGTGACTGCTACTCAGTAACCATTCACATGTACTCACACACCGATGGAACAGCCATCCGGAGCAAGTTAAAGTTCAGTATCAAATGCGACATGCGGACTGGAGGAGCTGGGGATTGAACCGCTGAACTTCCGATTGGTGGACCCGCTCTACCTCCGAGCCACAGTCACTCACGGTTGGCCATGTCGTTGACCTAGTTTGTTGTCTCTGTCAAGTAGCTGTCAGTTAGTCACCCACTCTACAGCAGAAAATGGCACTTCAAAATAAAAGCTCTGTGCTGGACATTTACTGTACTAAAAATAAAGTGTTTTCGTTTTTACAAACTTTACACATTTGCAAGTCACTTGCAGTCCATTCAGGATGGGCCCGCGATCCACTTTTGGACCGCAACCCACTGGATTAGACTGAATTAGTCCAAATGATCTATTTCACCACAGAAAACATCAATCTGAAGGTTGACCAGCATGTGGCTTTGTTACAAACTAGTTCACTTGAGCAGTTTCAAAGAGCATTTGATCTCATGAGTAAGAAAACATAATCTATAGCTGTTTTGGGGTTAAATTAGGACATTCACTTAATTTGTTTCTGATAAACTCAGAGTGCAGTTTTGAATCCTCCTTTTAGTGTCAGAATAATGTAATGACCTCACTGCCTCCACATCAGATTTATAACAATGAAAACGAAGCAGTATTAAAGTGAAGTCCTGGCATCTGCCCTGCGTGGATCACAGATTAGAGAAGAAGCTATAAAATGAAGTAAGTGTGTCACTCCCTCCCCCCTCCTTCATTTTACCGTTACAGAAGTGGATCACATTTCGACCTCCCCTCTCAATCAGCCCCCTTCCATCTGATAACATATAGTGCTGTTCAGAAGCTCTTAAACCTGGCCATTCTTCACATTCCCAAGATTCTGGATGGTGTGACCTCATTGGGTGAGCGAAGCTGGTAGGAAAATAGCCCCCGGCTGAGCCTTTGCTTCAACATGGAAACTTAAGCTAACAAAGAATGCATGACTATGTGCAAACTTGACTGCGGCTGCACTTGTAAGTGAAAACAACATGTTTTCCTGTGCGAGTGTGTCTTCACTCCAGATTACTCTGTAGGTGCAAATGCAAAATGTGAGCATCTGCAGGGTTCAAGACTGTCTCATCTGAGTGAAATGTTGATGTATGTTACCTGTTAGCACACAAACACACAGTGACACTGCACCTATCTGCACCTTTTAAACATTGCGTCAGGCAACTGTGCCAGCTCAAACTTGATAAGCTCATAAATCTAAACAAAGGCACTGTTGATTTTCCCCACCATTACCAACCAGACAACCACAACTCTTGCAATATAAGAGAATGAAAATGTCCTATTTTGTGACAAGCTGATGCATGAATACCAATGTTTAGCACGGTCTTTGTCTTAAGCCGTTTTCGCATATGAACTCAGGACAATGCCCAGAGAATCACGTCCGGACACTGTCAGGAGTTCCCCTTTCACACATATAGCGCACAACAGGAGACTGTCTGTGCCAGAGGTGTTCTCACCTACTGGAAACACTAAATTTGGTTTAGGCGAGGGATGGTGCCTGGGTAGAGTGTGCAGGAGGCAGGGCATGAAGCAGACTACACCCCAGTCACGTATTCGGTTCAAATTTTTGTCGTAAAACAACAGAGTGTCTTGCAGTTCCTTGAATTTATTTGACAATTTCGGCTTTGGCCCTCATCGACAGGAGTTCCTGAATCTCTTCATCTCTTATATTAGACATTTTTATTGCCGTCTTCGTGTAAATTACCCTTCTTCTTCACCCTTGGATGTTTGTTTTCTTCTGGTTTCATCAACACACCCACTTGCTTGTTGTGAATTCTCTGGACATTTACCTGCTTTATTCACACATGCACTCAATCGGACAATGTCTAGAAAGTTTCAGGGGCTTTTGTGAGTGAATATCTTGTGTCATTATTTGATATTTTAAACTGTAAAATCTAAAATCCCTGTTGGAGTTCAACTTTCTGGCCACCTGATAAACACAAGTCTAATTTTTTGGCCTTGTTCTTGGTCTCTTACAAACATATCTTTGAATACTAAATGCTCCGCTACGTTCACCAGCTATTTGCTAACAAGTCTGCTTTTTGGTGCCGAGCAGGTGGCATGAAGTGGGTTTTTAAGGCCTATTTGGTTAGAACAGTTGCCTGCCACAGATATAAATGAGGCTATGAGTGCATGGAAGTAAACCAAAAAAGTAAAGTGGCTGCACAACTAAACAAAGTGATGAAACTTAAAGCTCTGTAAGACAGTTGAAGCTACAGATTCAGGAGATAACTCTCTGCAGGTGGACCCCTTTTATGTTGTCACATTTTTTTCTACTTTGTCATTCGATGTAATGGTGTTCAAAATATCAGTTACAGGCGCTGTAAGACAACAAAACACTCACAGAATCACAGGCCTGACGTGATATCAGTGTAGCAATTACGTAAAAACATACCCGTTAGCAAAAAATTGCCAACTTACATTTACTGCATTGCAACACTGAGAATTCCTGAGAAGTTCGGTAAATTTTTGGTTTATGTCATCTCTTAGCTGTTTCATGCTGGACAGGCAGCAAACACTTGGCTTGTCACTGCTTGTTTACTGGAAACTGCTGTCTACAGTTTTATATGGAGGATTTATGGGAGCGGTGAGACTCAACTATACAGTCTGGCTGGTGAAGCAAAACAATGAGCTAAAAGCTGCGCAGAGCTGCAGAGGTGGATGCTAATTCTGTGGTATTATAACACAAATAATCATTTCCACAATACAGGGAATCACTTGAATTAATAACAGCATTAATAAACATGTCTAGCTGGTTTATGTGGCATCTGAGAATGATTTCATTCAGAGATCCAACGGGGAAAAGAGGCAGGTTGAGGTTGGAGGTGCAGGTAGAGGTGGATGCAGGGGAGGAGGAAGAGGAGGAGGAAGAGGAGGAGGTGGCAGCAGTTGTGCGGTAATGCTTGTTGCAGTTCTGACGGTAGAAAGCAATTATATGGCTCTCTGCTTTATGGAATGTTCTTGGAATACAGAGCAAGGCGATCCATTAGGGTTTGCTAATCAAGCAGAGTGTGTGTCCCCGTGTGTGTTTGTGTGTGTGAGTGGGTTGCATGCCTCTCACTGGAGCACATAATTACTAGCTGGTGATAAAAAGAGGAGAAGGGGGCATTGTGGGATAGCTGTGGCGTGAGTCGCCATTTGTACGAGGGTTTATTGAATGGCCATAGGTGGACATGATTAACTACATAGTTGGGGAGCTCAGGTATGCACTGACACACACACACACACACACACACATATTAATCAACATCTTATCAAATACATACCAGAATCTGCTAATGCTTAGAAAAATGGCACATGGACACATAAAATGTCACGTCGGCTAAAATGTGCAGCATACACACATAGACAAACCACAAATTTGGAACGATCAGCACGTCAGGCCAAAAAAAATGGAAAGCTGTTTATACTCATAACCAGGCTCTGAAAACATTCATTTAGTCAGGCTCTGCTGAATCATTTACCAAAACTGAGGTGGAAAAAAATATATAAGCACGGAGTCTGGCTTTTACGTAATGCCAGCAGCCAGTCAGTCAGAACCACAGGATGCATACAGGGAAGCAGAGAAAACAAACACTGAAGGATGTCCTTTCTGCATACTTGATGCTTTTCCCAGCCGCAAATACCAAAGTTCGCCCGGGACGCTGCAAAACAGATTCACTCTAAACCGACCTGCGATTTTACCTTATAAGGGTTTGAATACTTTGGGCCTTAGGTTGTGTGTATATGTGTATACGTGTCTGTCTGTGCGTAGGTGTGCTGGAGGAGCGAGGATAAGTTTAGGGGGGAATATTTCGCACAGCTGGTTAGTCTTTGTTATCATCTAGAGATGGTGTCTCTGGCAGCATCAGCGGTGGTTTAGGAAAGCTTAAAGCAGATGAAGAGAAAATTCCTCGGTTACCACTTGGTTTAACATCGTTCCTTTCCAGCGGTCCGTGCCAGCAACACACACACACACGCAAACACAGAAAACCTCCTGGTGGTAGGTCTGAACTGGAACATTGTTGGAATTCTAGTCGCTTCGATCCAAAGCCTCCCCTTCCTCTGCAGTTCTTGAAGTTTCTGCACCATTAAGGCTAATATATACTGCAGTCTGCTCCACCGCTGCTGGATGAAAACTGTTCAGCACTCCACACATCACAGGCGAAGTACCCCTCTGATCATTGTTATCTTCAACCAACACTTTGGTCTCTTTGCCGGAGGATTTTTTTTTAAAAAGTCTCTCCAGCTGATAAGCAGTCAAACCACTTCTTGGAGGCTTTTACCCAGTTGGTATTTGTTACTAATAAAGGTGTATGTTTGTGGCTTCTGATACAATGATCAAAGTGGTACTTAATACTACCTTCTGTCTTTCTAAGAATACTGTATTCTTGCTACATCTGTGAGTGTCTATGCAGACTCTTCCAGGTGATTAAGAGTGAAATGGTGCTAGAAGGTGTCTGGTGGCTTAGAGGCTAAGACACATACCATACACCGTGATGGCAATGTCCCCAGTTCTGTTCCAGCCAAGGACCTTTGTTGCATGCCATACCCCCTCCCTCTTTCGCCCTCGCCATTTCCTGTTGTTATTTTTGCTGTGACCTATCCAATAAAGGCAAAATGCCCTGAAAAATGTTTTTAAAAAAGGCTTCTACAAATCCTTAAGATTTCCTTTAGATTTCCTTTACCTTGGAGGAGGATAAGAAAAACAATCATTTGAGAAACCATGGTTTACACTGAGAACAACAAATTCCTGTCCACCCAGATACAAAGATACAAAACATGGTCTGGCCTGGGTCAGAGGGAATTATTCTTACATAGTTCTATAAACTAAAACAAATGCAAACATGTCAGCTAAGATTCCTTACAATTGAATCACTATTCAATCAATACTTCATCAATCTATCTAATACATGCAAGAGCTTAATTTGCAGCAGTAATTCTAATATAATGTAACACAGTCTTATGATATCTGTTCTGCCACACAATTCTATTTTTAGACTCTTTGAAAAATCAGTTTTGAAATGAGCTGTCAGAAAACTGAGGAGCCATATCTGTACTGATGCAAAAGGAAGTTTACTTAAATGACCCTAAAGCATGTCAGATCTCGTCATGGCAGTCCTGACACAGCTGCACGTCTGAAACAGAATACTGATTAAGACACCTGGATCCCCGAATAAACGTGACACATCACTAAGCTACCTAAAGTGTGGCTGCTATGACAAGCATGAAGGGGCAAAGCATGCCCAGCGTTCTGCCTTACAGGGGCAAGGCCAAAAACTTCAACCCTGAGGTCAAGGGGACACATGTAGCAGTTTACAGAGACAGCACAAGCTCACCCAGCCATGCATGCGTATAATGAGACAAGCATGCACGTGCATACACGAGTCAGACCCTTAACTGTCTAATCAACAGCTGGTGAGGCACACATACAAGTGTGCTGACTTCATGCCAATGATAAGAGTAATACCTCATTTTGGAGTCACAGTTCAGGGCCGTATATGATGGTAAATACCTCTGTAAGTGCTTAACAAAGGCTCTTCATTTAGGGTCCCAGCTATGTTTAGTCCCCTGCTCAGGGCATGCAGTCACTGGTGTAAATAGGATCTCCATGAATGGTGTAAAACCCTTAACACACTTCCTTCACCCACACACAAACAATTAGACTATGAGATAGAGTGAGTCACAGTTCATTTCAAATGATTGGAGTGACAAAGACAAGAGCGGCAGAAAGCAGAGCAACCTCTGGCACAGAAATCTTAGCAACAGTGCGATGAGTAGAAACATAGTTGAGCAAGAGCCTGTGAAGGGCAAATGCACTTTGTTTGGTTTCCCTATGAAACTTCTTTCGACTTTAGTTCCTGTCTGTTCATTCTTATCAATTACCTGTGCCTGTAACCCTGCTGTACACATCTTCAGGATTAAAGATGCACTCTTCCCACCGCTGCACAGCAATTTCCCTAGGGATAAATGAAGTTTGATCTTATCTTTATCAGTGCAAAGAGTTTGTTTAAAAAGGCTAATTTTTTTTTTAAAAAATTTAAATGCTAGAATTACCACCTAGCAGTTGTATGCCTTCGCCAACCAGTCAAGTTGCAGTTTACATCCATGTATGTCCAGACTCATATAATGTATGTAGTGACGAGTTCGAAGGAATTAAATAAAACTATTAATTGTATTTATTTATTTATTTTTGATGAAACGTGAATGCTTCACACACATCTTCGACCCAGCAGCACAGAAGATCTGTACAATCACCACCATCAAGGTGGGCATCTAGGACAAGTGTCGGCAATTAAGTATCTGACCAAATGTCTCTCCTTCTGGTCCTGAGTTATGCTGTTGAAGAATGGCCAGAAAAGTGCTTCTGCAGAATATGATGATGTCACAGTGAAGCTGACCTTTTGGATATAAAATGTCACCGCTTCATCATTTTGTTCTATTTCACATTTGTGTGAAATTTCATCATGATTAGTGTATGAATTCTAGAGTTATGGCCAAAAATGTTTTGTGAGGTCATCGTGACCTTGACGTCTGCAGCCAAATTCTAGTGAGTTCATCATAAAGTCCAAGTGGACATTTGCGCTAAATTTGAAGAGATTCCCTCCCACCGTTCCGGAGGTATTGTGTTCACGATAATGGGAGGGATGGATGGACAGACAACTAAAAAACATCGCTCCAGGCATGGCTGTCGCAAAGCTGTAAAACCTAATACATTCATGAGCCTCACTCCCAACAGGCAGAACTATGTATGATTATTGCCAGACAGTTAAATCAAGAAAAATATCTACAAAATAAAAAGCAGCTGTTGTCGGATGAAATTTAATATCGTATTCAACAAATTAATGTGCTATTTATTTTAATTGAGCACTCGTAAACATGGAGTTAAATCTGGAAGAAAAGGTTGATATGTGGCAAAAGAAGGACACAATGGCATGTTCACACTCTAAGCTAAAAATAAGTTGTTCTCAAATAGAAACTACAAAAAGCAGTCTTTCAAGCTCTTAGTCCATACTCTTGATTACTGATACAAGCTTCCAAGGAAAGTGTCTTTTTCAGAGAGGGCTATCATCAACATCTACCATTGTACACAAATACGTCCTTTCGCTAGTCTCTGATAACAAGTACCTTTCCCTGATATTGGACTTGACCCGTTGTGAATGGTGGTATCATCATCATGGACAGTGTTGTCCACTCTCAGGGACAGAGCTCTTGGTAGCGCAATGATCATATAACCAAAGGACAGGGAAACACAGAACCAAAGCTTATGTAAAAATACAAAAATCTTTTGGACACACTGTCTAAAAAGTTCTCTGGACAGTGAGTGCATGCAATATCTGTCACAAAGGATTCATTTGACATACTCTTGCCCTATCATCTCCATCTTTAATCTATCATTCCTCTACAGCTAAGCTCTCAGTTCAGATGGCCGGGATAAACGAGACTTTACTCAATAAGTTCAGACCGTGGCTTATTTCTGTGACTAATCGTGACCGTGCTGGTTCAGTTCCACTTGTTCCATCATCGTCTCCACAGACATCAAAACTCCCTCCTGGATAGTTCAAGGAATCTGCTAAACAGTTGCATAATACAGTAGATTACAAAATGAAGGAGTGGAACTGAATCACATGATGTAAAGTGACAATTTAACCATTTGTGGGCAAAAGCTTTGATTCAAAAACAAATTAACTTCAAAACTGACTGCAAACGAAGGAGAAACAGATGCAGCATAGACGTTTCTGCTATGACTAAGACCCTATGGGTGACTCGGGGAATGTTCTCCATTCACAAACTACCCAAGATGAACTTCTGCTCTGAGTTAATGGGCCAAGCATGACTAGCTCTATCCTTTTGCTATAAGCATTGGAAACCAGGACCAAATGTTCTCATGCATCATAAAGGAAAAAGATCTGACAGAAAAAATTCTATTCGTACATCATTGCAAAACCTTTCCAAATCCTTTAAACTTTGTTATGATTTCTGGCCCAAACTATTTAAGAGTTTCCCCAAAGAAGCCGGCGGCTCTCATGTTGTTATCACCCGCTGATGTCATGGACCCAATCTGAGAGGATTACGCAGATGGTGGGAGAGATGAACTGTGTGTTAGCCGAAGGAAAATGTGGATTCCTCTGACAAACTATGGGAAGAATGACGAGGAATTTGGCTTTGCATTAATCTCTTCCTTTTTACAGAGGAGGTTTGGACCGACACCAAATTGTTCCATTGTAAATGCTCAAGCTTGTGGTTACGTTTCCTCTAACAAAAGTAAATTCCCCCTCAAGGATGCAGGAAACAAACAAAAAAAGAACAAGTCTGAGACAATGGAAGCGGGTGCATTCAAAATGCCATTCTGTGTCAGAGCAATCATTTCAAGGCGCTCTCTTTCTTGTGTTCCATTAGTCATTGTGCTTGAATGGGGAATAACAATTGAGGTGGAAGAACGTAGCACTCTCATTATTGCGATTCCACTTCCATTGCGTATCAGCTTCAATAAACAACAACTAAAAGGCACAAAACAGTTCTCAAGGACAAAGGTACAGGAGATGAGTAACTGAGCAGATTTGCTGCTGTATGACAAATACAGTTTGAAAGCACATATTTTACATTCCTGACATTTTATTTTAGTACATTGCAACAGTCAGGAAATATCTGTTAAATAAGTCATTCTATCCTTTTCCTTTGCTGACTCTTTTCTCACTAAGTCTAGCTCCATAAATGGTCAAACAGCTTGCTCTTCCTGCCTATTTAGGGTTAATCCTTACTGCTTGATGTTTGACTTACTGGGGAGCTGCTTAGGGTCAGGACGGATGTGCAAGTATTTGAATCAAAATTCTTGCTCGGTCATTAGAGTGGCAAGCTGTTGCATAATACGGAAACACTCAGGGATGTAGCCACCGGAGTTTACACATTTCTTTATGTAACAGGTTTATGGTTAGATCAGTATATTGTTAATACTTTAGACAAATCTCATACATGATAAGTTCAAGAATAAGCCTGGTGATATTTTACATCATTTGAAGATCAAAACAAACTATAACTTCTTGTTCACAAGTATTGCCCGTGCAGCCAAAGCCTGATAAGGCGTATTCCTGTGTTTCATAGGCTTTCCAAAACCATTTAAAACACATGGGTAATATGTTTCTTCATTTTAATGGACATGGGCACTGAAGTTCATTTGAGTCAATCCCACAAACACAATCCTGCTCCTGTAAAGCTCACAAGTGCACCAAATCTGCAAAAATAGACTCATTATTTACTATAGTTTCAGTAATGTTTGCTCCAAACTACAATGCCCAGCTGATTTCAGAAATAACAGAGCCCTTTCTTTAATTAAAGTATATATATTTTGACCCATTTTTTAAGATTTTCATGTAAAGTAGGAACCAATAGGCTTGGGGAAGACAGAAATACTAAGAGACTAACTAATGATTAAGTGGTTTTGGTCACGGGTTCTTTAAAACCATCTTAACTCTACTGAAAAAAGTTAGTCTTGTTTCTAATGCATGTTGTCTTTCAGCCACTTAAAGGCCCCATTTGTAGGATTTAGGGAGGGTATACTGACAAAAAAGGAATATAATGATACAAGTATGTTTTCTTTTGTGTATGATCACTTGAAAATAAGAGTTGTTGTGTTTTCTTTACCTTAGAATGAGCTGTTTATATCTACACAGGGAGTGGGTCCTCATCCACGAAGTCAGCCATGTTGCACCTCCATGTTTCTACAGTAGCCCAGAAGGGACAAACCAAACTCTGGCTCCAGCCAGGGTCATTCTCATTTTTTTGTGTTTTCACGTCAGCCACTATACTTAGCAGCCCCTCTGCAACAACCTGTGTCTAAAATACACTGATTTTAACCCAGACACTGCTTTATTCTGTGTTTTAACGTCCTCTGCAGATAAGTCGGCTCCTGGTAAAAACTTCCAGAACAACGAACACTGAAGGAATCCTGACTGGGAGTTTATGCTTCGCACAAGTTTCAGCTGGTTGCAATCTGCAACCACCACTAGATGCCACTCAATCCCACACACTGCTGCTTTATGATAACCATGCCAAATGATTAACAGGAAGGAGAAGCAATCTTTGTTGTTTTAACTACAGCATAATTCTACCTATTCAGCTCTCTACAAAGTATATTATTTAAACAATCTGAGATCAAACAATGACGCTTCAGACATAAAGATAGGTCTGCTTGTGACAAGGCGTAGCTTTGTTTCAAGGGGTCATAAGACAAAAAAGTTGAGAACCACTGACCTAATGATCCAACAGGTGTCTTCTCTATCCATCCTTAATCTGTGACGCTGAATGAGGCCACAGACACGACACTGAGTCATGATCCATACTGGCACCAGCGCCTTACATGGTCAGTAAGTCCATTTATGTGTCTACCAGTCATGCTGACTAGTGCCGAGCAGGTGACGGCCGAGAGCTCTGCGACATTCCTGAGGAGACCTCGATGCCCCGCCGCCATGACAAGACCATTCCTGTGAGCAGGATGCGTGACTTTCCATCTGTTTGCAGGTCTATCTGTAACGTGGCCGGCATGTTGACAAGCATGATGTAACTCCTGAAGTCTGGTGTTGGCTGATGACTCATGTGCGGTTTGAGCACAAATGTTGATTAATCGTGTCATGGTGACTTTGTTCTATGCGACACAGTGTGTTGTTTCACTCACTGTGTCATTATGTAATGTAATTCAAACGTGCACTGAGCACTAAAAGAGTCAAAAGTAATCGAGCTTGAGTCCATAATGTGAAATTGTGCATTTAATTGCAGTTTATGATTGCTGTACTTTCTCCAGTTTCCCCATAAGTCTGCATATAATTTCTGTGCATGACCTAAAAAAATGCCACAAACTTTTATAGATGACATAAAATATAATCTTAAAAAAAATCAATAATAAGGGAATCAATAGAGAAGCAGTGATGGAGCCACAGATTGATCTGCCTGGAGGGCTGTGTAAGAGTGACGTCCATTAAACATCTAAAAAAAAAATCATCAGATTTTTTTTTCCAAATGGTGGACAGTGTCAAACAAAAACAAACAAGTCTTTCAAACTAAAGGTGTCATTTTTTGTAAACCTTGAATATGATCATATAAAAGCAGACATGTTGTCAGAGGATTGGAATGTGAAATGGAGCACAGTGGGAATGTCTCACAGACTGTGTGTGTGCAAGCGTGTGTGTGTGTGTGTGTGTGTGTGTGTGTGTATAACTCCTCAGCTCTGGCACTGGACAGGTGTGCTTCTTGGGATTGAACAATCCCTGTTATTGCCCAGCCGGCCTTTTATTACCGCCTCGCACCCAGCCAATCACATCCAAACACTGGTAAACAGGTAGAAGGGAACAACCATCAATCACTCTGTGCGCTGAGACCTGACTCATGCCAATTAAACACACACACGCACACACAAACAAAAAAACGGACCAGCAACACAAAGAGCAGAGTGTATTTTTGGAGGACAATCCTATTTTTCCAGGCATGTTTCTGTCATTATCATTCCTGGAGTAGCTCATGTTTGAAGTCAGCGGGCCGTAGAACAGCACAGCGCTCACTCTGCACCGAGTGGGATGGCTAAGAAGAGATGATGGGGAAAGCAGGTGCTGTGATTGGGGCTACGCTGCTGCCAGAGAGGTAGAAAAAGAGACGGAGAGTAATAGAGAGGAGGGGGCAGCAACGACGACATTGAGAGCTTTCTGACCTTATTTCCCTGACTAGACCCCAACTCTGTCTGATTAGTTTTCATTTCCACTTCCCGTTGCTGTCTGATCAGTCGGTTTAGTCTATCAGGCCGCTGGTCTACCTCTCCGTCTGTCTGTGGGGCTGTGTTTATGTCTAATAGAAAGTAACAAAAGCAGGGAAGTCGAGCTGTTTTCCAGCAGAGAGAGCAATGGCGCTGGAACCTCATGGTAGCCTGGAACCTCATGGTAGCCTCAAGTGTTTCGCAAAGCTTAAATTTTATATCTTGTGTGGTTAAAGTTCATACTATTTAGAATTCTGACCTGATTTCACACTGACTACTGAAGCATACTAGGTCTGATTATAGCTGACCAAGAACGTCAAAGGACAATTTTGGTTGATTTGAACTTTACTCTTATTTTGTAGTTCTATTAATCAGTAATCACCAAAGTTATTGTTGAGATCCAGGAACATGACATCATCAGAGGACTGTTTGACAACAGAGCAAGTTCCATGAGCGGTCAGATGATCAGGCAGGCTGTAACAAAGACAACAGTTTAGCCAGATTATCTAATACACCTATGTAGAGGTAAAAAGAAAGAAATAAACAAAGTGAGCACATCAGAGATGTTGGTAATCCCCCATTGTAAAACTATGCTTGCAACTATGTCAAGTCTGCTATAAAGACAGCAAATGTGACCCTTTTTTGTGACGATGTGAATTAAAATTTCATGAGACTGCAAACATGCAAGTGCATCATGTTCATTATCACTGGTACCTAGGCCGCCAGCACTTAGTGGCCCTTTCAGACTGCGTGATAGAACTTTACAAAACAATCACTTTACTGTAACTTAAATCAATGAAGAAGCCTAGAGCGAATAATTTTGAAAGGAAATGAGGAGAGAGGAGGGGCTGGTAGGGAGGGAGAGACAACGAGAGGCTAATGCAGCACCAACTGTTGCAGTGCAAGGGGAAGGCAATATGGCCCGTCTATTACAGACAACTCTAAACTTGTTACCAGGTCAACACAGTTTAAACTTTGAATTTGCACAACAGTAAGAAACACAAAACCTGCAGGGGCAGATGCATGACCCGAATGACCCGATGCAAATTAAGAGTATTCATCAGCATGCAATATCATGTTGTACCAAAAAAGGGTGCAACCAAGTCATGTGCTAGTGCAACAAACTGAGACAGTTGGAAGCACCAGTGCTACCAGTGGAAAAGTTAGCCTGGAGCCCTGTGATGGATGATTACAAAAAGCAGATTGGGTCATAATTTTACAGCTCACCTTTGCTTTCTCTTCCAAACAAGTCTGGCCATCCTGTCTATTTGAAATCTGTGTGAACGTTTGAGTGATTGTGTTTCTTGCCTTGTTGCTAAATGTCTTTTTAGCAATGACATCACGTTTCCAGGTCTCAGCCATTAACCTGAGCAGAATGGTGATGAATACAATGTTGTTATTAGCAAAAAAGGTGGATTGAGTGCAAATCAAACCAGTTGGGTACAGGTAAGGACAAAAGCAGCATACAAGGGAAACAGAGAGGTAGTCTCAGGCTGTTCAAGTATTCGTACTAATGTTGCAATGTTTTCACCTGATTGCAATCTTGTTTGCCTGACAGAGATGTTAAAGATCAAAACAAATGTGCCATACAAATAATTCAAAATTCAGGGTTCAGACTGTGTCTCTTTTTCCTTTACAGTGTTATTATCATTAATGGGGATGATGACAATAAATAAAGAAAGCATCAACTTTCGGCTATACAGTATTACTATCATTGAAAAATACAATCTTTTATAGCTTATACATAGCTGAAAAGCTAAGCCCTGGCCGACACAGCTCAGACTATTTATCATGTGTAGGCGGCAGAAGAGGAGACTAAGTAAGGATGGGGAAATTTGGTCTGCACCATGTGCAGAGGAAGTATCTTCCAGCAGACAGGGGGCTGATGTCAACTTTCTCATCAACAGCAGGCTGGAGAAACAATGACTCCAGCCTGGAGTGGCGTGGGCGGTCAGGTCATCACAGAGGTCAGAGGGGAAAGACCGATGTTACTTGATCATGGATAAGGTTTCAATGACCTCTGCTACATATGCACAGCAGGAAAGCACTATTTAAAGTGGATGACAGCATGCAAAAATGTGCTACTGAGTGAATGTTGGGGCTGACGTAATGCCCTAAGTTCAAAGCTCGGATAAGCATTTCAAAGGAGGACTTTTAATGTGAAGGGCATCATGTAGACCCTCCTGACATATTTGGATATACTAAATTATTTCATTAGACAAAATTGTACTACCAACAAATACAGCAGGTGTAGTCAGCCTGATGCTTCGTCTCTGTAATTCAATTAAGACCACATGAACTAAATATACATCACCTCATGATAAAACCTGCAGCGTAATAACCTTTAAAGATCAGATGGATCACTGTGATAAAAAGGACATTAGCGCAGCCTTTTTTTCTCACTCTGATTCTCAGTAGCCAGAGTGGGTTCACATCTATTAACATCTCAGTAAATAAGAAGATAATGTACAATCCCTGAGTGCTACAACCTCAATTACAGAAAATGTCAGAACAAGCTGCAAAACATTGCTGATTCTCATTTGGTATTCATGAATACAATGCCTTTAGTGGCACCAAAGCTATTCAGTTAAACATTTTACTCTCCGCGCTATTCAGAGTGGATTTGCAAAGTGAATACTGAATGACAGGGCAAAGTCACATTAGGGGTTTTAATCATGTTGTGATGAAAGGAAACCTGGCACATGACAAACTCCTCTGAGGCTTAAAGCAAGAAGAATGGAGCTGCAATGGACGTTTGGTACCTGGCCTAGACTAATAGCATACACTTGGGCATGGATGTGGTATCACTTCTCTCCAGCAAAATCCTTCAGGATTCCACTGACAAGAGACAGAGCCTATGTGCATGACAGTATCTATACTAAATGTATGTAGACTTTTGGCTGTGCTTCCAGAAATGTTAATCTTGGCAATGTTTGTTATTCATCAACTTATCCTGTCATAACTTTAGGTGTTGGACAAGCAGAAACTCTGACTAAATGAAAAGTCAGAGATAACCAGAGTTATCAGGATTCATCCTCTCAGGGCCATAAGTGTCTGTCATATTTCATGGCAATCCCCCAAAAGTTGAGATACTGTATTTCTCTTTGGACCAAAATCTTAAAGTTTTAAACCAATGTCCAACCAATGGACCAATGCACTAACCAACTGACAGTCAACCCTAAGGACAAGCTATGTTCTGCGTCCAACCTGGATTCTATCAATGTTGGGATGATGTGTAATATGTAAATTAAAACAGTGCAATGATTTGCAAATCGTTTTGGACCTATATTCAAGTTATGTTTTTACTTCTTTTTGTTTTTTGTAAATATACACTCATTCTGAATGTGTCCCAAAAAATGTGAGACGAGGACATGTTCACGACTGCGTTACATCACCTCGTCTATTATAAACAAAACTAAGTAAGTGTTTGGGAACTGAGGACACGAACTGTTGAGTTTTTAAGGTGAAATTCTTTCCCATTTTTACTTCAGTTACTCAACAGTTCGGTGTCTCTGTTCTCATATTTGGCACTTCATAATGTCAGGTCTGGACTGCAGGCAAGCCAGTCTAGTTCCTGCACTCTTTTACCATGAGGCCATGCTGTTGTAACACGTGCAGAATGTGGCTTGGCACTGTTTGCTGGAATAAGTAGGGACGTTCCTGAACAAAAAAACAAAAAGTCTGGATGGCAGCTTATGTTGCTCCAAAACCGGTATGTACCTTTCAAAATGAACAGAGTCTTCACAGATGTGCAAGTTACCCATGAAGCCATGGGCACTAACACACCCTCATACCATCAATGGTGCTGGCTTTTGAGCTTTAAAAATCTGGATGGTCCTCTTCCTCTTTAGCCCAGAGGACATGACGTCCATGATTTCCAAAAAAAAATCTGAAATCAAATGTCAGACCACAGCACGCTTTTCCACTTTGTATCAGTCCATCTCAGATGAGCTTGGGCCCAGATAACTTTCCAAGTCTTTTGCTGTCCCTCTCCCAACTCTTTTGAAACATGTTGCAGGCATCAGTTTGAACATCCCGTCTTTGTACTGTATTACACTGAAGGTAAAAAAAAATAATTTGCAAATCAGCGCATTCTGGTTTTGTTACACAGCATCCCAACCTTTGGGAATTGGGGTTGTAAAACAGCAGTTTGTCCAGTGTTGCTCTACAGCAATGAAGTGGGCTGATGCCACTGTGAAAACAAAAGAGAATGAACCTCAAACATGGCTCAGAAAAAAGGCACAAAAGAATCTCTGAATATGCATGTAATGAATGGGTGTGCTAGGTAACCATGGGTCACAAAGGCTCTCCACAACACATCGTGCATTCTGATTGGCTGCTTTGAACTATTACTTCGACCATGGTTGAATTGTATATTGTCTACAAATTACCCTATTTTAAGACATGCTTCTCTGAGCATTACATCAGCATCTACACTATATGACACAGTCCAATACTGTAGCTGCTGTTGTAACATACCCAGAGTTAATGAGGCAGATAAATTAAGCAGAAGAGGATCAGCACATGTGACAGCTCCAGGCAGATCTATGGAAAGCTCTTGACAGGACCATATAGGAAACCAGTCATCAGATAATTTGCTGCTCAAGTTAACAATGTAGTAGCATGTGAAACACATGCACATACACACTCTTGTGCGCAAAGCAGAAGCAACTGAAGCTGACCTGACATGCCTGGTTGAAAAAGGTCAATCAATAGCATCCCAGAGCGGCGCAGTGATGAGGAGGAACTGTGCGGTCTGTTATGGCTGGACAACGAGCGCGGCTCTCAGCCAACAGGAAACAGACAATGAGTTCTGTTCACTGCTGGGACACACCGACCCGTGTGCGTCTGGAAGGGATGTCTGTGTGTACAGTTTTGTGTTTTCAGTGTATGAGATAAGCTTTTGAGGGTGTGTGCTGTTTTCTGTTTTCTTATCTAAATGTGTGTACGAATCCGTCTGGCTGTGGATGCATTTGTCTATTTGTCTGTTGACTTCTTTGTGTGTGTCTGGGTGGGCTGGACTAAGACACATGAAGAGAAGGAACTGTGGACTCCAGCTCGGCACGTTCTCAGCACTTCCTTTCAGACTGCTTATGCTGGAACTGAGTGTGTAGTCTACCTTCAAAGTCTGACACCGTCGGCCCCACATCAGACCCCACTGATTTAAAATTACTTTAATGTTTTGTCTATATGTCCGCAGGTTCTAAACACAGGGCAATTATCTGTATAAGAATAGACAGAGGAGGCTGTCAGTGTTCTAAGAATATAAGAACAATGTTTATGGGATATTCTGAAGCCAAGTTAGGTCAAAAAAGTATTGATGGTTCATTGTGGGAAAAAAAATACATATAATTGAATTTTGTCACTTCCATTGTTATTTCAAGTAGGACAATCATCTAAGTTCTGGAACTACTGCTACCATAATTTCAGGGTTGTAAACAGGAAGTATACACTGAATCACAATGTCTACCTATAATAACTTCCAGGTATAAAATCCTTGTGTAATAATAACAAACTTAAACTGTGTGGACATTGAACTAATGACTAAGGAGAAATCTGGACCCCAGTTCCCAGTTGGGAACTACTGGTGTACGCTATATTTAGAGTATTTTCACCACTTTACCTTGCCATCAGACATCCCTTTCAGACAGGGAACCAAAGCCACCAGACTCCATTGTCAAAAGCAGTAATTTTACTTAGCAGAACAGGGGTGCTGCTGGTCTAGCTTCATATGCTGAATTAGCTATTAGCAGTATCTGTCTGTACCTATGGATGTACAGACAATACATACAGTATAACTGGATCACTCTGATACTCTCAGATGCTCCGGAGTTATAAGGATTATCTTTTTTTCTATGATTTCTAAGGGAATTATTAGGGATCTACTACTAATCGACATGAAAGACAAGATATCTTTGTGAAGCAAAGGTCACACTGAACCTCAAAATGTGTGTCATGCCTGTGTGTACAGATTTGACTTACGACACAGAGTGAGTAGAATTTAAGTCTTCAAAGTACCTTAATTGCCTCCATGAGTTGTGCGTCACAGCCACTGCTGACTGTGTTCGGAGTCAACACTGGGAAACACATTTCCCCTCAGTGTTGACTCCATGACTATGGTCTTGGTTGGAAAGGCTGAATTTACAGACCAAAAAACAATACCTAACTTCTTCTTGTTTTTAGAACAACAGCAAACACCTGTCCCTTTCACTTCATGCATCTCTGCCTCATGTCTCTCCCTCTGTGCCCCCCTTCAACAATCCTGCACCACTCTGGGGAGGCACACTTCACATTTTGAAAACCTCTGTTCTATACTGTATATGTAGTCCTGAATGTAAATTTGCAGTGTCTTTGAATGTGTGTTCACGTTGGGCTGCACTGCAGAGTCCTCGGCTAAGACAAGCCGAGAGAGAGTTGAAATAGATGTAGCCCTGCGCTATTGAATTTTTGTTCTATTTTTGCAGCTGCTACTGCTGGGTGAACCTCTGACTGTGGTTTGTCCACATTATCTTTGGCAAACAAGACCCAAAACATGACCCGCACACTCCTCTCTATCACATGTTGTTCTCCCTGGAGACACATTTCACTGCTTAACGTGATAAATAGCTTGAGACAGGCATTTCTGAGCAGATCTCGCAATGTTCCATCTTAAATAAATTGATTTTGTAGCTGAACTAAACTAGGGCCGACTGCAAACAGATGCCACCAGCTAGAAAATGCCTTCTCTTTAACAGTGTCTGACATTTCGGTTTATGGACAATTATTGCCATGCATCTCACCAATATTATGTAATTATCTTGGAGCTGTCAAGCAAACTTTGCTTGAGGATTCAGACTATTTCCACAAAGTGACAACAGTGTAATTTCAAATTTATTTGAGCCAATGGTTCCCATGTGCTTCAACCTTTGCAGCAGTGTGCGCTAAAAGGGAAATGGACCCATTATGACTGAGGAGAGGATGGCAGATTCTTCCTAATAGCTCTGCTGTAATGACCCTGGCATCTGTGAGACATTGTACCGTCTCCAAAACATTACTGGAGCTACTTGGCCATCAGTCAGCCTCGTCAGGCCTATGCTGAGAATTGTGAGCCGTCTGATAAGGCGACCCTCCAGCTCAAAAGAACACAACAAGCCTAATTTAGTCCTTTCAGAGCTTATTTGGCTTCAGGCTATCTGAGTCATCACCACCTTTCAAGTCATTAACAAATCTCTCAGAGCCATGCAAGGCCTTTTTACCTCTGACAGTGACTGAGTGTGATATGACTGCATATCTCTTACAAGCAGTGTGTTACTGGGCCAACAAATGTAACCGCAACACATTCTAAAGTAATTATCAAGCTGAATAATCATCTATTTAGATAACTCATTAATAATTTATTCAATTTATTAAGCATGGATGTCCAATTATCGTGTATTCAACCTTCTGGGATTGTGGGGATTTGGTGCTTTTCTCTGTTTCATTCATTCATTCATGTCCTGAAACCACTTATCCTGGTACAGGGTCATAGGAGGGCTGGAGCCTATTCCAGCTGAGACTGGGAGAGAGGTGGGGTACACCCCAGACAGGCTGCCAGACACCTACGGACAATTCAGAGTCAAAAATTAACCTAACGTGCATGTCTTTGGACTGTGGGAGGAAGCCGGAGGACCCAGAGAAAACCCACGCTGACATGAGGAGAACATGCAAACACCAGACAGAAGGGCCCCAACCGGCCAGCGGATTCCAACCCAGAACTCTGTTGCTGTGAGGCAACAGTGCTAACCACTGCACCACCATGCCGCCTTCTCTGTTTTATATCATTGTAAATTGAATATCTTTGGATTTTGGACACTTGGGAGCACAAACAAGCATTTTCAAGAAGTTGACTTTTGGGTATGAGAACTTGCAAACGTGTACCATCAACTGTTTATCTCAATGTGCCTACCTACTGATGCTCGCATAACCATAGTGGACAGAATCACACGCTAATTCCCATTTTCTTTTGCTGACTTTCTGTAAATGCAGTAAAGATTTGTGCTACATTTGCATGGAAACTTGATGACTGTACAGTGAACATCTTTGGGTTGTGGGTTCTTGGTTGGATTAACAGTAACCTTGGGCTCTGGGACAATGTGAGAGTTATTTTTGAGCCATTTTCTCACACCTCAGTAACTAAACAATTACTTGACTGATTGAAATGTCCAGGAGAATATTCAAAATTAAAAACAATCATTAATTGCAGGCCTATCTCTACTACAAATCACTACCGCTATAAGGCAAACACTCTCGCTGGAGCAAATTCAGAGCCAGTCAGTTGCTGCTGCTGATATAACCGTGTGACCTGTAAAGCTGATACTGGCAATCGGGCTTCCTGGGGTGCAAATGTGCTGATCTTGTTTGCCAACCAACTGATAGGAACATCCTCTACTGGCCAACAGGATTCCAGTTCATCAGTCTGCCTGCTGACCCTGCAGCCCCTGACCTGTGATCACCTGCCAAGACTGTTTCCATTGAAGCCGGGCAGCGAGTGAGTGGCTGGCCAAGTGTGATTTACCCCCTGCAGGGTTTTTATTATTAACCTGATCTTATGACAAAGATTCGATGGCACACATACATCAACACACGTGCACTCACAGAGACACATGTTTCTTTGCTTTGAGCTATTAAACATCTGTTTGGGGAAAATCATGCACAGAATTAGCCAATAGCAAACGTGGGTGTATCTGTATACATCAGTTGTCGTAAGAAGAAAAAGTTTCATTTTTGTCAAAGATAAACTTTACAAGCTTACTGTGTGTGTGTGTGTGTGTGTGTGTGTGTGTGTACACGTGTGAGCCGTTTCTACTCTTTCCAATTTTCAGGAAGTCTGCTGGAGCCTCCCACTGCTCTGGGCCCCAGCGGATGACTTCTTATTGTGGGTTTGGAGCCCCAGAGCAATTAGATGAGTTTATGGTAAGCGCTAAGAAGCGGAGAAGCTTGTCATTCTGTCAGAGCTGATTTCCCCCCTCGCTCCAAACGCCGACCTCTCTGGGATGCCAAGGGTGGACGCGGGCCACAGCCGTGTATTTTAAAAAAAAGAGTTGAGGGAAGTGGAACATTTTTGAACCCTGCAGTGATTCTGTTTTTACTTCCTGTAACTACATTTTGTTGCTAAGCGATTTGAGCCAAAACATGCTTGCTAGCAGCAACAGTATATGATGCCTGGCAACCTAAATCATTCATATCCAGTAAAAGGGGGACTGCTGGGGACTTTGGGACAGAAGCTGAAAACAAAAGAGCAATGAGTGTACAGTGTGTGTATGTAACATATTGGTTTTGTGTCTTTATGAGGACCAGTAAAAATTAAGACCTTGCAAGGACAGGACATTTCTGGACATTTTGTTTGGTCTTCACTTCATTAAAGAGCTGTTTGAGGCTTAACACTTGGGATTAGGGTCAAGGTTAGAATTAGGTTGTGTGTGTATGTGTATGTGTGTGAATAGACCGACCCACAGGGGTTTGGTGAAGTTACAGTAGCATGCACGCATTGGGAAAGACAATAAACTTCCCCAACACTGCACCTCCTGTCATATTCACTGAGCTACAACATCTATCATCATACGATCCAAGTGCTGTGGGAGGTTGTAGGTATTCATAGTCTGCAGAGGGGATTTGTATAAACACACAGCGGCTTCAAACGATACCTACAAAAGCAAAAGAGAATCAAACAATGGTGAGGTATCCTGCCATGGCATGACACAGGAGTGAAATCCAAAAAAAAAAAATTCTTTCCACAAAGAAAGTAAAAACACATTATAAACAGTGAAAGCACTAGCATAGCATTCCCTACATGAATGAAAAAAAAAAATCTATGTTGCACCTCCCCGTGCAGTCCCACGAGCGTTTCCCAACACTGTTGATGTCTTTTTTCCAAGTGCTGTGCCAACAAAATACTTCATCCACTCCACCTCTGAGGCCTGTGTATCCTCCTGAGTCTTTCTACGAGATTCACCTCTTTACCAAAGTATTTGCTGGAAAACTAAATAAACACAGTTACACAATGGAAAGGGGGTCTTATGTAACTGACACCAGCCATGCCGTGGCCCAAATGTAACAATTTTCACGGCCCTGAACTTGAATACCCCCCCACCCACACACGTGTGCACACATAATGTATGTACAACATCGACCAGCTGTGTAACATGTAGTGCTGCCTCTTAGAGATTAGATGATTCCTAAAAGGTACCTGAAAGTGAGGCAGATGTTGCTGATGGTGACGTAACGGTCACTAATCCTGTGTTTTCTCTTTCACGCTTTACCACTTAAGAGTAATGCGGTAGGGTGATAATGAAAAAAATCTGATGTTAACTCATCTCACAATAACTCATCCAATACACGGTGCATCATGTGAGGCCCTTTGCTTTGTAAGGTGCCACTGGCCACATTTATCACTGCTGTACATTCTTAATGGAGAAGTAATGCAGGTTTTTAGGCTGATACATGGGTGAGTATATGTCTGAGTCACGGTCCAAGGGCAAATCCGTCTGCAGCGAAAAGAATCGATACCTTAGGTCAGCTTTCTAGAATTAAATCAATATAACAAATGATAGTTGAGTTCCTGACTTACATTATTTTACATTTTCTTGTACATAACAATCACTTCTGTATGATGGGATGCCCTAATGCTAGCATGACTGTGCACTCAAGGTACTCTCTTGTACTGTAGTCAGAATCTCCTGTCAAGACTGACCTAACTTCCAAAAAATCTGAAGCAACAAGGCAGGTCTCATCCATCAGAAATTTAAGTAAGATAAACGAAGTTGTCTCTAATGGAAAGTAATGGTTTTCAAGTGTAGTGGGCCTAATCTAATAGTATATGTCTATATTCCTAATTAAATAATAATGGATTGAATAAATAAATGTGTAGTCCTTCAGCTACTGGCAGTAAAAAAGAGGTATCCCTACACTCCATGGTGGAGGTCTACATTGTGTGGTGTACCAGAGCTGGTAAGACCAGACAGACAGTGAGGGCTTTGTTTTGTACTACATATCTGTACCTTTTCTTTGTGTTTTGAATGTTTTAAAGTACACTTTCTCTTTGTATACATGTTTTATTGTATGCCTTTATTCAGGGATAGATTATTGAACAGGCCAACTGGGTACAGGCCCAGGGGCCGAAAATGTCAGTGCCGTGGCCTTCAACTGCAAAGTTAAAGTTATGGTCAAAAGTTGTCACAGTGACATTTAAGGTGTGTTGATTGATTCACGTTGTCACCTCATACATTGAGCAACATTACAAATTAACGTGCCACCTTAAAAGTTGCCTGCAGTCAGCCCAGTGAATTAAGTAATTTTTTTCTTTGACTACAGCTGCTGTAAGAGGCACCAAAACATCCTTTCATTTTATAGTTAGTTTACCAATACATCTCTCCACAGTATAAACAGTGGTTGCATAAGCCTGAAAACCAGCCACAACTTGGCCCTGAGCAGATTGACCGTCCGCTACTGACCAATCAATGGACTGCAGTGTTCACAGCTCCACCTTTTAGTACCAGAACTGTGTGCTAGGTACCCCAACAGAAGGGGTACCAAAAATGGGGACAGTACGGAACGGTTCCATTGGTACCACCCACAACTTTTCACAGTGGAAACGGAAAAAAAACGTACCAATCTGAACTGAACTTTACCGTACTGCTCAGTGGAAACGGGGCTAAAGAGATGCAAAAGAACCAGAACAAGACACAAAATGACTAAAAAAGACAGGAAATTACCTCAATGAGACACAAAACCACAAAAAGATGAATAACAATGAAATAAAGACGCAAACAACCACAAAATAAGGAGCAAGTCTAACACAGAGTCAAATCAATCTTCATCCTTTTAATCAAAGATGTAATAATTTAAGCATCTAATCAGTATGTCTAAAACTTGATGTCAAAAAAACATCGTTTTTTCCCAGGGCCAAGGTGTCAGCTTCAAATTTTGTTTAGTTTTGTCCCACCTACAGCCCAAATCCCAAAAAGATTCAATTTCAATAGCAGCAAATTCTCATCACCAAGGAGCTGGAACCAGCAAATGTTTGGCGTAACTCACTTAATCAACTAATTATTTTCAAATTTTAAGACAACTGGATTAATCAACTAATTGTTTCAGCACGGACGCATTTCTGCTGGCTCTGTGTGTGCTCTGTGCGTGACTGAGGAGATTGGCCGGTGGAGAAGAGGTGTGTGTTTTCAGTATGATCCTTGGCGTGAGAACAGACTGCGAGCGGACATCACACCACACTGTGACAGCCGAGGGCAGACAGGGGAGGCAACACACACCTCCCTGCTCGGCCTGATACCTGCCCTGCCCCTGCAGACCTCTCTCTCACACACACACACACACACACATGCACGCACACAAACTCTTACCCACCATGCACATGTGAATAGGTCCGTGCACACACATACAGTACTCTTGAAAAACACCACCAGTTTACACAAGATTCAAACTATTAGAGGTTTACTGTGGCGTGAAAACATTTGTCAAAACAAACCTTTAGCACAATACCTCACATGCAAACATTTAATTGTCTGTTTTCAGAACGTGTCCAAAGCTGCCGAATACAAGGATCATCAAACTGCAGTCAGACATATCAAAGATCTCTGCAAATATGCAGTTAACGACTGATGCTTGATTATTTTGGCTGGGATGGCTTCTTCAAGTCTGAACACTCTCCGCTTGTCAATTAGAGAAATACAGTATGACATCAGAGGTGTAAGGAATACTGGCGGACACGTCTCAAATCACCTCAGTTCAGATATTGAACGTCGATGCCAACATGCATATACATCACTATTAATCACGGTAATTGCTAAATGCAGCCCCTAGCTGTAGGTCACGGCTGTAGGATACATACCAGTAATGTGTGAAAGAGAGTTAGTGTTTAATTTATTGGCTGCTACTGACATGCGTGGCTAGATACTTAAACAGCAGTGTGATATATTGGTGGATAGCTGTAAAATACTACCTTAAATCCTGGCAGTGAATAAATATTCCCCCAACATGGCATTTCTATTTTTTTGTACCACCTTTTCTGTAAAAAGTACTTTGAATGAAAGCCTTTGACTGGGTGGTCTATGGATTAGCCAGAGTAAAAGTTACATTCACCACATTCAATCTCAGAGACGAACGTCTAAACATTTGGGCAACCAAAACCAAAACTATCTCCCCAGTTGTAATACATACATTTGAAAATATGTTTCTTGTGCAAAATGACCCTTTAAAAGGTTATTTAATGTAAGCAAATGATGTACAGATGAACCCGAGACACACTACTGAAACACATGCACAAATTACACGTAAGTGCGAGAGATGCGACAGGCGAGCACTCTCCCCATGGCCTCCAGCCTCCTCCTGACACTCTGAGAACATTGTGACACCCAGTCGACACATACTGTCTCCTGACTCACCCTCATGTGGAAACTAGACACCTGGGTCTCACCTCCTGCTTCTCAGAATGAATGGACTCACATGCACACACACAGTGAGCATGTTTATGTAAGTGAAGACATACCTATATGTTAATAAAGACATGATAACAGATACATTCTGCAGATGAATTCACGCAGACTAACAAGCGGTAAGCATACATTATAAAAAAGTTGGCCTCAGTTTGGAAGAATTTAAAGGGGAAGTGATCAGAGCTTACACATCAGTCTGGATATGTGCAAATGTAGTATTAAGTCTTGTGTGGTTAGAGAAGGATCTGTGATAAATCTGATAAAAGTGCAAAAAGTATGAAAATTAAAAAAGAAAAAAAGACATTACCAGATGTTTGTAGCCCGCTCATATCTGCTTGAGGCCACCCAGCTGGCACTGGATGTCAATATAATGTCAGGAAGACGTTGGACTCTCATGGTGGACAGACATTAAATTGTGGTTGGAAAGAAAATTGGATTGCCAATATTTTAACGGTCTAATGATGTTAGAATTTTACATTGTGGGACATAAAATGAGCATAAATGGGTTTTGCTCACCATACCTTATGACTTAGTCTCTATATACAGACTCTACATTCAGTGAATGTAGAGTCTGTAGGCAAACCCCGGAGATCTTGACTCCGCAAGAAGAGCGGAAGAGCCCTGGTTTCCGGTTGTAGGCTGTTTGTAGTCCGCGTGATATTGACTAATCACATTTGAACCGGCTGCAGTTGTTGCCAGGTTAAACGGTCCGTGCCGTGAACTAACGAGGCGGAACATAATTGGCGTCACTGCAAACTCTGAATCCATCGCAATGGTTCAGCATATTTACTTATATATAAATGGAAGTCGGAAACGGAAATTCACCTCCTCCGCCCAAATCAAACCGGAATGCCAAAAAATCGGGGGTCTGCCCCCAGAGGCTGTGTCGCCGTCTGCCGGAAGTCAGACACAGAATACAGCCGATGGGTTCTGAGAATGCTTATGACTAAACGTTGTTATTCTACGTCAAGAAGAAGTTGGCATGAGACATTGGAAGATGCTGCATTTTTGTTACTTAACACAACTTAACCCTTTGAAACCTGAGCAAATTGGCTTCATTTCTGTTAAAAACATGGGAAGGAGGCAATGAGCAATGAAAAAAAGAAGTGACCCAAAAAAGTAGCAAGAAATTAGTAAACAGAGAAAAATGAAAACAAGAAATTTTGCTAAAAAAAAAAAAAAAGAAAGAAAGAAAGAAAGTTAAGAACAAACAAGGAAATGACCTGGAATAAGTGCTTAAAAATTCTAATAATTTTGTAACATAATCTTATAAATGTAATGATAATAGTTTTTCCTAGCTTTTTTCCCCCTTATTTTGTTTTTTAATAAGTTTCTAAATTTATTATTTTTTTGGACTTTGTAGGACATTTCTTCCCAAGTTGCTCATTGCCTTTATTCCCATGTTTTGACATTAATTGTACCAATGTGCTCAAGGTTCAAAAGTTTAAATACTTGTGAAAGGCGTCTGAAAGCAGCACAAGTAAAGTGATGTTGCTCCAGGATTCGGAAAGATAAAACCAACATAATACCAACTTCATCTGTCATCAGTATCCTGTGTCAAATTGACGCTGGTATTATTATTGTTCTGACATTGAATTTTGGTCACCTGACATCACAACCTAAATTTAACCAAATATCAATGTCTAATGATGCTGGTGACCTGCTGAGTAACAGCTCAAAGCTACACTGACCGCAACTACAATAACATTCCTAGACCTCCGACTAATCAATGACAGAGTTGCATTGTGGGTAACATAGCTGACAGGTATTGACAAGGAAGAAAAATGCCTGGATGGATTTTTGGTTTATTTTTATAAACAATAAAGTTGCGGGCCTTGAAACCAAAGCAATGAGATGGTAAAACCGATCCCAGATTCACTCTCGTTTGGTATTTTGCTTCGCTGTATGTGCATTTTTTGGCACTGTGTCTCTTGGGTGCGTGCATCTTACAGCCTGGCGCCTGGTTGCTACCTTAGAGGGATTACAATGAGTAGTATGAGTCTACACATTGTTTTAATTTTTAGTAAATACTAAATCCTTAGTATAACTTAAATATAAAAACAGTTAATGCAGCTTTAGCTAAAGCTGCAGTTTAGATCTTTTTAATTCAACTAATAGCTTCTAATGGGCTCTTTAATCTATACACATTTTTGAAGACATGCTAATACCCAAGTAATCCAGAGAAACTTTAAACTGAGGGGACTGACTCTCTGTTAGAACAGTTGTAATGCATTTTGAAATTCAAATAGCTTCAGTGTCAGAATATTGATATCATCTTATGTCTTGTTCCTATTAAGGCCTCGTGAAAAGAAATGAACAGAATGCTCCTCACTCGAGCTAGGAGCACTTCTGTGCAGAGAGCGTTCAGTGCATAATGAATGCTTTCTCCAGGAATCCTCTAAATCGCTGGATCATGGCCTCTGTTAATCCCACTTGCTTCAAATTGCACACAGATTCAGGAGTCTGACTATAATTCTTCTGAGGGAATCAAATTCACAGTGGCATATAGTAGAAACAGAGACTAAAACACATGGGCACAACAGGACCACATATTGTTTAACAGCTGAGATTCTCTCATTACTTTGGCCAAGATTCACTCACTGTTAAATTCAATTTGAGAGTGCCCCGTGCTTTGGCATAATTAAAAACTACTCTACAAACAGCATTAGTCAGGCTGAATCATGGAGCATTAAAAAAATGCTAACTCAGAGAGGGTGGTTCTGGAGAGAAAACAGCGTCTGAGATATATCACTTTCATCAAAGACCGATGAGTAGGCCTTTCCAACGAGGCAGAGAGCAGAAGAAGTTCATGCAGTGACAGGAATATTTGCTCCACGCTGTGATGGATGGGCCAAAATTTAAGAGAAGACACGTGAAGCATGCATCAAAGGCAAAGTATTCACATTGATGATGAACTATCATCCGTTTGTGATTAGTGAATATGTCAACAAAAACAGAAAGATGCATTCCTTGTCCAGTTTCAGGTTAAATCTCTATAAATCTGCAGCACTACAACAGGTTAGTTGGGGAAAGAGAAAAAGAGGACAAAGCAAATTTTGCAGGCAAGAACCAGGACAACAGAAGAGCTGACGGGAATAGAGTATACAGCGAAGTGTGCTGCAGAGACAAATCACTTCATGTTCCCGTCAGAAAGATAATTTTGAAACAATATTGGCTGTGTGCTCCGAGAGTTGAGCAGATGTAAAAACAGTGTTTTTGCCTGGGCAGTGCTCTGGAGGCTTCGCATTTTTCGACAGACACCGCCGCCGCGATGTACGAAATATGACTGAGCCTTGCTTTAGCTTGTCCTCCCAGGACGCCATCCAACAATGAGACATGAAATTGACATGATTGAGTGTGTGCCTGCTGTCTATATCAGTGGAAAAATGATAGATGGGGATGGGGGTGAAATGCAGGTATGTCTGCAGGTGAGAGCTTTTCTATGTGCGGAATTTAGTACACATTCATATACATGCAACTATGTGTCAGCTCTGTTGGCATGTCCCTTTGTTTGTTTCCCATGTTTTAGACAAAGACTAGTTATACTGTGAATGATTTAAAGGGTGTAAGAGAGCAGTTTATTTTAAGGTGTGTGTTGAAACGGATATGGACATCATAGCGGTGTGTCGCTGTGCGTCAGGGGTCTGGTTCACGCTGGCTTAATCTTGACATGTAAATACAAAACCTAGCCCCTGTGAGTAATGTGAGGCGAAGAGGTGAAGAGTTTATAATTTGCTCAGTTTCTCCGAGGCAGTTTGCTCAGAGTGGAATTGACACGAAGGGCCCAACATTACAGTAGCACCTGGAGGTATTTCATAAGGAAAAAGTGCTTCTTTAAAACTAGTTTGAGATTGTTAAAGTTAATTTTCGACACGTGACTTCGTCTTTACCTTGTTTTTACTGTAATGATACAATTGCTCTTGTTCAATGTTTCATCGCTTACTTCACTTTTGATGAAGCTCCAGGAGCACTGCTCTGTTTCACACAGGCACACGTTGCCAAAACCAAAACAGTTTCGACCGTGTACTTTCAACACTGCACCAAGCCTTCCTGCTATACATGTCTGAATCGTGCACAGAATTAGATTATTTCAGCTAGCGTGAGCTCATTGGAAAGTAGACGATTTAAGTAAGTAGTCTGATGGTGGGTTCCTTTGATGCTCTGTCAATTTAAACTGCCAACCGGGGAAAAACGCAATCACGTCAGCCTCCTGGTGATAATTACAAGAAGGATATGAGGAGTGTTTTGACAGGCGCACACCTGTAGTCACACACACTGCGGAGGCAGGACGCATTTCAACATTTTCATGTTCGACTTTTCAGTTACATTGCCAGGCTACATTAATAGGCCATTCATCTTCGTCAAACAGCAAATCACATGTCTGCATTTCAGCATCCTGTTTAAAGCATGAAGACAGACCCGGTTTCTGCTGTAACTAATTATTTTTTTCCATTATCTATCAATCTATTGTCTTTAAAATGTCAAAAGGTAGTGGAAATTCCCCTCACCATTCTCCACATCCCATTGCAACATCTCAAAATCACTTGTTTCTTTTTCATCATCAGTCCAAAAAACAAAGTGTGCAAACTATAGTGATGTAAAAGAGACAAAAGCAAAAAGTCCTCACATTTGAGAAGCTGTAAACAACGCTGATCTGTCACTCCGTCTCCAGACTGAAATATCTGAACAACTACTGGCTACACTGCCATTAAATCCCAGTCACACTCCCCCTCAGGATGAACTGTAATAACTTTGGTGATCCGACAACTTTTTCATCACATCAAAATTTCAATTTGTCAAATACTTTGATTTATGACCAAAAACCTGCAAAAGTAATGACATTGCCAGCGGCTGCAGCTGTACTTCTTGTAGAGTGCTAATTAGCAAATGCTAGCACGCCAAACTAAGATGGTGAACATGCTTAAAGTTATACCAGCTTGATATCAGCATGTTAGCTTTGTCATTGGACAGTAGGTGCACCACTTCCTTAGACACAGGTGTATCTCATTTTCAGCACCAGAAGCGGGAGCCAAATCCCATCAACAGGCTTTGAGATAAAATGACAGCTGTCAAGACTGTGTTGTTCAGTGGCAAAAGAGAAAACTGGGCACTTAACCACAACTGTCAACTGGACTGACAGGGGAGACTGATGGTTATAGCCTTCGAGAAGTAGGAGATTCTTTTTGGCTCTGCATCTGCGGCAATCAATGAAGTTGATGTTGGCAGTTTGTATCTCTAGGGGGACTGTGTTGTTTTTTAAGAGTGAGAACAAAAGGGGAGGGAGTGAGAGTGAGAAGTCAAAGAGTGACAGAGGGAGAGAGATTATCGGAGTGTGCAGAGATTTATCTCAATTAGTCTTGACTGACTTCTGCTATGTTTACAGAGCGCAGCAAAATGTGGCAGAAGCAATTATGGAATTACCAGTTAAGTATGTGTTTGGTTAAAGTGAGGGCTACTACTAAGTACATAAATCCAATCCTACTGCATCCATTAGAGGTATTTGTGCATAATCTGCCTTCAGACAACATCTGTCAGTACTGATTGAACAAAATGAATACAGCCAACATGCCCAAGTCATGCAACAACTGACAAACTAATTACTGAGTATTTGAGAGCTCTACTCTCTCTTTTAATATGGTCTTTAGAAACCCAAAAACATTTGTTAAGCTGTGGGTGCTATGTCTTAAAGTACAGGTGCCCAGGGTGGATTGTATATTTACTCTCACACACTAGGAATCAAAAGGTCAGTGAGGCCAACCGTTCAGACTTGACAAAATTACAACACCTGAGATATAAAGCTAAAGTTTCTGCTCAAATATTAATCATTTCAGAGGTAAAACATTAGCAAACAACCTGCTACAGTACAAAGGGGCAAGGGTGCCCACACAAACATCCTTGAAACCTCAGCTGCTTTGCATGTGTGTTTAATGTCTGTATCTTGAAATAGCATTTAGGCATCCCTTTTTCATTCTGAAAAGAACAAAATCATATTTCCACAAATGTAATGCGCCTCTGGGAGCCAGGTCTCCCCAGAATCTACTGTGTCATCTCTCAGATTACTTTGTATTTGCACAGCTCTGAGTCTGATACACACAGCAGGCAAAAGCTGGCAAGAAAAGAGAAAAAGAAAAGAAGCGTAACATTTTATTAAAAATTAACTTTCCACCCTGAACCTTCAGTGAAAAAAAGGGTTTTGTCTCGAGTTATGCTGCGCCCTCTGTGACCTTAGCGTGACTTCTCCACACCATCGTGCCTGGCCCACTTCCTGTGCCTTCCACTGCTCCGTCTCACATACCAAACCAGACATTCACACACCCACGGTGACGGCTGAGCGTGACCCGGTCATCCTGCAAGGCTGAGAGGAGTTCTGTTCAGGAGTGCCCCGCAGCTGTCTCGCAGGCTGCTGCACTGCGCCGGGTTGGTGGGGCTGCGGTGGGTGAACTCGTGGCAAAAAGGGGGCAGGGGACAGGAGGCGGGGTGCAAGGTGACGGCAGGGTGGGGGGAGAGCTGTCTGGTCTATTAATGCTCTTTACACAAGACTTCCTGGTACATTCGAGAGGCAAAGTACTGGCACGTGTTGACCAACTCATACATAACACATTGTGATGATGCTAAAACATATGATGGTGGCACTCGCTATTTGTAAAGCTGTAAGGCAAGGTTTGTATGTAAAGTCCTTTCTAAGACACTTATTTCAAACTTACAATTTACTAGGTTTCACCATTAAAACACAAGATATGTCTTAGTTAGTACAGAAAAGAAAGACACGGCATGTGTATGGCCCCTAATTTAAAGGGCTGGTACCTGCGGTTATCACACAGGCTAGTTAATAACATGTCGGGCAGGAAATCCAAAGTGTGGGATCATTTTGAGAAGGTGAAGGACGAACCCAAGGTGATATGTAAACTCATCTTCATTGGTCGACTACAAACATGACGTATCACCTGTAACATGTAAGTAGCTACATGCCCATTAGCCACTTAGCACAATCATTACTGCTTTGCCGACAGCGTCATTAGCAGGCGGCTCGCTCAGTGTGTGACGTGCACTTGTAGATAAAATATAGGCCTATATTAATGAAGGTTCATTAGTATGGTTTTGTATTTCTCTGTAATGTCGCACAGTGTTAACAATGTTACTGATACTATTCTTTCTCACACCTTCAACTCAAACCATTGTGTTTTGCCCCGCCCAAAATATATAATTTAATGACTGAATTAATACCATAAACATGCAGGTGACTAGTCGACTAATGGCCCTAAATGACGACTATTGGTCAACTAGGAAAATTCTTAGCTGGGGGCAGCCCTAACTATTTTGAGTTGTGCAACCTGTTTTATCTACTTGACCTCAGAGTAGTTAAGAATTATGATATAACAAGGTTACGTTTGAATTTCAGAACAGCTAGTGCAAGTGGCACTGCGCCTATTTTCTCGACTGAATTTAGACTTACACCTTTTGAATATTCCATTTTGAACCATGTCATTTAAACTGGTTTAGATACGTAAAAGATGGAATAACACATGCAAACTTCTACTCCAAGCACAAGAAAGTAGGTTAATATGCCTGGCTTACTCCAAAACTGTTTGTAGAGGAATGCTAAGACTTTGTTTTTATTGCTGGTTCTCAATGTGTTTTCAATGTGAGAACATTTTCATGCCAACAAAAGAGCATTTCATTGTAATTTACTACCACTATTATCATATTACTAGGAATATAATTTATGCTTCCTGTATTGAAAGCAGGCTAAACTATATCGCTCAGTCAAAGGATGTTCTTACTTTTTCACAGGCAGACCATCAATATCGTTGATTTGTGGCAACAATGATCCTGAAGTTTGGTGGCAAAAAGTAAATGGAATCAGCTAACCTGAGTTAGACCTTGGAAGACCTCATGATTTGACGTTTTTCCTTCATAAGAAAATGAGGCAGAGACGGAAGATGGGAGAGGAAGCAGCACTGCGATGTTACAAACGAACACGCCAGACGAGGAGTCAGACAGACAAACAGTGAGAGGAAGGGCAGGTTAAATGTGGTAGGAATGTGACAGACAGTTGGGGAAGGCACGCTGACCCCAGCCCACATGCTGCTGGCGGGTTCCAGGTGGCTCACCCTCCTCCCCCATTCACACGCGGATGTCAAGCCTCCCTGAGGGAAACCAGGTCGGTTCCGTTACGGAAGTCATATAAGAGCCGGGAGGACGGCGAGGAATCTGCATCTGCTGGCCATCTAGTCAAAACAGGGCTTCTGTGCTGTCTGGTGTTAGTTTGGGGGCAGTTACATGAGGCATGACCAGAAAGGGGCCTGCACGGACATATAAACTGTGAACCTAAATATTACGTCTACAAAAACATGACCTAAATATTGTGTCTGTGAAGCAGAATTTTCCATCCTGTCTCCAGATAAATTGACACCTAAAGCTTTTACACTTGTTATGACAGTTTTTAACACTTTTTAATGACCATTATTTTCCAGGCTCAGTGAGCTTAACTTACAGTAACTATTTACAGCAGTGTGCCATTATAAAGATACACCAGGCATCAAGTGACACTTCAAAAACAGATAATGGCTTCACTTTAAGTCATCACAGTGTCTGAGCAGTAAAAGGTGGCAGGTTTAGCAATCATTTCATGGTGGATTTAAAGTGAAGTTCATTCTGTTGATAAAGCCACATCACCCATCACACATCACCACCCCGTTCACTTGTTCTGAACTCAGGTCTCTTTGCTTCAGTAAAAACAGTGGCAGTAAAAAGAGACAGTGGAGGATCAGAAAGGGATTTTCTTTTTAGGCAATTAAGTTTGTCTTCACTGTCAGACTGAGAGACTGCACAGCAAAACCTGGAGTTCAGGATATGAATACAGAGGAAGAAGTCACCCAACTGCAGCTCCTGGGAGACAGCCCAAATTATATGAGGCAGTTTATCAGAGTTTGGCAAAATCACTACTTGTCATGGCTGCTGGATTGAGAGTTGAGTTCATCTTTGACCAAAAATATCTCAAAAACAGTGCTGCACAAAGTAAAAGAGCTATCTTTTTCCAACAACAAAAACCATTTCAAGGACACTTAAAGAAATTCCTTTCAGCTTGGTCAATTAAACTCAGAACTATTCATCTAGACTGATATTTGAGTACGCTTTCCAAAGGCTTTTAAGATTTAAAGCATAAAACTTTGAATAAATGTGATAGAATCTAGTGTTGCATTTGTGAAGTTCTTTGACCTTGCTGTTGTTGAATATGTCATTAACCCACTAGATAATGTGACTATTGAAGAGATGAAGTTAGACAGGTACAAACCTACCAGCTTGATCTAAATTTATTGAGAGTGCTTTCAGTAAATGCACTTCTATTCTGAGATACTTGAATTATACCTGCCCTGACTCCACAGCAACATCCAGCAATCAGCTACAATGCAATGCCCTCCAAAATAAATAAATAATTAAATAATTCAATAAATTAAACCAAAATTCTACTGAAGCAAGACTATCACAACTTGCAATTCTCTTGCAATAATTCTTTCTGGAATATATTCGTCTTTAGGCTCCATTAATATGCAGCTGCAGGTGCGATGCTTATTTCATCACTTATAAATCCAAATTTTATGCTTAACTTGTAATTTCTAGGCTCCAGACAACCTGCTTGAACTGAGGTGGTGAGGTGGCACATCAAAACAGAACATGGCCAGACCTTTTTCAAAATCCCAGTAATCATTTTCGTCTAATATGTACATATGCTGTGCATTTTTCACTTTGATATCTGCATTACTAGAGTTAGAGTTAGGTGAACTTGCCCTTTACGTGTGAGGAGGAGCAGCAGATTGACTGTGACTGCTCAGCTCTTCACTCTGTCACAGTGAGTGAACCCAGATATTCTGTGGAGAACACTCATTTTGGCCACTTTTGTTCGACAACTCTGTTTCAGTTACAACCACAAGCTTGGAACCAAGGTGAGAGTTTTGTGGCTCAGTGTGTGTCAGTCCCCATAGACCCCCCATTTTTAAGTGCCAAACTTTGCAGCAGAAATAAACATATATTAAAAAAAGGGTTTGGTCTGAAGAGCTTGTTAGGGCTATGGCTTGTTCACAATCAGCATTAGGAAAAGCCAGGTGATGCAAATTTCAAAGCTTTATAAATCCTCCTGAAACCTTGTCCCAACAATCAGCAGCCATGGGCTCCTCTAAACAGCTGCCTAGCACTCTGAAAACTAAAATAATTGATGCCCACAAAGCAGGAGAAGGCTTTAAGAAGATAACAAAGTGTTTTCATGTAGCTATTTCCTCAGTGCGTAATGTAATTAAGAAATGGCAGTTAACAGGAACTGTGGAGTTCAAATTGAGGTCTGGACAACAAAAAAAAACTTTCCAAGATAACTGCTCATAGGATTGTTAGAAAGGCCAATCAAAACCCCCGTTTGACTGCAAAAGACCTGCAGGAAAATTTCACAGACTCTAGAGTGTTGGTGCATCAGAAGAAAACCTTTCCTGCGTCCTCACCACAAAATTCAGCGTCAGAAGCTTGTGAAGGAACTTTAAAACAAGCCTGATGCTTTCTGGAAACAAGTCCTGTGGACTGATGAAGTTGAAGTAGAAATGTATGGACGCAATGAGCAAAGGGATGTTTGGAGAAAAAAGGATGCCGAATTTAAGAACACCTGACCAACTGTTAAACACAGGGGTGGATCGAACATGCTTTGGGCTTGTGTTGCAGCCAGTGGCACAGAGAACATTTCACAGGTAGAGGGAAGAATGGATTAAATTAAATTCCAGCAAATTCTGGAAGCAAACATCACACCATCTGTAAAAACGCTGAAGATGAAGAGAGGATGGCTTCTACAACAGGACAATGATCCTAAACACACCTCGAAATCCACAATGGACTATCTCAAAAGGCACAAGCTGAATGTTTTGCCATGGCGCTAAACATCATTGAAAATCTGTGGATAGACCTCAAAAGAGCAGTGCATGCAAGATAGCCGAAAAATCTCACAGAGCTAGAAGCCTTTTGCTGGAAGAATGGTTGAAAATCCCCCAAACAAGAACTGAAAGACTCTTGGCTGGTTTCAAAAAGCATTCAGAAGCTGTGATACTTGCCAAAGGGGGTGCTACTAAGCACTGACCACACAGGGTGCCTAATCTTTTGTTATTTTGTATCTGTACAAGGTTGAAAAAAAAAAGTAATCTTGCTTAAAATATTGTTTTTAAAAAAAGTGTCATCTTTAATTAGCGTTTTAGAATTCAGGTCATCTTTTACTTGCTTAGCTATACACAGTAAATGAAAGTTTGACACGGGGTGCACAAAGTTTGCATGCAACTCTATAAGGGATATAGACACCTGAACTCTTTTACCGGAGTCGGTGCTGAAAAACTATCAATAAGGTATGTAAGCAAGCAAAAAACATGCTTGTTTGAATGGCACAAGGAGTGCCAGCAGTTCAAAACCTGCATTACAGCATCGACAGAGAGCAGTGACAACAATAAAATTCACTGTGAACTCATCCACACCAGATCTGCAGTGCACCCACTTCCGTCCTGTCAAACGGAAATACTGGAGGACATTTTTAATTACAACATTAACAGGCTGCTTGATTCACTCTTCTTTAAATTTATAGGTAAGTTATTTGTGGAGTGTGAAGGTGACAGGGAGGAAAGTTTGGCAACATTTGCTACTCTGGAACCAACAGTCAAGGCCAGGAGGGCTGATAAACTCAAATGTTGTCAGCAGGCCAGGGAAATATTCTCAGGTCAGTCATTCTCTGCATACAGAACACATCCCGGTGAGACTTTCTTTAGTGGCTGGGCTGTCAGAGCATCTAGTGAGAGTCTCCCAGGCACAGGGAGTCCACAAAATGTGACCTCCAGACCAAAACATTTAACACATAGAAAGTTGACTAAGCTAGGCTAATGTAATTATCAGTCTGAAAAGTCTGAACAGACATCAAATGTGTCTGAAACTGTCTGTGGGTCAGTCCCTCTGCCCTGTATCACACTGCACAAGGTGGCTGTAAACAGCAGGACAACAGGCATACAACTGTATGCACAACAATACTTACGACCCATGAGGCCATGAAATGTATTCAAAGCTCTGTCTTTTTCCTTAAATTATCTCAATTCTGAAAAAGCTTGACATTAAGAGAATAATTTAGTGTGTCATCACAAAGTACACACAAACAGCAGGTTATTTGGCACCATTTAATTATGATTCTTAAATGGGTCCACAATAAGCAAGAACGTAAAGGTCACCTGACAATCTGCAGCTCTGCATCCAGCCTGGTGAACAGTTTCAGCTTATCAGACCAATGTGTAGTATTATGAAATAATTAACTCTGGCTCTTTGCTGGAGTGTTTTCAGACAATGCTGCAGTCTGCAGTGAACAATCACGCAGTGCATCAGACAAGCGTTTCCCCTGATAATAAAGCTTTTAAGCCACAGCCTAATGGATAAGATGCCTGCAACCTTTAAGAAATGTCTAGTAACTTATTCCATTCGATACTGTCTTAGGGAGTTGAACAATAATGAACTCTACGATGGATACAATCAATTACAAAATTGATCATCCTTTAAAGGCAGAGAGGAGAGGGATCAAATTGTGTGAACCAACTAGTTAATCTCTGCTGCAGTGACTCTACCAGACGATTAGAGGAACAGAAGAAAAAGGGAAGTCAAAGCAGAGACCTGATGGATGAGGCCAATTCAGGTAAACAGATCAGCAACTACATCCCACTGCATTTAAAATGGACTAAAGTGATAAACAATGACAAGTGATTCATCCCAACATAGATAAGAACACCTCTGAATTCCCATATCAATTCTCCTGCTGCACTGAACACCTGCACTCCACAGTATCTGATCCAAAGAGTTTCAGAAGCACAAGTTTAAGAAAGTGTTTTCCCCCTGATAGTCCAAAGCACCTGGACAAAGTCCATGCTTTTACTGGCAGCACGTGTAACTATCCTCGTTAACCATTAAGCTAACTTAAACTTACCTACATTTACATGTCTGCAATTACTCACTGGCCCCCACAGTACACTAACGCCTGCACGACTCCAAATTGACTTCAAAAAATTGATAACCTGTCAAGTTAATGACAAGCACTGACAACAAGCTTTCTATTCAAACTGCAACTGGAAGTGACTGACTCTTGCCTCATACGCCTTGGCAGTAAATTGGCAGCAATAAATGGAAGACTGGGAGGGCTGAAAAATATGTGAATCAAGGCAGAGAAAATAGACAGGGCCCCGGCCAACCATGCAGTGGATAGAAAAGCCATTTCCTGATAGTCGCTCATTAATCTTTTGGGTTAGAAAACAAACTCATCCAATTAAAGTTTCCCGGGATGTTTGTTGATTCCTCAGAATAAAGCTCGACTCTCTCGCAATCAGTCAAATGTGAACTAGTGACACCCCACTAAGTGTTGTGGTGCAGCCAAATCTGCATGCGAGGATGTTGATTTAATTGCATGATGGAACTCAACCCTCTCCATTCAGCCACCAGTGAATGGGAGATGCTAATTGGGAGATGCACATTTTTTCAATTATTTCACAGGCATTAATAAGACATATGGGCAGAGCCTTCAAACATGATGGTATAACTGTAACTGATCACACAAGCAGATACAGGAAAAGCATTGTGAAGTCTACAGGAAGTGGTTGATCATGCAACAGTGATTCACCTCCATGAGCAAAATGATTTATTCTCAAGAGGGCTAATACATAAAAAGACTAGAAACTGCTGTTCCCCATTTTCCATAATTTCTCAGATCAAAAAAGATGTACCTAATAATTACAGCACCATCTGTTCGTAGGTGGATAATGAGGCAGCGCTCATACACTGTAAGTGGACTATTTTTAAACTCACAATAAGATTAGTGTAATTTCATGATATGTTACACACCAGGGAGGTTCAGGCAGGCAATGTGACTGGTGAGAGATATGCTTCTGCTTTTCGGATAGCTGCACCTTATCTGTTGCCATGGCAGCTGTTGTAAACAGTGGGCTCGATAAGAGTTTGAAGAAAACTTTTCTGCACATTGACAAACGTTATAAAAGCGTCAAAACCCATAATGATTGGGTGTTGCGGTGATGCTGTTTAGCAACATCCTGTGTCTCCTGCACCTCCAGAACAAAGAGCATCATCTCAAGTTGTATAGCTATAATCATTATAATGCTAAATAATGCTCTCAGGATGCATTATATTGTGAGTATGGTTACACTACATTATTTTTCATTTCCACAAAAGCAAAAGGCACAAATATTAATATCATTAAACTGAATTAAATCATTAAAAAGTCACACTGCCAAGTAACCTCTGTGCAACAAAAGCCTTTATGCTCACTTTAATGTGAAAATGTCAATTCATTGATTTTTCACAGTGCATCCAGCAGGTCGGCACTTTAACTCACATAACGATAATGAAATGTCATTTTCACAGGACATTATATCTCATTATGAATAAAAGTATCCCATACAACTGAATCCCTTATAATTCTGCCCGAGACAATAAATAGTCATGCATTTAATGGAATCCAACAGTGATTTGAACAGTCCTGTTTTTGCAAACATATTATTAACGCTCTTGCACATCACACTTTGCCAATTTTTCATTCATCACAGCTGACGGCTCCCACGAGCAGAACAGGGGTGAGAAACCAAATCACTGCTATCTCTTCATGAAATATGAAAAAATATATATATATAAATAAATCACAATTTAAATGTGGAAAAAATGGTTTTGGCAGAGTGCTGATGGCGTGCACACATGTGCATGCTAATGTAACTTGTACCACGTTCAGAATAAATCAAATGTGGTGGCTGAAGGTAGCGACGCCGAGCTTTTTCAATCAGTATCCCTGCCGCCAGTGAGGCTGGGGACCATTAGCACCAGTGAGCCAAGTAAAGTGACTCTGATGTGAAATGACAGGGGCTTTCACAGAAGCCGTCCTACCGTTTCAATCATTGTCATTCACTTACACACACACACACACACACACACACACACACACACAGCTACCCTACATTGCAGCTAACCTCACTAGGAAACAAGTGCACTCACACTGTTTTGTTTTCAAAATTAAGGTCTTGATTCATTAATTTCAGCATCATAAAACCTAATTTCCTAAAATACATCTCTATATTTTCCCTTTTCATCTACTATAGGTCTCCTTATGATCCTAATCAGACAATTACCCTGTGAGTTATGAAATAAAACCTTTTTGGATGCCTTGAATGTAACACATGAATTATATTGACAAGCTAAATATAATATGAACTGACAGCTGACAATCAATATCCCATTCACTACCAAGAAAAGTGTACTACACTAGAAATGTGCAAAAACTCAATATTTTTTCAGACTACTGAGAATCTATTGGGCAGCACAATCACATATTGACAAAAGCATTGTAGTCTTTCAAATGGGCGTTGCCTCATGCTTAATCACCATACCTCTTTGTATAGGCTGGTGCACAATATGGTTACATGTGATCTGGCACTTTCAGATATGTAGGCCTCCTGCAGGGTGAGACCTAAAACTATAGTTTCACACGTTTTTGCATAAGATTTGATTTATGCAGCTGGAGTGGAGTCTAATTGAGTTAATGACAAAGTGACTCCAAGATTCGAGAAACACAATTTTAAATCCCTGCTAATAATCAGACTGTCACATAGATCAGCCACCTTAACATCTACCCCTCCATCATGCACCCCTGCAGACTATTAATTGCATGCCAAGTGAGTACAACAGGCGACCGAGGGAGGGGAGGTCGCCTTCCTCTCCACTTTGACATCAAACTTTTTTTTATTTTCGGAGTATTGAATCATGCTGTGGAAGATGACACTTGTCCTACCTCTGCCCTCCTGCTCTCTGCCCCGGGTCTGGTGATGAGCGCCGTGTCACCGCACACCACGGCCGCGTCCTCCACGAACACGCAGTCCGGGAGCGACTCGTCCGCGGGGAGCTCGACCACCTCCAGCCCGAGCCTCGTCTCCAGGACCTCAACGTACGCCTCGTGCTCCCTCCGCGCCTTGGCCAGGTCCACCTCCGACGGGCTGATCCGGAGCGCTTCTGCGGCCAGGGACGCGGGGATTCCCCGGACGACGGCGTGGGTGTAATGACCAAAACCTGCCATTAAACCAGCCATGTTTTGCTTTCCCCTTTACTTGGCACGCTCAAATCTGGAAAAAAAAGGAGTGAAAAAACACCCTTACAGACAACTCGGCGAATGAATGACAGAAACTACTATCAGTTAACCCGATGCTGCCCGGCTTGCTTATTTGTTTCCTGCTAGTTGGTTGGGTTTTTATTCTTTATTTACAGTAGCCTGCTATACAGTGTCAGTCAGCCCTGCTTCAGTCTCCAGGCGAGCGACAGCGCTTCGGTGACGCGCACCGACCATCACGTGTAGCCTACGAGTCTGTCAGCCCTCAGTGAGGCGTTCAGCCCAACAAGTGACAGTCAGAAACACACTGTACCTAATGGCTCAATCCATTTCACAGTGGATCAGCAGAGCACAGCCTGCAAGTCAAACTCCTCCACACTTTAAAAGTCTCTTAAAGAAGGAATTCAGTTATTTCTCCATAACATATTTTATATTAGTTCTCCATATTTTTATATAGTGTTACGGGAATATTTATGGGAATCATTTAGATGAAAGAACTAGTCGATTAACTAGTAAATCGACAGAAAATGTATCATATTTCAAGCAAAAATGCAAAACACTACCTTGGTCCTGACTGATTCTTTTTTTTCTTTTCTTTTTTTTAATTTATATATACTTTATTAATCCCCCTGAGGGGAAATTCAAATTTTTTCACTATATTTTTTCACTCTTTTGTCAGTAACACACAGGTCCGAAAGACACACACATATATACCTATACGTACACAAAGTGGAGAGATGTCAGAGTGAGGGGGCTGCCTTGGTCAGGCGCCCCAAGCGGTTTGGGGGTATGGTGCCTTGCTCAAGGGGACCTCAACAGTGTCCAGGAGGTGAACTGGCACCTCTCCAGCCACCAGTCCATGCTTTATATTTGGTCCGGACAGGGACTTGAACAGCCGACCCTCCGGTTCCCAACCCAAGTCCCCCTTTTTGTTTGAGTTAGGGTTAGGGTTGTTTGTTCATGTGATAGTAAACTGGAATTCTTTGGGTTTTGGTTATGGGTTGGGCAAAACCAGCAATTTGAAGACATCAACTTAGGTTCTAGAAAATTTTGAGAAGCATTGCTTCCACCATTAGATCAAACAATTAGAAAAAAATCATCTAGTTACAGCCCTAGAATCAATCGTAACTGTAAACATTCACAGTCACGTCCCCACATAGGGAACTGCCCATTGGTCCGACAGCCCATTGTTCCGACCATATTAAACCCATTGTTCCGAAGTCCTGTTGTTCCGAAATCATCATGATGCCTGTAGTTAAGGTCTGGTTAGGTTTAGGCACAAAAACCACTTGGTTAGGGTCAGGAAAAGATCATGGTGTGGGTTAAAATGAAAAAGAAAGTGGCAAACACATAAGCCGTGTCTCTATGACACTTGTATCTCGACCAGTAGCCTACTTTTGTTGTGTTGCTGATCCTCTATGGTACACAAATACAGTAATAATCACATATCGGAACAACGGGACGTCGGACTAATGGGGTGTTGGACCAATGGGCTGTCGGACCAATGACATGGACCCCCCACATAGTGATGTCTGTATTAGACCACTTTGATATGACTTCATAAAATCTAGCCGTATAATCGTATGATTTATATAGCATGCTACGATGAGTTTCAGAAAGCTGAGATTGAGATGGGTGATATCAAGAACAAATTTAATTTGGCAAGAATATAAAAGGACAATGTCATTTGGAAAATATACTATTTCATACTCAACAGCAGTGTTGCAATGTCGTGTTGCCACATGGATATCAATCACTCCAACATGCTCATGATAAAGGCTGTCGAATTCTGGGAGACCATATGACATTTTAGGTTGTATCTTGGTGTGATAATGGAAGAAGTAATGGAAAGGGGGGACCAGTATATATGTCAACTTTTAACGGTAGCCTGCAAAAAGGCAATAGATAAAGCCTGTTGGGACCTTCTAGACCTTAACCATGGCTGGACATAGTAAATTGTATGTTTGTAATGGGAAGTTTCCCAGAGGAAAAAGTGGAATAAATGGTTGACCTTTACTGCAAAATCACATCTGGATTTGTACGATGCTAATGACATCGAAAAGTAGAGCAAGAATTGTATAACCCATTTGATCCCCATGGTTACTTAAAATACATTTCAATTGCTCCAAATAAAAAACGAGAGAGACATGTGTAACTGCTTCACTCTTGGCAGACTTCATGAAATAATGTACACCGACTTCAAGGGCAAAGAATATACATACATATATATGTATATATATATATATATATATATATATATATATATGTCTAAAGGAGGATCTCTGCCTGTCCTGCAGCGTGAGAAGAGTGTGAAAGGAAGAGCAGTGTTAGTGTGTGTATGGGAGGAGGAGGGAAGGAGGGTGGAGAGGGGGTTTATATTCCCTATGGTGCCATCTAAGGAAGGTTCTGGGCCCGGTGAAGCTGTCTGAATGGATGGAATGTTTCTTCAGACGTCCCAGAAGCACATTCTTCCACCGCGGGACCTCGGTTTGTCTTTTCTTGTTCCAAATTCACTCAATTATCCCCGACTGCTCTAAACATTCCAGGAGCCCCACATTCCTTTTTCCACTCCAGCCAGGATCACCAACCACCGCCCTCCTCCCAACACTAACACCTGCCCCCACCCAGACTTCTTTTTTTCCATCATTCCTCATCACGGATGGACGTGGCCCAAGAAAAGACCCTCTCTTTCTCTTTTCTCTCTCCATGCTGAGGAATTTGGGTTGCTTCAGATGAAGGAAAGCCCTCATACTTCAGGCACACCTGGCTGGTACATTGTGCCTCTATAAAAGAACTGAGTGAAAGCAGACACGATCCTCCAGCTGCGGATGAAGCGGCACCGAAAGGCAGCACCTCCTATTTGCCTGGTATGATTGGACTCATGATGAGATCCCAGACGTCTAAAGTGACACAGACATGCATGATTACACCAGGTGCACAGAGCATATTTAACTCTTAGCCGTTGGGCAGAATTATGAACCTAATTATCATAGAAAATAAAATGATGAAATGGCACGACAGAAAATGATAAAACATTTATATTTTAAGATGAAAGGATTATATTTGGAGGCATGTTGATAGCATCTTCACTTGGGTCAGATTCAAGATGTTTTTCAGCTATCTAAGAAATTTTGGTGTAAATGTCAGATTTGTGAAGAGTCTCTTGGCTTGAGGAAATGATGCAGTGACATTTATGATCATGACTGTTCAAAACTAGCTGTGTAGCTACTTATGTAGCATCTTAAAAGACCTTGGGGCTGTCAAAAGACATTTTAGGATAGTGGTTCCCAGCTGGTCCAGCCACAGGGTCCAGATTTCTCCTTAGTCATTAGTTCAAGGTCCACACAGTTTAATACAGTCAGCGTCATACTTGCATTTGTCCATGTTGTAAAGCTAGTTTGCTGTCTCTGTTAATTAGCTGTCTGTTAGTCACTCACTTTACAACAGGAAATGGCCCTTATACATAAAAGCTCTGTGCTGGAAATTTACTGTACTTCAAAATAAAGTGTTTTTTACAAACATGACACATTCCTGAGTCACTTGCGGTCCAATCAGGATGGACCTGCGACCCACCAATTGAGAATCACTGTTTTAGGAGGTGCAACGATCACAAACAAAACAAATCCAACATACATAACCCTGCTGCCATAAGTACTCACTAATGCACCAAATGTGTACTAATCCACATCTGAAAATAGTTTCCAACAAATGCACTATTTACTCCTGTTTTAGTAGGGTTTGCTAAAAACTTCAGCGCCCCAGACAAGCTAGAGAAACCAAGTATTAAGATTAAGGTTTTGGTCTTTTCATGAGATCCACTGACAATAAGAGAATATAAAATATCTCCATCCATATCCTTTATTTTAAGTATTGTATTTATACATAAAGTATCTGAGAGGATTTCGCCTTGAACTGAGTCTTTGCTATAAATAATTTAGACAAACAACAACAAGTGGCCCTATTTCACTAAAAATGCAGTGTGCTCTTAGGGCCCTAACACACCAAGTTGACGGTCAGCTGCTACTCAATTTTGGGCCTTCAGTGAGCATCTGTCACCCCAAATGTTGTGGTGTGTCCCACACTTCTGGCACTAGTTGGCCCTTGCCAACGTTTTTGCCATCGATTCAGTATACTGAATGGGTGTCGGAGATGACAGAGCCCATCTGTGGATAAAACCGTTCTGATTGTCAGTTCAGCTCAATGGACAACAAGTGAAATGAAGAAAGTAAACAAACAACTAAAGTCAAGAGGAAGTGAGAGCAAAACAAAATTTTTATATAAGGTAATGTTTTTAGCCATTGAGCTCTTTATCAGAAGCAGTTTGTAACTGTGTTATTGTTCACTAGCTCACAGTAAATGGTGCCCAACAGGTGCCCTGTTGTTGATGTCTTCATTGTCTTTGATGTTATTATAATTGTCTGTTTATTGATCTGTCTATTGCTGTGCAGCACACAATGAATTTCCAGAAGGACTAATAAATATCTATCTATCTATGTTCTTTGCTCTTTCAGCATCAGGTTGTATTCTTGATGTGCTATCTGGCTAACTAGCGTCTTGAATCTGTCTTCTGGTTTCCCTTTTTGAATGACGAACACACACACTACGGCCGTCTGATGATATGGAGAGTTCTTTCCTCTCACGCAGGTACAGAAGGTACCTTCAGAAACTGTAGTCTTTGCGGTGTGTTCAGATGCAGCTTTCTGGCCAAGATACAGTCAACATGGGGCAACGCAACAGTCGGCCTTTGTCGTTACTAGTTCTTCGATGTTGGTTTGGTGCATCTGGGCCTTTACTTTGGTGCTTCACAACACAACTTAGATCCTGTCTAAAAAAAGAGGTACTGTTTGATATTTAAATGTGATACTGTTGCCCTATCTTTACCGCCTCTAGCTTTATACCGATCAGCAAAGTATATTGCTTGTCTTGCTCTCTTCCCCTCGAGCCTGTCACATTCACACCCCAACAGCTGATCGGATTCTATCTCACAAATACACCAAGTCTGATACTAAGAAGAGACCGATGACTTTCTCAGTATTCAGCTGCTTCCAACAGGTCTTGGTTGCTACACAGTTAGCTTCACCACCTTCTTGTCTTGCCATTTTCCTCCAATATTTAAGCTCTAATACACTTAAGATATTCAATGCTAGATGCGCATATGTTAACACAAGTATGAGAGGAATACATGTCTTTAGTTTACATAACAAATGCATCTACATCAATATAAGATTAGTCTGAGATTGTACAGCAGGGGAAAGTATGGCCAATGTGATGCTGAAGTTAGATATTTAAGACTGGCCACCCTAGAGGAATGTTTGCTTTTCACACTAAATCACTGCAATGAGAGTTTTGAAAATGATAAAGATAGTAAGTTATGTGTGTCCCGTAAAGCAGCCAAGAAAACAAGCTGAGGAATATTATGTCCTTGTTTTTGACAACACATAAAATACATTTATTTGCACAGGAAATAACTTCTTCATTGGCAGTGGCTGATTAAGTGAGGTATCTTATTTACTGCACCTGCACAAAACACAACATCACAGCAGATGTTATCATTGCCTCACGTGTTTGGACACATTCTGCTGCACAAACATGCTAATAAAACCTCTAGCTTAATCTGTTCACCATATCCCACTATCGGGAGATGTTGATGTTCTAGCCATGTACTGGCTGTGTGCGCAAGATCAGAGACAGAGGTGAAACTGTTTTGAGTAAAAATGTGCACTCTGCAGCTTTAAGTATAACCAGCCTCAAAATAATCTTGGGGAAAGAAATTACACAATAAATTGTGTGGTAACTAGATTACGAGAAACCATGAGATCACTAAAGACCTTCTCATTTAATTAAGTCAAGATAACAAGGACAAAATGGCTGGACACATCAAAAAAGCCTGGACTGAGCCTTTGTTTCCTTTTAAAGAATCAGCAAAAGTATAATTCATGTGAATCTATGAAGTATAGAGTTCTGCCCTCTCAGATCTACATTTATTCAGAGCTTGACTCAGGATTTTAATCGCTGGCCTCATCACTGCCCCCGTTCACACAAGAACAACCCATAACTCAGCAGACTTCCTGCTGCTCCATGAGCTGACAGAGAAAGGAAGTGTTGCTCGTACACACTGCATACCAGTTATGACATTTATCTTGAATATACTACAATGGAATCTGTTGTTTAAACATGCTGGGCCGTCCTGTTCTGTTCCATCTGTCACTTAGACATAAATGGGGAGGCTGAGAACTGCTCGCCATGGACTTCCTGAGAACCAATTCTGAGGGACGCTTTCTCTTCAACTGTGAGTGCTCCTGGTGGGATCTGACAATGGGTTTCCATTACATTGAGCCACAACACAACACACAATAATCTCTCAAATGCTGGTGAACAGTGAAATCACTTAAGCACCCCAGCTGGGGGTTGTGGAGCTGCTCAGATAACCATGCTACAGAGCTGTGAGCATAATCCAATGATCATTTCTGTAAAGGAGAGAGACCCCCTCCTCATTTGTGGGTGAGTGTGTAGTACATATGTGTGTGTGATGGGGGCTTTCAGACAGGAAACTGGAAACTATTATGCCAGGGCAAGACGCATGTCCAGATTTTGTAATATTTCCTGAACTGAATGGGTAATTAAGGAATAAAGATGACCACGTGTTATTCTCCACTGACGTACAATGACAACACTGTTTCCTATCCCCATAACACATGGGCAGATGCACACATAGGGCCTTACGCCTGCATGTAGACTCACATACAGTATGCACATACACACTTGAGAGACTTGAGGTGGACATAGTAAAGGACAGTCAAACAAAATGTGACATAAGACCTGCTGTCCAAACAATTTAGAGACATTAAAGGGATATTCCACCAGTTGCACTTCTGCAAAGTTAGTAAGAGGCAATAAGGAAAGAATGATCCATGGATCCATGGCCGAGACTCTTAGTGCCTTTGGAGTTGCTGCTACATTTCCCATAAAGTAACCCATAACATGTATTTGTTAAATGAGCTCTCTATGACATTCAAAGGATTAATATAGTGGTAAACAACTGTTTTCTATGCAAAGATATAGTTCAGTAATGGCAACCTGAGCACAGAATGAAGTCAGGCTACCTCTGTGTGTGCTGTAATCTGAGCTTCTCTGTGGTTTGTTGTGTAGACAGCCTGGCTGCCCTTGCATGTTAGATCATGTGCGTCCCTACGAGTGTGTACCAATGGCTAGCTGCCACCACTCTATGCTGCATTCATAGGTGGTTACAACTCATATCGGGATGCTGGCATCACAGAAGCCTGGCACACACCTCTATAATACACCGTTAGCTCTGTCAGCACTGTTGCTGTTGTTAGCACTGGCAGCTGCTAGCTACCAGCTCAGCCACCTCCATATTGAGAGCCATGTGCAGTCAACATTTGAATCATACATGCTTTGGTAACTCATTCTCACTCTGACCTTGTCACATATTGGTCATCCAGATATGATGTGCAAGGTACCCTGGGTTCGTTGGTTGATGACATTCTAGGATGCCATGTCAACTTCTGCAGGTGACATGCATTGTCTGCTTTCAAAATACACTTTCCTTTTCACAGGATATTTAGCATTTACATACTGTCTCTTTAAAAAATAAACACACTATGTCAGTACAACACTGCAAATTGACAACTAACAGCTAACAACACGTGGTGGGGTTTCAGTAAAAAGAACAGGGTTTGGCTTTAAAATCTTACGGAACGCGAGCACCACTCTCCCGAGTGAAGGTCGGGATTAGTTGGACCCATCCACCACCCCTACTCGGACATATAACGGGAGTACCGTGATGATAACTTTCTTTCTTGTCCTGCCGCGTTTCTTCTTGACACCGCCAGGCACCGGTAAACTATAACGGCAACGGGCTGCGTATCATGCCAACGTTAAAGGATGGCTTTGTTGGTAGGTGTCTGACACCACAAGTCACAGCCCAAGCGCCAGATTTCGATGACTTCAGAGTGAGACCACGTTGGATAACAGGATGGCGGCATTGCTGAAGCTTCCAGCTGCCCTTGGTTTACACTGATAGCTCTGTTAGCCCTATTGCTGTTGTTAGCACTGTTAGTCCCATTAGCTGCTAGCCACCCGATCAGCTACCACTCAGATAGTTTTAAGGAGCTCTATAGGATATTCAGAACATATATGAGTCAAAGGTTGACTGCACATGGCTCTCAGTATGGAGGTGGCAGAGAGCCTGCATTACAAACTTTGCCCATGTCTTTCAAACTCCATGGCCACAGTTTGTAACGCAGGCTCTCTGTTGTGTGTATATATTCAGTCTCCAAGCCCAATTCCACATGATGACATCATCAGGGTTACTTTTCAATCTTTCATTTTAAAGCTGTTCTCATAAGTTAAGTTGTGCTCACCATGATGAGTGATCAATCGATGTTGACTAAAATCAGTGGAGTGCCCCTTTAAAATCTTATATCTGACATTTACATGGGCAAATGGCCACACATTGGCATCACCAGCTTGGAAATACACACAAGAGAAACACTGCACATGTGCTCACACAGACACACCCCCTATCCAAATAGGCTGCGCACACACAGACACACCTACAGTCCAAATACTCACACTCACACACACACACACACACACACACACACACACACACAGGTTATGGATCTGTTCACAATGTAATCAATATGAATATGGCATTAGAAGTATGTACTGATATTTGAACATTGGCCGGTCTGTAGATAAAACACATATGATCCACAGCCCAGGTCAGTCCGTCTAGAGAGATGACTAGTCTAGACTACTTCATGTTTTGAAAAATGCTTCAGTGTTTAATGTCAGTCTGTCCACATCAGGCACGGAGCGACCCGCAAAAAACTCAGGAGTCAGGAATCAGGAGTTACTTGCTTTCCCTAACGAACAGGATCTGTTAAGAATCAATTTCAGCTGCTGTGATTCGCATTCATATAACGGGAGTGCCGTGATGATTCAGGGTTTTACGGGGTGTCTAAACTACAGTCCGCAGAATAAAGTGAAAGAGAAAAGAAGTCCAAACTCACCGGAGAGGCTCTCCAGTCGTCTTGTTCAGTGCTGCTGTCTCAGTGTATCGTCATGTTAAAACAACGCGAGGTAACAGGGCAGAGGGAAGTGAAATGTCCGATCCTTATAAACACAAATAAACACTCTGCCCTCATGCAAAATGTCCTCTTTGGATTCTGCCAGCCGCTCATGGTCACAGTAATGGTTTTATGCTGCGTCTTTACGCACTTGGTTTCCATCTGGTGAAAGTTTTCATCAATCGGAATAATTTGAAAACTTCGGTGGAGGGGACTTATTGAGACCCCTGATGTAAAAAGAAAAAAACAGAGACAAAGACCAAGTATTTGTCTCCCCCCACCAACACCACTAACACCACAACATCTCTAGTGGAAAATTGGATCACTTTACCTACAACAGGACCCACTTTCCCCCCTCCGAAACGTGATGGACACATTGCGTGAAAAGTCAAATTGCCTCAAGGAATGAATGCAAAGGAATTTCCCTGCATGAAGAACATATTTAACAAGCCTTTAAGCTGTCAGGAATGCTTTGTGGTCTGCTGGCCAAAGGGAGAGAAATATGTTAATAATGTAGGCTACTGCCATACCAAATATGGCAATATTGTTACGTCTGAGCTCTGGTGCGCATCTGGAAACGCTTAGCTCCTCTGAATAAAGGCACTGGAAAGCCAGAAATAGACGCTGTTAAACGTATTTCTGCCCACACCTTTAGACTCACAGAGAAAAAGCTAAAGCTATTTTAAACGTGGCTACGGCAACATGCCATAAAAGTGGATTCAACTAATTGCTTTAATCAGTAAAAGCATTCCTGGCACAAAAATGACAAGAAGTTCCAGTATTCCTACGAGACACTGTATAACTGACACTGAAATGAGATTATGGTAAAGGCACGTTTTCTATACATCACTTTAGGATGTTTTCTGGCATGTTTTTATGATGATTTTAACCACATGATGACAGCAAGCCGTTTTAAAACCTGTCACCTGACGCACGGAAACCACTGAGTTATAAGACACCAGATGATCTCTTTCACTCATTTGTCTATAAAGTGAAAAGAAGGAAGAAATCACGGAGGGGGAAAGTTAAGAATAAAGCACCTAAACTCCACTACCTCTACAGAAAAGTCCTCTGAACTTGAGTTGATAGATGTGAGAAGCGAGCAGAGGAAGAAAATGAAAGGGGGGGATAAACAAGAAGGGAAAAATGTGAGACGGAAAAGTGTGTTCAGATGGGATCCAGGGGGGAAAAATCCATTTGAGAAAGAAAAAAAGAGAAAGGTTTAGACAGGGTGGAGCTTAGGTCTTGGATGGAAAATGCGCCGAGAAACATTCCTGGCATAGTTTGGGAACAGTTCAGCAGGCAGCCCAACGACGTCAGCTTCCCACTACGGTATAAAAGTCCGGAGGTGGCCGGACCTCAGCAGACTGCAACCGCTTTACCGAGAGCTTCATCTACTCTAAAGGAGCCTCTAACACCAGAGACTACCAGCAAACAAATCAAGAGAGACAAGACGACTGAGTGAGGGAATACCTAAGGACTCCTCCGAAGACTAACTTACTTTTCATAAAACTGGGACCAGGATTCGTCTTGAACACGCAGAAGAAAGATTTATCCAAGATGCTGATGCTTACTGTTGTCGTTACCTTCCTTGGAAGCCTCAGTTTGGTGAGTTATTTCTCTATCTCTGAAAGAGAGCCATCATTTTCTGTATTTACCCTTAGGAGAGGGAATTAAGGGGATATTTCTTTAAACGGGGTGAGATGCTGATAGATTTTCGATAGTTTTGGGTTATTCTGTGTGGCATGACTTCAGAAGTTTCAGTTCTTTAATAGAAGATTTGCTTGTTGGCTGTACAGGTTTCCTCCTCCTCCTCCTCCCCCTGCCCCTCCGAGTGTCCGCTGGAGATGCCCAAGTGCGCACCCGGCGTGAGCGTCGTCCTGGGCGGCTGCTGCAAAGTTTGCGCCAGGCAGCTGAACGAGGACTGCAGCCTGACCGAGCCTTGTGACCACACTAAAGGGCTGGAGTGTAACTTTGGGGCCAGCTTTGCTGCTGCTACTACTCGTGGCATCTGCCGAGGTATGTATAAAGATCATCCAGCTCCAGATGTGCATGAATTTGAATTAGTCTAAAGGGTTTTTTTCTAAATAAGGGGGTTCATTTCAGGAGTATGGGGACCTGAGTGATTTCAGCACTGTGGAATGCAGATAGAAGGAAACTTAGACTAAACCTCAAAGTACAGACAGCCCACTGTGGAGGGAAAGAGACTCCTCAGGCAGCCTGAAGAATTTCACAGTTTAACTGATCCTTACCTGGCAGCCATGTGATGTCTTCAGCAGACGTTTCGGAGCAGAGCAGGAAAGAATAACATTCCTTTCCTCCTCTTTTTTTCTCCCCTCGCAGCAAAGTCAGAGGGCAGACCCTGTGAGTACAACAGCAGGATCTACCAGAACGGAGAGAGCTTCCAGCCTAACTGTAAACACCAGTGCACATGCATCGATGGGGCAGTGGGATGTGTCCCACTGTGCCCACAGGAGCTCTCCCTGCCCAACCTGGGCTGTGCCAACCCCAGACTGGTCAAGGTACCAGGACAGTGCTGCGAAGAGTGGGTGTGTGATGATGGCAAGGAGACAGACATCCTGGAGAAGATCTTTGGCAAAGACATGCTGACAGATGAGTCGGAAAGAGACCTCACCAACAGGAACGAGCTCATTGCCATTGTAAAAGGAGGACTCAAGTCTCTACCTGGTAAGAAAGTTGTCTTTCATCCTGGAAATGATCTTTTTTTCTGCATATATAGACATAGAAGATCAAAAATATGTGCAAGATGCTAATGTTTGTTTTTTTTTAATTTCTTCTTTCAGCCTTCAGACCACAGCCTGAAGTCCACATGTTTGACAGCCAGAAGTGCATCGTCCAAACCACACCCTGGTCCCAATGCTCCAAGAGCTGTGGAACAGGCATCTCCACCAGAGTCACCAACAACAACAGCGAGTGCAAGCTGGTCAAAGAGACAAGAATCTGTGAAGTGCGGCCATGCACCCAGTCACCTTACTCCAGTCTGAAGGTAAGCTTGAGCCACCATGACTGAATGAGATGGAAGCATGCATGATACTGAAAATGAATCACTTCTGGGTCTGAGTTCATGACTAATCTCCACCTCCTTTTTTGTTTATTTCCTCTGCAGAAAGGAAAGAAGTGCAGCAGAACCAAGAAGTCTAGCCAGCCGGTGAAGTTCACCTATGCCGGCTGCTCCAGCTTGAAGAAGTACAGGCCCAAGTACTGCGGAGCCTGCGTGGACGGCCGCTGCTGCAGCCCCCACGACACCAGAACCATCCGCGTCAAGTTCCGCTGCGAGGATGGCGAGACCTTCAACAAGAACATCATGATGATCGAGTCCTGCAAGTGCACCTACAACTGTCCACATGCCAACGAAGCCTCCTACCCCTTCTACCGCCTCTCCAACGACATCCACAAGTTCAGAGACTGATTGGTGAAGAACGTCCAAACCCCTCAGCAAAGAGAAAGGCATAAGCAGCAGCACTGGCAGCCAATGGCGGTCCAGACGAACGCAGGGGTGTAAATAGACTACCAATCAACTACCGGCTTCTTGTTGTAACTAGATTCCCAAGGAATTGTGGGCTTACATCATGAGGACTTAATGAAGTGCACTGTTTGCTGTGTCTACATCAGCATTCTTAACTACGAACCGCTTCATATTAATGGAGCATCACGAGTAGCTTCGTTATGGAGCAAGATGTAATTAATATTTGTACATTTATGTTAGTCGCTGATATCAATTCACTGTGTATATTTTGATCCTTTACATCGGACATGACCCAGACTGTAGACTTGTGTGTGTATATGTAGATATGCACATACGCAACTTCAATTAGCATACCATCCTGTATCTTAAGAACAAGACACCGAAATGTAACCTCTGGACTTGTTTAACAAGTGTGCGGTTTCATTCCTTCCTGACGTGGGCATTATTGTTCATGTTTTGTGGCAGCTATTGAACTCCCTTCATGAAAAAGACAAAACGAAACATGTCAAAGGATGAATGAATGTTTTTATTATTGTTATTAATATTATTTATCGAAAAAAAATGTAGCTACTTTATTTGGATATTATGTGTCATACTGGAATAAATTGTAAAATGATTTAATTTTATATGCTTCAAATAAAACTGATTTATTTATGAAATATGACACTGCCTGGGTTCAGTCTGTTCAAACTCCACCACAGGACGGTACAAACAGAATCCAATGCTCTCATGCACAGGGCAGGGGGCTGGGCATTTCAAAGCCACTATTTCCAGGGAAAATCCTCCTGTTATATCATTCAGTAGACCCAACAGATTCTCAGACAGACACTGAGCAGGGTCAGTCTGTTCTTATATAACACAACCTTGGAGGCTCTCTCTCCTGACTTTTTGTGCTTTGGAATGCCATTCTGCAACGAGCTAGCTTGCTTTCATTTGATCTGGCTAAGCCATACACTTGACTGATTCTGAGAGGGAAAAAAAAAAAAAAAAAAAGATTAAGTCCACGAGTAGCAATGAGTATGGGAGTATGCCAAGAATCTTAAGTGCTGCTCTGAATGGGCTGGGATTAGACACCATGCAAGGGGGACAATGACTATTATTGTATACAATGGGCTGTATACAAAGAATGCATTCCCGAGTAAGCTTTTTATTTTTTTCACACAGCGAGTTACCACTGCCAAATTGACCTAATTCATTAGTAGTTGCCTTTAAAACTGAATTAGTTGCATTGGCCTCTGTTGGCTCTTAAACCACAGGGGTCTGCTAAACAGTTGTAAACAGCCCTGCGAAGTAGGGAGGACTTAAGTCTCCCTTCCAGGTTTTTAGTTTAACAGGCATCAAGAAATACTATTATGAGGTAGAAAAAGGGGAAGGACAGGAAACAGGGGTAACATATTTGTGTCTGTGGTCATAGAAACTTCAAATTCAGTTTTCTAGCTACTGAAACAGTGTGTTGCTACTGTCACAAACACCACTTGACTCCCGCCCTGGTGTTTTCATTATGTTTACCTGAGCTCACATTGGTCCTGCATGCTTTAAGACTGTAAGTTTTACGACCCCAAGGTGCATGAAACACATGCAACATGAAATGCATAATTAAAGAGCACAAAAAGTATCAGTCTGAAAAGGATGTGTGTTATTTTTCTTTTTGACGCACAAGGTCTGATGGCAGATGCTTGCACTTGGTACAAATACCTGCAGTGCAGTTTGATCTGGGGTAGGGAGAGCAGAGCTCAGGGGCAACGACAGGGAAGGGTTTCTTTTTTGATCCAGGTAGAGGGAGTGGCTCAGGAATGCAGCAGTGGCTCAGAAAGCAGACATCCTGATGGGCGGCAGATGTTGGAAAATATTTCAGAGCAACATGTTCACTTTAGCTAAGAAGATTTTCCAAATATACACAAACACTCCCAAGTACTCACTTGTGTCCACAAAAGGCATTTTATCTCCACACAAACAAGTCTAAAAAACATGTCTATCTGAATGTACATGCCACTCCTGCACAGCTGCTGGAAATAAGTCTTAATCGAGTGTATTTAATAAGAGGTTCAGCAGGACACATTGCCTTTGATTGAACTGCATACCGCACAGGATGTGCCCACTGAGGTTTTACAGATTGCTCACATGAAAGGCTTCTGAGGTTTACCTAATCACAAAGATGTGTGGCTGCCCCTTGCAGCCCGGATTTACAGTCCAAACACTTTCAGGGAGCCCTCTTTTTGCTCTTTTTCTTTCTGTTGCTTCCTAAAGAAAAACATTCCCATCTCGGCCCTTCAGAGTTTGGAAAGTGCTGTGCAATCAGACTGTCATTTGTCTTGTTGACACAATGCAGCAAACTTAGTTATGTAATGGCATCTGTATGTTATGTGAGCAGTCCTTTCGGTCATCCGTAGCATTCCTTCAGAATGTACAGACAAGCACAGTGGCGAGGTGCTCAATCCCTCAGCCTTAACAGAGAACCCAAACATCAGGATCATTGTGAGTAATAATTCGTGGCGTGTCTGCCAACACAGCACAAACCTGTAAAAACTATCGCTCTCGGACACATGGGCAAACAAGGCCCTCACACACACATGCGCCCCTGCAATTAAATCACTCAGCGACTACCTCATTCCCTGAACCCAAAATGTGTTTATATGACAAAGACATTAGCATTAAAGCTTCATTAAGCACTACGTAATGCTGTGCAACCAGAAGCTAACAGGATCGAGAAGTGGTCATTACAACATGCTGGAAGCTGCTGAGCACTGATGTCAGCTATTTAACAGCCCCCTTGTCTATAACCTCAGATTAATATTCACTGTTATAAGCAACCCAGGGGCAAGAAGCAAGGAGGGTGAGAGACTGGCCACCAAGTACAAATGCAGAAGCAGTCATTTGTTTGAGAAAGCACCATCTGCTGGACAAAATAGGAAAAAGCATTCTGTGTATAAAATGTATTTAGACTGACTGACCTGATTACACCTGCACATTTTAAAGACTTATCAAATGTGTGTCTGAAACTGACTATCACACAAATCATCATGTATTTGCATATTAAATGTAAAATTTCTCACTGAAATAAAGTGATGTAAATACATCCATTTGCCAAACCCTGACAGGGTGTGGGACCCTCTTGTTGCAATCAGCATGAACACACACACACACACACACACACATGAGAGCAACAGTGATGTCTTCTGACACACCCATCAGATCCCCATCTGCAATTACATAAGAAAAACTGATGAGCAGGCTTAGGGGAAAATCAGAGTCGATTCCCTCCCAGGCTGTTGGATTGTTGAGTCGGTCCCTCGAGGGCCGCTGGCTACTGGAGTGATTATTTGCTCAAACAAGCTGAGCATTGATGGGAGAGGCAGCACTGAGTCTTTGGGCGTCTTGAGTCTCAGCCCAATGGAGACAATGTTGGACTGAATAACCTCCAAGGGGGCACATACCGTCAACGGCTGAGCTCATGTTGGCATATGCTGCTCTCGCTATTGTTTAACATGGGCAGAGCAATGAGATCACATAATCAGAAGCTGTAATTTTGCCTGGCCTTGCCCTTAAATTGTTTAAGGGATTTTAACACTACAGCTCCTTTTTTTTTAACAACTATGGTTGCCTCCTAAAGTGAATGAAATGTGAGAAATTGTGGATACGTGGAACCTGGATATTAAAGACTAATGCAGAGGTATTTAATGCTACTTCCCTCCGCCTACTGGCTTTGTGTTTCATGATGATGGGACTATGTTCTTTTTCACTTAATTATGTAAGTATAGTTAAAGGGATACTTTGCCAATTTTCAACCAGGTCTGTGTCACTGTGGTGTGGGGAATGACGCGTCATCTGACGAATTTTGTCTGGCGAGGAGCTCTAGGAGCTGAAAGCACGTGGAGCGCCTTTACACTCGTCATCTGCACACATTCCACACTGCGGTGATACGGACCTGGTATCAAAGTATCCCTTTAAGAAAGTTTATGTTTTATAAATCTAAACCTAATTTAAAGAGCTCAATGTTGATATTAAACAAATAGGTTAAATAAAGTGAATATTATATCAAGTTTTACATATATTTCTTGCTGCATCTCCAACTTCAGTGATCCCTGAATATTCACAGACTTTTATACAATTCTATCACCTGTAGATATCTAATGTTAGACTTATTTATGAATAAACTAATCAACAGCAGGGGATACTTAGAATACTAAATAAAAAGTGTGATGCTTGTGCTTGAAAGCTTCTGCCTTCTATGTTCCATGCAGACACGTTCAAATTCGACAATTAATTTTTTTGGTAAATGCCAGTTCCATAAATGCAGAGAATCTACATTAATTTCTTTCACAGATCACAATGATTGACATTCTAAAAAGCAATTTGAACTTTTGAGCAGTGGTGGGCCTTAGCATCAGGATTTTGCTGATGTTCCTATGGAACATTAAGTGACAAGAGCGATGTATTTTCCGACTCTTTTGTCTCCCCCATGCTGGGTAATTGCAGCCTGGTTTCCACTATTGTGAAGGGATAAGGGCTAGTAAGGCCTTAGTCATTATATCGCCACCCACTTTCCCCTGTAACACAATTTCTGATTTCTTCTGCATCTTTGATCTTTGGAGCTAACAATGGTTTTGCCATGGAAATGTCGCTAATGAGTGGCAACTATGACTATGACTCGGTTTCGTGCACTAAAAAAGCGCCTGCTGGCCTTCCCTTGTCACAAACTGCAATTAAGTAACCACACAAAGAAACAGATATAAATATAAGGAGAGAAGCACTTACACATGCATTTACCAAATGTGGCCTTACATTTAGTAGTCTTAATGCCAAAGTCTGTAGATAAACAGTGACAGACTTAGCAGAACAGATGGTAACGCACAACGTGATCACATTCAAGATGTTGCATGAGAATGAAAAAAGACAAGGCATTTTAAATGTTTTTATCCCAGAGTTTTAAAGACATCATGGTGCATAATTAATACGGGTGTTGAAGCTTTCAAACACACATAAATCTTTCTGAATGTCACATCCCAGGCCAGGTGGGATGTATATTCTCTTAGAGCATATTCTAGGCCTGCCCCAGGGTTTCTTCCCCATTGGACACATCAAGAACACCTCTACAAAGCTCAGATGCTTGAAACGCCTCAACTTCCTTTGCATCTTTCAAAGTGAAGAAGCAGCAGTTTCACTCCGAGCTTCCTCTTGATGTCAGAGCTCCACATGCTGACCCTGAATTCATGACTATAAATGGGGTTTGAAATATAGGTAGCCATTAGTAAAATACCTGCACTAGCCTGCCTGTCGATCTCACACTCCATCTTGCCCTCGCTGACTCTAAAATACTTGAACTGCTTCTCATTAGGTAACATCTTGAACACTTAGTGGTACTAAGTCTCATTCCAACTGCTTCACACTGAGTCACACATGATGTCAGGACATGACCAGACACACCAGCTGAACCTCACCAGATACTATAGCCAAAAAGACAATCAAACATGGCAGATCAGGTGATGACTTCAAAGTGAATCATGGCTGGCCATCAATCATGTTGATATAAAGTGTTTGTTTTGGACAGTCCATGACAGGTATAAATGTCTACTAACAAGTCCTTCTGTAGAGCTAGAGTCCTAAATCGGCACCCTCTCCAGGGCACCCACTGAGTTCAGCCAGGGGCTCATAAGTATCTCCAGAAAAGGAGACAGTCAAACACCTATCCAGGAGTTTGGTTTAGAACCCAGTGCTGGGATACCTTGATGGCCTAAGGTTTTAAGGTTCAACCATTAACCATCCATGGTTTGAATCCCACTAACTTTTGTTGGATGTCATTCTTCTTCTCTCTCTCATACCATTTCTAGTCATCTCCCTCCAAGGCCCACGGGGTGAAAAAATCCACCCCAGACCCCGACACTGACTACTAGGCCCTCCCGGGTACAAGGTGCTTGCCTGTAAGGTCCCCTCCCAGGCCTGGTTCAAGAAACTGTACCGAGTTTCTTTGATCTGGCCCAATCACCCCTCCTCCAAGAAATGATGTAGATCTGCCAATCACGTTTCTAATCTCTATAAACAGATTCTACATATGTATGCAGAATCTGTAGGTGATGGGACAAAGTTTTGGTATCGGAAATGCACTGGTTTCTGTTTGTAGTCCATTTGTAGCCCGAGGAGTGTTTACCAATAATGTCTGAACTCTAGGTAACAGTGTAAGTGGAGAGGCAGACTGCAATGACCAAAATGCAATCTCAGAACCCATCAGCTATCATCTGACCATGAGTTAGCTTTGTATTAGCCTTTTTTTAATTATTATCTGCCTTCATACGTAGATATCTGTTTATGGAGATTAGCAGAAATGATTGGCATAAGGAAGACAAAGCCTTGGATCAGTCGTCCTGTGGCTACAACAGATCAGCTAAAATTTTGGCCCTTGCCCCCAGAGGCTTTATCATCGTCAGACGATAGCCGATAGGTTCTGAGATTCGTCAAACCCCACCAGAAGAATAGCTTTGGAATCATTTGGTTCTCCCTATTTTCTTTTTAAAACAACAAATTGCTAATATTTTTTGAGGACTGCTTACAGTTAGGTCAAAGCAGCCAAGGTAATGTAGTAGAGAGAAAATCGAACCAAAAAGGCACGAGGCTCGATGGCAGGTGCTCTAAAAACAACTTCACCACGATAACTGGACGCTGATAATAAAAGAATAACAGACAACAAGCGGGCTCTGTTGTTTTGGACTGTCAGATTGACACAAGACAGACAAAAGGGAACAAATGATTCACTTCCTGCAAACAACCTTAGTGGGGATCAGTCTCCGAAGTGACTGCGATGACAACATTGCTGGTCTGTTTGTGTTGAAGTGTGGTGGTGGCCCTTGTTTATTGAATCAGCCAAAGGTTCTGGAGCTTCTCTACCTCCATCTATCCTACAGTAAAGGGCGATTTAGTAAGTTAGTAATACTCAAACTAAAGTCGTCACGTGTGCCCTGCATGTTATGAGTATGTACTTATGAGAGAAACATTTGGAAAAATCACAAAGATGGAGCCTGCACATCCTGAAAGGTAATGTTTTTGTTGACCAAAGAAAACTTGTAGTATTACAAAATAACTGGTTTCAGATTTTATAATAGCCCTATAAGCTTGACAATGAACAGGCCATAGAAAACCACTGTGGTACAGCATTTCTTTTTAGGAAAAACAGATGGCCTCATTTAGTGGTACTTCTCTATGGTTGGAACAGTCAGATAAGCGAAACATCAGTTGAATGTCAATTCAAAATGTGAAATACGCATGCAAAATTGTAGACTTGGTTGCAGATGAAAAGTGTTTGATTTTGAGCACTGAAAATGTTTTCCATGCATTTCAGAGGTTCTGCTTGATAAATGATTCTCAGTGTGCCTAATGACAACCACTCCATGTGCCATGTGAAAATGGGTGACGTCAGGCTCTGGAAACATGATTTTGTGCTTCAGTACCTGCCTTTCTCGATGCAGACTTCTGCCAGCATTATCCTGTTTCTGGATAAGGCCACCACTGCAGAGCTGTGTCCCGAAGCTGGTCTCATAAAAACCAGCTCTGCACGCAGCACAATTGAGCCCTGCCCACCGAATCAAGACTAATTAAGTGTAAACCAACTACAGAAATTTCAAAGGGCAATTTACCTAAATTGGAGGAATTATTTCCAATGCCTGTGTTCTCCACAAACTAAAAAAAGCTCAAATTTACTTTTAACAACAAGCAGAAACCAAAGCAGAGCTTTTGTGTGGTCGCACTGAGTAACTTTATTGAGATAGAAAATTAAGAGAACTGCTAAAATAAAATGGGTGGTAATTCAACACAGGCACAGCCATGACAAATACAGGAACAGATGTGAAGGCACCAAAGGTTACTACTTTGTACTCTCAGTAAGTCATATACAGTACAATGTATTTGTTTGCTCAAAATATACCACATATTAAAGTAATGCATGTTTTTGATTCAGTACAAAGATAACATGTTTTGAATCCTATTAAACTGTACTACTCTGTCAGGTTTCAATATTAGTTAAACACCAGCTACTGTGGGTAGCATCAGAAGGCCTATCACAGCACCACTGTTGGCTTGATGGAGCACACAGCATCCCTGTTTTTTCTTTGAATAAATAGATCATTTTGGGATACACACGTACTTGCTTTCTTGCTGATACTTGGGAGAAGTTGGGTAAGCTTGGTATTTGGATTTTGGCACCTTCGGACTTAGCCTGGCAAGTTGTTTCCCCTCTGTTTCCAGTCTTTATGCTAAGCTAAGTTAAACAGCTGGTGACTTAAGCCTTGTATTAAATAGAATATGGGAATAGTGTTAATCCTCTAATCTGTCTCTAGACAAACACGTAAATGTGCATATTTCCCAAACAGTAAAACTACTTTGTTAAACCCTTGCATGGTCAAAACTTGTCAGTCCATTTTTGTACTTATTTCAGAAGACTGTACACATGAGGTCCAACAAAAAGGAAAAAACAAGCAATGCTTTGGGTCGGCGATGTTTATTCAGCAAACTGTGTGAAGGCCCAGCTGGATTTTGTATGAGCAGATGGTTCAAAATGTATGACAAAACTTGCACATGGACATTAAAATGGCACCTAAAGGGCAAGGAGAAAATGAGAGGGGTCTCTGCATCGTCCATCACAGAGGGATGCGCAGTCAGATGTGAGATCATTGCCTCTGACTGCGAAAGGGTGGAAAATGCGTCATCACAGGCCAGACATCAAAGAGCCCCCCGTCCATAGGGGTTAACATCCAAAAGAGGTTAGCAGAGGTTATAAAAACACATCTATAAACACAGGCCCCACCAATGAGCCATACTGTCAGTTATTACTGGCACTCTGTTGTCGTAATAAACTAACATTAGGTAAGAACACGGCATGTAGAGGCACCACATGCGCGAGAACATTCACAGGGGGAGACACCCCAGAGGTGTGAGAAAAACGAGCATGTCAACATTAACTTTTATTAGCTGATGGAAAAACGAGACTAATGGTCGTACTGAAGCTTGACAGAAAGGAGAAATTTGTTGAACTTCAAAGGTGATGGGAGGCACAGCGAGGTGCTGGTTTCCCTTAGTTTTCAATTAAAACAAACAGGCAACAGAGGGACACGTAACCTAATGAGTGTTAAACAAAGACTTTAACTGCTGAGCTTTAAAGTAATAAAAGTACATTTTATTTATAGAGTGTTTTTCAAGATACACAAACACACTTTACATAACAAGATAAAAAAAAATATCACTAAAGGCAAAAAGCAGCTTGAGACATTAAATCAAAAAGGTTGTTTGTCCACAAAAAGCTTGACACTGTCATTTCTTGGTAGTACTTAGCTTTCCATTATATAACATGATCATCTACAGGTGGAGTTTGTACAGTTGAAAATGTAAATGCGCAAAGTTTTTCCAAACACTCTCAGGGATTCTCGGCCATGTTGTCATCAAATTGAGTTTCACAGTGCACTGCAAATTATTGATCTTGGAAACATGACTTGAAAAAACAAAGTCACCTCAACCATTCATTAGGTTGATCACATGATCATTACGAACAGATGGAGTCTGAAAAGATGACCGAAAGCTGCAGAACAGGTAATAACTGGACCTCAAGATACGGATTATGGAGATCATTAAATAATTAGGCAGGACAGTTTCTAGTTTCTGAGATAATGAATGGACTTTCAAAGGCAAACTATGCAGAACTCACACAAAATAATCCCTCTCAATGTCACTTGTGACCCACTAGCAGTGTGTGGCAGTATCTGTACCTGCAGAGAACAGGCCTTCTGCCTGCATTTTCTTATTTTATTCTTATTTTGGTTTGTTCAGAACATTTCCGGGTGTCAACCTTTGGGTAGTCGTATGTAGCCAGTGCAATGTCAGGGGACTATAAAAACACATCAACCTCTCTTCTGTTCTGTGGATTCGAGCTGCAGGTTTGTGTGTTTGATTGAGGGCAAGGTTGAGCCGCACATACAAGAATGGCTTTTAGCTGAATTCACACAAAATCCAGCAACGCAGCACCTTCCTGCAGGGTTATGCAGAGATGTGGGTTTGTTTATTCGTGATTTAAAACGTAACTGCTGTGAAACAATCAGAAAATAATGTTTTATTCCTCTGATTCACTGCTTTGTTCCACTGCTTTCTCAGTCTCACCGAGTCAGAGTGGCAAAGTTTAAATGTTGTGTTTACAAACAGCAATCGACAAACCCTGCATTGTATGCCTTTAAATTTTACTGATAAATACAGATGACAATACCTACAAACTATGTTTTTGTCTACTTTGGTCTAGTGTTGGTATCCAGCACAGATAAGCAGCACTATGACACAAAAAAACCCCAGAAACATTTCCAAAGAAAAAGTCTTTATTTATTTATTTATTTATTTATTTTAAAAAAAAGCATACTTCAAGACTGATTAAATAAACCTAAATTTTGAAAATTAATACTGAAATTGAAATGATTCCATGTATATACAACAATAAAGTGGCACCAGCCATTGTTCATTTCCTAAAACTGTTAAAAACTGAAAACACAGTTAGATAGCATTGGTCAACTGTATACTGATACTAGATTGATGACTTCCTGTCAGATATGTTTGCCTCCTCATTAATTTCACCCTGAACATCTGTGCATTATCATTCCTGTCCACAGCTGTCAGCAGCACGAGCTGACTCATTTTCATCCTGACAGTGATGGGTATGAACAGGGCCCGGCTCTTTCACAGCATCCTCCTTAGTCATGTTGACCTCAGCACTCTTCTCTGACAGCTCATTGTCATCAGCTGTAGCAGAAATGTTCTCATTTATGCACCGATTCCTGCTGCTGTCACTCCATCATCCACATTAACCCCCACACCGTCTGCTGCTTTGTCTTTAATCACCCCCCCTGTCATTAGCTGGGCTTTTGGCACCATCACAGCTCTTACTACATGGGGTACTGTCTTCAGCATTTCCTTCCTGCTCCTCCTCTTCGTCACTACTGTCTATGATCTCTCCCTCCTCTACCTCTTCCTTCCCTCCTTCTCTCTTGGCCCTTTTCATTTGTGGGGGTTCAGTTTCAGGGCTGGTCTCTGGGGTTCCTGTCCAGATGTTGGTTCCCCGCGGGGTGCGAGCTCCTTGTAGGGATGGTGAAACTTGGATCACATCCTGCTTCTCTTGTTCCACCTCTTCTTTCTTGGTTGCAAAACCACTGCAGGCTGATGCAGGTTGAGCTGAAACAATATTCCCCCGTTTATGTATAAAACAGGATGATTAGACACAGCTCTCCCAACAGTAAATTTCTTACATGTTCAAACGTATACACAAGTGATCAGAGCAGCCAGTTGCACAAGGATGGTTAGAGCACAGCTGGGGTCATGCATAAATTGAAATGGTGAAATAGAGAGGGGAACACTATAGACAGTTTGGGAATGATGACGCTATAGTTTGGCTCCGTGCTTGTTTCCAGGATGAGGCAGCGTGCCAAGCAATTAGTTATGCAATAAAGTAGGGTGGACATGTGTGAAAGAAAGGCTGCAGAATAAATGACTGTAAGAACCATAATTGTGAATTATAAGCAATTATGCCTCAACATGATCTCCCCACAGCCTGCTGAATTATAAAACGCATGAACCCATTTTGTGTACACTTTTCCAAAGCATTTTCGCCTGCATCCTAAGAAATGGTTATCCAGCTGAGCCTATAATATGAAAGATTAATGTAATTCAGCTTCTCTTCTTTGAGCTGTAAAAAGAGACACAATTAGAAAGCTATGCCTGCCTCACATTAACCATTTACTTTCGTCATGGACCATAACTTATAGAATTTAAAGGCTCCCCAATTTTGTGACCTTATAAAGTTGAGGTAAATTAACATACCGGTGTTTGGCACACATACTTTACTTGAGCAGCCCAGATATTAATGGCAACCCATTTTAGCATTTTTTTGTTTTATTATTATCATTAATTTAATCTGTCTAAGAGAACGCCAGCCACGATAAATTAATTAGTGGACTGAGCTGCATGCAGTGCATTGATTTACTCAGCCCCTCTTTGCCCCTCCTTCTCTCTCAAACACACTGACAATGGACCCGTCTATCTGTACACACTCTGAAGTTCAAGTTAACTCTGAGAAGTTAGTCTACCTATGTTCTTAACTAGTGGTGTCAACATTTGGTGGGAGACAGACAGCCGGCTAGCCGTGTTAAATGCGTAAACATAGTGCCCACTGCCCACCCTCTGGTCTCCAATGTTTAGCTTGGCTGCTCTGCACTGCACACCAGCTGGGTTGGGCAGTAACTAGCTAGCATTGTGGCCCATTTGGCGAATACTGCTAGTAACAGCATCCTAACCCAGCAGCACTGCTGTGAAAACATTGTGCCCACCCTCCACTCTCCAACCAGGTCACCCCAGTGAGTAAGTGGCTAAATTTTGAGCCGCAGACTGCCTTTAGCATTGTTAACTATGTTATCACTGTTAACTCTGTTAGCACTGTTAGCTGTGTCAGCATGGCAAGAAGTGCTTAAATAGTTAACAATGCTAAAGGGGTTTTGCGGCTCAAAATTAAGCCGCTTATTCACCAGGGCTATCTGGGGGAGAGACCCGCTACCTGGATGGTCCTAGCAGCAGTAATCAGGAATGAGCTGCACCACAAGCTAACTACCACCAGACCTGGCTGGTGCGCATTTCAGAGTGGCTAACCAGCCTTAAACCTTAGCTAACCAGTAGGGGCCGAAGGGTGGGGAGTGGGCCCTGTGTTTCTGCCTGGTAACACTGCTAGCTGGCTGTCTGACAACAACGCCAATAGAAAATAAAAAGCAAGACATTTACATCCCAAAACAATAGAGTTTCAACACCTCTAAATGGACAGCACTTTGAAACGTGGTGCTGAAGCTCACACTGAGTCAGTGACTGACAGAAAAGGCCTCTTGTATTTCATGTAATTTCATGTGTTTTTTTTCCCTTTGAAATTAACCAGTTAGTTACTAATTAATGGGTGTTGGGCTATCGAAAGTTAAATTAACTGACATGCCTACACTTAACACAACACTATAAAAGCAGTACCCTGTATTCACCTGCTAGCACATTGGAGACCTGTCAGTAAATCTTTAGGTTACTTTTGTAACCCAGGCTCTATAAGACGCTGCATCCCATATTCATAGAAGTACTTACTCCATTACAACACCCATGTGACTGGCAGTTGTGATGTATCCAACTTTATATATGGTCAACACTGTGTCACTTGTTATTCTATCACCTTTTTTTGCTTCAGAAGCCATGCTGTAGCTTAATTGTCCTTTGAAAGCTTTGCTAACTAGCTAGAATAGGCTGGTTTGGCTACACCTAACAAACTAACAGTGACAGGTGCCTGAGGTTGCCTCACTAATAACACTTTGAGGGGCACGTCCCATAGAGAGAGACTGTATAGAGTGCTGTGACAGAGAACTCAGTGATTGTGTTTTGATTTGGGTTACTGGGGCTAAAGATTTGTTTATATTTTGTTGACTTATTGCTTAACCCCCTTTTCCCTCTGCAGAACACCTACAAAATGGTACCTTCATTTGGAATAGTGACATTAAAAAGGTCATTTAATAATCTGACCCAAACAAAAAAATACAATAAAAATGCTGGCTCTGTGTCAATAAGGCCACAAAGAAAGAGTCTCCTTTGACTGGCTGAATGTGGTTCAGAACAAAACACTGACTGGCTGCATGGTTGGAGCCTGCTGGACCCTCAACATCACTTTATCCTTACTGGATGTGCTGCTGCACAGTGTCCGATTGCCCTTTATCACTTCCTGCCCAGCTTCCGAAGCCATGGCATTTGCAATTATCAGGATGTTTCTATGGCTAACATTATAACATTATAGCTAAACAGTGTGATACCAGAGGCCTTATCACTGAAAACACACACACTGGGACTCAGGCTAAAATTACCTCATTCGTCATTCAGCCCGTCTGATCTGACAGCGTAATGATACTGGGTTAGTGTGGTCTTTTGTGACCATACTAACCCTACTGAGATAAACACAGTTTGACCACACAGTGCACATCTGAGCAAGAGCAAACCGCTGTATGCTTTTTCATGATATGCAGTCATACTTTGTCACGACTCTTATTGGCCTTAAACATCCGCCACTGGGAGTAGACTGACAAACAGGTGAGAAAAGCCACACAGGCTTGATCTCCTGTTTTCTCATCTTCTGTCATTTCACAACTCATGAGGTCACTGTCTAACAGTAAGCCATGTTTGATCCTCTTTCTGGCCACAGACACTGTTGAGGTTAGGTTGGTGTGTGTGATGCTGTGCAGAACACCCTCATTTCCGTTGGGGTAGCATGTTGCCATAGTGAAAAATAAGGGAGCAGGGAGTCTCAAAGTCTCAGCTGGAGAAACCAGGACATGATACAATGCGGCTGGAATTGGGGAAGTGGAGAGAGGTTGGTGTTTTGGGGCTACGTGGGGTTTTGACTCATGTCATATGTCCACCCTTTTGTTTAGTTACAGTAAACATGGGTAAATAAAGAGACATGAGGCTGAAAATGGTGGGTGAAGAAATATTTTTTTCAAAGCAATAGAATGAGAGTAGAATGGACATTGAACTGTTTGCCGTGGCCATTTTACTAGTACAAAAGAAAATGGCGATTGTTGTTAGTTGTTACTGTGACATCACCCAACAGTGGGGTCATAAAGTGTGTCACACTCACTGGTTTGAGAACTCTGTTTTGGCCTATTCTTATACCTGTTTTCCAGCAACAAAAGAAACATAACAGTTGCTTATTCGAAAACGTACTACTCCACTGCTTGTTTGGTCATTACTGCCAAACCTCACCTCAGTGAGTCTGTCAGTTACTGCAAGTCAGTATACATGGAAATTAGCCCAGTTGCAATGGCAACAGTACACATAATAATGGCTGCCGCTCTGACCATACTGCTACCTTGATATGTATGGGAATGTCTGTTCTACTCTCATTCCATTTTTATGATTTTTTTTTTTTCTCTGCTGATAAGCATTCACGTGTTAGTATTGATACAGACATTAGCTTAAAGCCATGACAGTTAAAGCTAAATAAGGGTGTTTTTTTTTTTACCTGGTCCTTTCGGTGGATACTCCTTCCAATGATCTCTGAGTACAACATGCAGCACAGGATATTCAATCAGCGTTTTGTAGCTGAGATTGTCCCTCAAGGTCTTGCAGATGTCCAACTCATGGTACCTATTTCAGATCAAATTAAGGCAAAAAAACACAAAGGCGTGATTACAAGGCAACTCAGTTACAGCATGCTGGGTAAATTATGTGACATTAGGCTCACTGTAGGTAATTTCATGTTTGCTAAGTAGTAACAAACACAGAGCAAAGATGGCCACTGTTGTTGAAACTCTTTAACTGGCAACTGTAGCTCTTTATATCCAGCCGCCTGTGGCACGCTGACGGCTGAGGATCTTTAGGGGATTGATAGAGATTTGAGTCATGGCTTGGCACACTGAGGATCCTGCTTGGTGTTCATCTCAAGAGATGGAAAGTGACTTTACCAAGAATCAACAACATCTCTCACATGAAGAGGGTCTCTTTCCCCTCCTTTAGCTCTGTGTGTGCGATGACATCAGTCTAGTCTTGTCTCTAAGTAGTCCTGTCATGCATTAGGGATGGTCATAAATCACTGGACTAAATAGTTAACTGGATTCTTGGGAGACATGGCTTGCCTCTGCACTCAACCGATTCAGAACCATCCAGCTTAGGCTGTCATCACCAAAATACGAGGCATCATATATTATGGATATATACAGTAACTGGCACCATCTCCACCAACTGTCAGACTCATGCCAGACTGAGGATTGTTGCCATTGTTTGTTTTGCTAAAAGCACAAGCAGACTGAGAGCCGCCCAGGTAGACACCCTCTCCCAAAGCCAATCAAAGCACTCTACTATAATGTGACATTTACAGGTCTTTACTGATGGGCCAGCTTCCAAGAAGCACTCCCTCCTGGAAGAGTTTCTCTTTGGAGGGCTAAAGATCATTTCACACAATCCCACAAATAAACAGCAAAATGTGTTGGCACTTTGTGCAGGACGGGATAAAGGAAAGAAGAGATAGCCTGTGGGTCTCAAAACAGGATATTTCTTGCTGCAAAGGTTGCAGGGTATTTCTGGCACATCTCCACTTCAGAGAAGTAGAAATAGCGTGTGTAAAGATGGATTCTAGGGTAGAAAAAAAAAAAAGGTACCAACGCTGGGGTCAAAGGTTAGGCATTGAAACCAGTCTGAGAAGCTGGTATGTGGAAAGTAACTCAACAAAGCAGGACTGCATCCATTTGCAATGTGCATACCAGACTAATACTGTTTCCATTTCATTTGTTTTTATGTCTAACTTGTAATAAATTAATGTCCATGGATGTTTTTTATTTCTGTGGATACACAAACTAAACGAAAACATAAGTGTTTGTAAACAACACTGAAAGAGGAGTAGATGGCAAAGCAGATTGCGGCTCCCTGTGGTGTTGATGCGATTGTTAAAAGTTCTGGCCATTTCTAGAAACACGGCTGGATGGCTCAGCCAAGAACACGCAAACATCTGGTCTCTATATAGTGTTCTAGTGAATGAACAGAACAGAGGGCAACACTGATGTTCTCTTCACGGAGGTTCTTATTGTTTTCCCCTCCACCGCTGAGACCCATTAGCACGGATATTAGATTGGCAAGGTGTACGGAAAGAAACTTCAAATATTTTGATTTTAAATAGACATCATTTTGATAACAATACTAATGCTGAAAACTGGGATTAAGCTTGTGCAAAAAATAAATGACCGTGGCAGCCTGCTATTTGATACCAGCAATGTTTTGGGAAACTGACTCTTGTTTGGGTTCATGTTGTTTTTGGACGCTCTTCCAGGCTTCCAGGATTGCATGGTAATGTTTTTAGGTCAGCCTTTTTTTGTTATTGCTGTTGCCAATATTATGTCCTCAGTGCTCCTTATGCAATGACAGACTACGGCCTCATTTAAACACTCTGTGAATGCATATCTCAGACCTTCCCAAGGTGCATATAGTGCGTATGCCAGTGTGCACAGTTTGGACAACAAAACAGTGAAATAGAGCAAAATGTTCCAATGACATTGCAAGCGATTATGAGCGCCAACAATGTGACTGTTGCTTTGATCAAAAAGTCATCCAACACTATCCATAGCAAAGACGTTTTTGAATATATTGTAGGCATATGCTTATGCATTTTGCACATTGATATATTTCATGTGTACAAATGAGCACACCACAAGGCCTCTAAGGAGAAACCGTGCGAGGCATTATCCCTATTTGACAGATTAGCGCTTTTGACGTCACCATGACGGCATATTTTTCGCCTTGCCTTTGAGTGTAGGCATTCAGAACCCATATACAAACTCTTCCCTTCAGACTTGGCGTGAAGACAAAATGATTGTACCAGTTAGTTTCAAGCATATCAAAGCCTGTAATACTGAAGTACAGCAGAGGCAGATGGGAAAGTCAATAAATAAGGATGAGCAACAGGTATAAATATCACCACAATCCAACTCAGAAACTCAACGATTACGCAATATAATCTGCTTGCTATTTTAGTAACAATACCCCAAACCAAGCCAGCATTGCAGGAGACCTGAGGAAGCATCTGCAGCACAGAAACAAACTTGAACATCGCTTTAGGGCAAACTGAGGGAGAGCAGACCAACAGGCTCAGGAGGGCTAAGGAGAGGGTTTGCCACAAATATGTGAGAGAAAACACTACTTGGACAGGACAGTAACATCACTGTCGGGTCCACAACAGTGGTTTAGAAAAAAAACTGAATGCAAACACAGAGGTTTCCTTTCTTGGCTGCATATGTAAAAACAGCATCTCTACTTCTGGCACGTCAACAGGCTAGCTGAGAGGAAAAGAAGAGGTAAGGGAAAGAAGGAAAGCCCATCCTCTTGATCTAAGGAACGGGATGAATAAAAAAATAAACATGAAAAAAATAACACAAACAAACATCCAGACGGGTGTGAATGGTTCCCTTGATGCATCGTCTGTCTCCTTTCCAGTAAGAGAATGTTGACTGGTTACACAGCTATGTTTAGTTTAGCACAAGAGCTCCTTTATTGGAGTGGGTTGATATTCCAGTACACATTCAACAACAAAAACATGCAGTCATAGCCTTTGTGTTAGACTTGGCAAACGACCTCTAGGTAGCCATGACTACTGCTGTCCATTACTTCATAACACTAATAATAAGTTTCAAAATTAGGGGCTTTCTTCTAAGACTGTATTATCAAAAATGTGGAGGCCACTTTGTGCTTTATACTATTATTTTCTTCGGGACCCCTAAAATGGGATGTGACCTCGGTCTGTAGGGGCCTCTGTTATTATTAGAGCTCCTGTATGTGGCTATGGTCCTGTTATGTAAGATAATTCCCCCCTGGACAAGCATCCTAATTGTGCCCCAATTCCATTCATCAATCCTCAATATAATGTCGACAATAAACACTTACTATGAACTGAATTCACACCTAACTGTCCTTCATTATAAAACCCCATACTCTGAGCTATGAAGGGATGACAGGCAAGGGTTACTGAGAGAGAAAGTGGGATAGTTAGAGGGAGATTTATGCCACTGTATTACTCAATATCCCAGACTTGACATGACACAGTCAAAACATTCTTTCTCCACAGTCTGACAGACGACGGTAACCATGTCGGGCTAATAGCCGTTGGGAGTCATTAATAAAATAGCTCTCCGGAAACTGGCAACATTGTCACATGGATGATGACAACCGTCATGACTCATTTATTAAAAGTTTCTCCGGAAATGTCTCTGCCCATGTATGTCTCTACCTTGACGTGACTCTTTTATGTGATACTACCAATCACTCTCACAATGAGTGGCTGAAAAGAGCACATGAGGCGGCTACTGTGAATTCGGAGAGATGCCAGTCTTAAGGCAAAGGCTGATTTCGTGGTCCTATTTTAAAGCAGGATTTCGACAGCCCTTGTCCCAGTGGACAAAATGTTTTGATTTTATTTAAAAAAACCTGTGCTTGTTTGTTTACAAGACACATGCCTTCATCACTCCACACTGCTTCTCCTCACGATGGCTAGAAGTCAGTAAAAACTTGTACTGTTTGTGCAGTTGATTTGCAAAACAGCTTGTTTATGTTATAAAAATGAAATATAATTTCTCGTGGAAGCACGATGGCAGATGCCGATTGCATGTTTGTTATTCTGGGGGAGAGAACATGATGATTCCAGTCTAGGATGACAATAAAAACATTTCCTGTATAGGTAAATACATGTGACCTTGCATTAGCCTACTGGTAAATTCTAATTGCGCTCTACATCCTTATAATAGGTTTAAAACGAAAATGTGGTCTTAGAGCTGTGATTTGCTTTGGGATGAAAGAAACTTCGGTATACTCTTAATGAAGGTGCAGCACTGTGCAACTTCTTCCTGCAACACAGCAGGCAATGACTGTCACAAGAAGGGTATCACTAAGCTTTCTTTTATTACACTATAGTATGCATTACACGTGTTATTTAGCACTGGGTTACTCCCACGAGCACTGAGACATGTGCACAAATCATAAAACATCTGCAGAGTTGTGTCCTGTTACTCACACAGGCATGCATATGTACCATAGCTGCCGCAGCGGGGTAACTCTTCACGTGTGTGAGAATGTGGATAAATCCGCGGGTTTATCAGGCTTTCACAACCCCTGCACTGTGGCTCAGACTTATGTAACATATGTTTAGCATCTACCCTTTTTGAGGAGAAATTTCGCCTATTCGGCACACCCAAATGGAAAATATTATTACAGAAAAACTGTAAGGCCAAAATGCATGTATGAGACTTTATTTGAAAAGCAACATGTTCTAGTTTCTAAAAATGTGCTTGTTTTTCATGTAGCTAAAGGACAACCTGACCTACATCAGTTCAAACTTGGCTTTAAAGTCTTTTTTCTCCCTTGTCTATGATAACTCATTTCTGAATAGTAATAACTAGGACATGCTTTATGCCAGACTACACAAATCAGCTTTTATACCTTCTACGGCTTGTCAACCACACTGGAATACAGTTCCAGACCATTAGGCCAAATCTTATGGGAGCTGTGGAGTATTTAATTTGTGACGTCACTAGTGTCCCTGAACCTCTCTAAACATCTTAAAGGGCCATATTGTGCCAATTACTTTGACTCACCTCTGTAACACTGGAAAACATACTGAGACATATTGAAGTCTATTGATGACAATTCTCATTCAGTTATTTTCCCTAACTGCTTATCCTGTTAGGGGTCACAGGGGTGCTGGAGCCTATCCCAGCTGACATTGAGCGAGAGGTGAGGTACACCCTGGACAGGTCGCCAGACTATCACAGGGCTGACACATAGAGACAAACAACCATTCATGTTCACACACGTTGGGGTCACCAATTAACCTAACCTGCATGTCTTTGGACTGTGGGAGGAAGTGCAGTACCTGGAGAAAACCCACTCTGACACGGGGAGAACATGCAACCTCCACACAGAGGGGCTCCCCCACCCAGGAACCCTCTTGCTGTGAGGCGACAATGCTAACCTCTGCACCACCATGCTGCCTCATTGATGGCCGCCCTTGTTGGTGGTACAAAGTCCCTCCAACAAGCAGGGGCTCCACACTGTGACATGTTAATATAGCTCGGCTCCAATGCAACCCAACTACCTGCGCCTTATACCGCTTGAAAAGGAAACTGATTGGCTACAATTGTTCATGATGACTTGTTAATAGCCAGTAACAGCCTGTTCTGCAATGGCCAAAAGACACGACGGAGCCCAGTGGCGTTCCAGACTGGGGGTGACATGGGTGAACTCTAAACAGGGAAACTTGAGGTAACTATGAAAACAAGCATACCAACAACAGGGTGCAGGAAGACGAGAAAGCATTATTTCTGTCGGTAGTAATGCAGTTTTTGTTTGAAAGACATAGTAAGCAGACTGTGAGCAATGGACTTCACAAGACAATGTTCCTATTTTGGATTAATTTTATGAAAACTGTTTTGATCGGTGGACCCTTACGGACTAAAATAATCGCTTACCATGCTAGTAAATCTGACTGAATTATACGTTGGTGCTCATGGTTTCCGTAAAATTAAATTACAATAAAATTTGGAGAATCTAACAATCTTACCATACAGTATGTAGCATGTCCATATTGAAAAGTTTTAACATTTATATTTTGATGCGCGATGGTAAGCCATTTAGAAACAGCTTTAGCTGGTCACTGACTGGCAGGTGGGTGCAAAAAGGATAAGGTGGAGCAAAGATGTGCCTTGTTTGCGTGTGGTGTGCAAAAATGTCTGCATCCATAAATGTGAAGCTAATACCATACAAGCAGAATTTAAACATGGACAAAGTGCAACTATGGCAGGATGCAGGCACTTATCAATCACAGAATTTTTTAAGACTCACAGCCTGGTAATGCCTATAGCCATGGGGGTGGCTTTAATGTGGTACTTAGTAACTTGATATCATAAATAATACTTTTACGTATGTGCATGATTAGGGCTCATTTGTTTGTGTAGGACTGTCCTGATTTGAAACATAAATCAGCAAATGTATTGATTTTCTCCTTATTTTAATTTCCACTATATATTAGCAAAAGCATATTCTGAGCTGTCTTCACAATCTAGTTAAGGTTAGCTTGTCCTTTTTAAGAATTCTGTATGTTTTGAGTGACAATCTGAAAAAGCTTTCTAGCCTAATAAGCCTTTTATATTATTAACCTGTGATTATGCAGCATTATAAACTACTTTGTAATGACGGTCATTATGAAGGTGACACTGTGCAGTATCAGATAATGACACATTTAAAAGTGCTCAAAATTTCATTAAATCCATATAAGGGCAAAAGGTGGCAGCCTAACAACTAATACTAAATCTTAGCTCGCGTGTCACATCTCCGCACTCGTCTGTCAGTAAAACCTTTCTATATGCTGCCATAAAATATAATTTATCTGCTTAGAAGGTGTGTGCAGCCCAGCCCACTGGGCAAAACAAAAGGAGCATGTGTATGTTACAAGGATGAGGGATGGGAGGGGAGGTTTCGTGACGTTTCATGCTGGCCAGGGGGGTAATGATTATGATCATCATTCACTCCATGACTAAGAGGAAATGGAGGACAGCCAAAGAATCCGAAAGTAGGCGAGGCAAATGGGTGTTATCAACACCATCCCCTGACCCCCATTAAAAAAAAGACAGATGGGGCAGGAAGAGAGAGCACACAGGACAAAAAACTGTGGAAACAGAAAGTGAAGTGAGAGAGATTAAAGGAAAGCAATGATGGGAGATTTAGATAAAAGTAGTTTCTAGATCAATGACATTTCTCAATGTTGGAATCAAAGTCAAAAGGGGAGGAGAAAAACATCCTAAGGCCTCCCTGCCAAGAGTCTGTGTAGCTTTGCAGGAATTTACGAGTCAGTGATGTCATGTTCATAAACAAATTATTTTGATTTTAACACGCTGAATAAATCAGTCATGACTGGCAAGTCCAATTGAACGGTCAGCACGGTCACACAGATCAGATGCCTGAGTAATGACAGGATTCTGACACACCATTTTATTTTACACTGAAAACTCAGCCACACATCTGAAATGAATATTAACTCTGTATCTTATCTATAAAGTATGTCTTTGTCTGTAATAAGTTTTCGTTTTCCTACTTTTCATTTATCTGCTGCATTACCTCCACTTGTTTGGTTGTATGCATTTTTTGTTGGCATTTCTATAGCTGCATTGCAACAATATTCTTAAACTGTGTGAGCTAAAGCCTGACATATGTGACCATACATCCATCCGCTTATCCGAGGCCGGATCGCAGGGGCAGCAGGCCAAGCAAAGCACCCCAGACGTCCCTCTCCCCAGGAATGCTTTCCAACTCTTACTGGGCGACCCCAAGGTGTTCCCAGGCCAGATGAGATATGTAATCCCTCCAGCGTGTTCTGGGTCTGCCCCAGGGCCTCCTACCAGTGAGACATTCTTGAAACACCTCCAGTGGGAGGCGCCCAGGAGGCATCCTGATCAGATGCCCAAACCATCTAAACTGACACCTATCGATGTGAAGAAGCAGCGGATCTACTCTGGCCTCCCTCTGGATATCCGAGTTTCTAACCCTATCTCTAAGGCTGAGCCCACAAAGGAAACTCATTTCAGCCACTGGTATCCGCGATCTCATTCTTTTGGTCACTACCCAGATCTCATGACCATAGGTGAGCTGCCAATACACCTCATGCTCCTTTCTACTCTCACTTGTGAACCCGAGATACTTGAACTCCCTCGCTTGAGGCAGTAACAGAGGGCAATCCACTGGTTCCGGCAGAGAACCATGGCCTCAGATTTGGAGGTGCTGACTCTCATCCCAACCGCTTCACACTTGGCTGCAAACAGCCCCCGTGCATGCTGGAGGTCACAGTGTGATGAAGCTAACAGCGCCACATCGTCTGCAAAAAGCAGAGATGCAATTCTGATATCCCCCGGATCCCTTCCTCCCCCCGGCTGCGCCTCGAGATCCTGTACAAATAAATCTTGGTCACAATTCTTTAATAACCAAATAAATTCATGGGATTCTTGTAAAAGTGTATCATGTTGAAAAACGAATATTGGCTGATATATCAGATTATTTAAAATTCTACATTATCAACATTGGACTCAAAAGTACGTACCAGTCAAGCTGCAGTGTGTAGGGTTGGATACTGAACTCGGTACTTTTAAGGATACCAACCAATTTATGTCGGTACTACTGAATACTAATTTATGTAAAATCCATTGGTGCGAAATTTCGGTATCTGAGAGCGCATCTGGTGGAGAGCACCAGGTGTAAACAAGAGGCGGAACTGCCACGAAGCACCCCAAAGCCTCAAAGCCAACCACGGTGCTCCGAGGCTGGCAACAGATCTCCACTGAGCCACTGGGTTCAACTTCAGACAGAAGACGGAAGCACCCCAAAGTTAGGAAACCAGCCATGGAACGCCACCATTGCTCTGTCGGCTTCCCAGCGAGCCAAAACTGTCTCTGCAGCATCAGTCTGTCATAATAGTCTTGATGCCTGGTCTATTTTTTTTTTAGTTATAGCCTAGCATCACTGCCAAATGAACAGACACACATACTAAAATACACACACACAAAAAAGCAGACAGCCACTGAAGAATAACTGTACGATTAGAAAAGAGCAGAAGAGGAGCAGAATTGCTTTTGAGTCCCTGCGGCTTGTTTGTTATTAAAAAGAAAGTTAAGTACTGGAAAAAGGTACCGTTGGGTCCTGGTGCCAAATTACAAGTCCTGGTATTGATTCAAATGTGAACAGTAGATGGACAAGTGATATAAAACCCAGCAAGTGGCCTCGTCATTGGACTAGAAGGGGAGAATTTTATTTCAACAGTGTGAGGTTAGGCCATAAAGATTGAAAACATCCAACCTGTTCAGTCCTACCAAGATCCAGATTTCTTTTTTTTGGCCCTGTGCCCACAATTATATAAAGAGGGAGAGCAAACATAGATTTCCCCTAAAGGAATCAAAGATGTATCAAATCACATAATAAGAAATGAGACAGGTGACAAGAGGAATCTCACCTCACAGAGTTTGCCTTTCTCCCCTCTGCTTTCATGAAGACTTTCACATGATCAAACGGAGCGTGAACATACATCTTCAACCTGAAACAGAAGTCACATTAACACAGGGAGTTAGAGACTCAACCTGCAACCTAAAAAAAGAAAATAAAAAACACAGGAATGTGGACTGTGCATAATATCCTAGGAAGGTTACCATAAAGGTTGAAGCACAAGGAGCTCATTGAGCATAGAACAGGACAGATTCAAATGTACACTTGTCTGGTATGCTGACTGATATATCTGACTGAGGTTTCTTGTGTAAGGTACAATCCTCCGTGCAACTGACAGCCACGGCACCTGAGCTCACTGTAAACAGCCAGCCAATGAGCCGTGGAGAATTAAACCCCACTCATTTCAATCTAGACGCAGAGGTTGTGTAGAAATGGTTGGCAATGGACCAAGTTAGGTGTCTATTATAACGAGTTACGTTTGTCTGTAATATGCTCCTGCTGTAGGTGTTACAGCAGACTGCCTCTGCTTACTGTTATCAGTTCAAAGGTTAGGTCAGAGGAGTCAGATCGCTGTCCTGTTAGAGGTTCAGATTAGAAATACTAAGTTTTCTGCAATCAAAGAGCCTTCCTTGTTCACTACAGTTCATGTTGGGAGAAACACGATCCTAGGATTTGAAAACGAGAGGGAAGCAAGAGCAAAATTACAAAAGATAAAAGCAGGAAAGTACTATTGTGGGAATTAGACAGAACATGGGGAGACACCAGCCGAATCCTGTGTGACAGAAATTGGATTGAGTTGGTTGATATTAAACATCAGTACATAAAATGACCTTTGAATAACAGTTACAATTCACAAACTGAATTTTCTCCTTAGTTTATCAAAATAAACTGAACCTATTAAAAGCAGCCTATTCATCTGCTCAATGGAAAACCTTGACATTCAAGTTGAGCACATCTTTGTGTGGTGGCAAAGATCAGCAGAGTGTTTAATTCAGTCATACACACGCACAACCTACAGTTAATTTTAATTAGAGATATAAAATATATTTAAAGTTTGTTGTAAAGAGGAGAAAAGAGGACTTCAAAATAAAATGCTGAACATAAATCTATAAGAGCAATATTAGCATCTTGATCCATTCCTTCTGATACAGGGCTCTTATACATGCAGACTGATTGGGCTGAGTCCCAAAGCGCACTGCTGCCAAACTCAATTACAGGAGATCTGGTCTGGTGTTCAGGCGACAGTGGACCTGACACAGGTCATCAAATCCAAAGCTGCAGTCATGGCTACATACAGCCTTTATTTTTAGGTAACAATAGTGAGGATAGTAAGTAACTCTGAAATACAAGAGGTTTTTGTATTTCTGTGTTTTAACAACTGGTTCATGTATCCAGCAGATCCATCTTGACAACACAGTTGTAGACAATACAAAAGGCTCATATGCTATGTAATATTCCCAGGACAATACGACGCAATGGCAAATGAATGCAACTGCCTCACACTGCTGTTGGGATTAGGGGTAGTGTTTGATATTATGCTATGCTGCAATAGGGCAGATATTACCAAATCTGCATTTCAACAACAATTACTGAAAGCAATTCAATTAGCTTTGTTTTCCCCAGTCTCATTCCCAGTTGTTATGAAAATGAGAATCCAGTAACTAAACGCAGCTTCACATCTGTTGCCAATAGCAAAACTGCACATTTGAACTTTTCAAGAGAAAACAATAGGCTGAGCAGCAGTCATTATCCTTAAACTCAGAGGTCTTTCAGACTATATATCAAACTGGTGTTGACTTCTAGGTCTATTATCACATTGTTAAATTTTCTCCTTCTATTCGTGAGTACAATGACTGTACCAAAACAACTTAGTAGTTGAATTTCTTCCACTAAATGCAGCACATTAATCTGAGGTTTCTGGCTTTGCTGAGGGATTCAGCGGGAACTGTAGTTGATGGCAATAAATGAACTGAATATTACCAAAACAGACATGGTGACAAACCTACATACTGTGCACTTTAAATAATGCCCTTGGATTTACTGCCAAGAATATGGACACATCTTTCACTTAAGCTATACAAGTTCCATATGGCCTGTAGCAAAGGCTCCAGCACACCTCTATGTAGCACTGTTCCCACATTCATCAATGTGAATTGGCTGCTTGGCCACACTCCGCCATAAAACATGGACACAGTTGGATATTGTAGTAGTTTCCAAATCGGGTGGGTAAATAATAACAACCACAACTGACGTACACAGCAGCTCACTGTTGTTATTAAGGTCTGTACCTGATCAAAACACCAGTAATCCTACAACTTCAATTCTATGTGTTAAATGTATTTGAGATTAACATGATGATGTGTCTGTCTTGTGATGATGCAATTACATAAATCAGCAAAGAGCGCAAGTATCAGATTGGTGCTTGGCTCATACTCTAAGCTTGAGTTTGCGTATCCGTATTGCTGATCGTACAATCACTACAAAACAATCACATGGAACTTAAGTGTTGATGGGACAAAGCTCACTTTTGACGTGTCACAGGGTCCGACTCTGTTGGATGGATATATGCGGTCAAGATCTGCTCCAAGGTTTGCTTGTCAGACACCCTAAAACAAGAAAGAGATTTTAAATGGAAAAAAAATGTGGGAGAAAATATGTGAATATTAACACCCAAATCAAGTCAAACGTCATGGTCAAAATAGATAATGGGCCTCATGCAGCAACATTCTCTTAAATTTCTCTTATATTTTCTGTTGAGAGTAAAAATAAGAGCACTCAACTCCAGATCCCGCTTGATTGTAAGTCACATATTAGCATGGGTTACACACTCTAAACACTATGTATGGGTATGTGTTGTGCCGTGTGCATGGACTATAGTATATATAAATTAGTGGGTACCAACAAAATATGAACAAAATGTGGATACGAATAAAAATAAGACAAAATTTGTTTGTATATCATTTCCTGCATGAGGCCTGAATTCTGTGTAGCTTTTACAATCCTGGACAAACACACAAAGATCACCAAGGTCACTCCTGATAAGTTGCAGACTGTGCACCTACATGGTCTATCTAAAACAATGTTCATGACAACAACAAGCACTTCTTCAGAGTACTGAAACAGTCTCTATCACTTGTTTTTTGGTGGTTACATTATTCAGTACATTGAACATTGATGTGTAACTCACCTCTTCTGACTGAACTCTGTGCTGCTCTGGGGAAAGATGAGCTTCAGGTGCCAGAGGAACAGTTTTTCTCTAAATGAGACACAGAGAAACTCGTTTTTAGTTTCAGCTTTTCAAAAACAGTAGTGCTTGATGCATGTTTTTCGCAGACAGATGAGGTCACTGGTGCTCTCACAGTATTCCCTTCACAGTCAAACACAAATGCCCTTGTTTAAATTCAGAGCATAAAATGGATTCAGCCTTAATCTGTCCAAGACAATACGCCTGGCTGCTTCCAAAATCTTGTCCATCTGTGTGACTGTGTGTGTGCGTGTGTAAATGAATAAACCAGAGTCACCATGGAGACCATGACATATACACTGAATACTAGGAGACCAGCTGGTGGATATCACATAATGATCACTTCTTCTGGGGTAATGCTCTGGGCAGCAACTATTAAACGTGGTTGGGGTTTTTTAGGGTTGCTGGGCGTGCTCTACAACCAAACATTTATCCCCTGAGCAGCTGCTGTGTTCATACCTACTAATATAACGATGTAGAAATAGCCAACAAAACCTAATATATCAGACAGTCTGGGAGATATGAAAAACAAGATGTGATTCTGCCTTTATTCTTTTACAGTATTGGATTAATTGCTAGTAATTTGGGATTCTGACTGCCTATACACTAATTTGGCAAATTAAAATTAATCTGACATTACAGAGAAAGATTCCTGCTATGAAGATAAAACCAAGACAACCATAAAAGTATAATTTTTGCTACCCTTGAGGAATAGGATACAGTTGACTGGCACAGGCATCAATAAGTCCTGGACTCCAGTCATATATCCAACATACTGATCTGAAACTAACTACAAGGACTTGTGTTGACCAAGACCACAGAATTTGCCATATATAGGGTGGAGCTGATTCATCAACCCAATCTCCATCAGAGCAGAAGGTCGGAGGCCTTGATGGATCTGAAGGATGAAGATGAAACATACGACGCAAAGCATAATTGTAAGGCACATATGGGAGTCCTTGTTATTAGGGCTCACCAAGACATATTCAGAGTGCAAGTTGGAGGTTTCGTTTGATATCTGTAATATAAAGATTTTTGCATCTTTTTTGACATATCTAAAAACAAGCCGTGCACGGTTACCTTGGTTCCTTTGAAACAAGATAAAAATCTATATTCACCGTGCAAGCATGTTAATATTAGTCATGTAATTAAGTCATGTTTAAAATGTTAACAGATGTGCAGTGGGCATGGTTACATGCTAAGGTTGGGCATGGCAGCAATCTATGTTAGCATTAATCTTTAAATATAGACCAGCTGAAACTGATGGGAATTAGGTCACGAATTAGCTTTGCAGTTTAACTCTACTTCATGTGTCTTCTGACCAAGCTACAACCCCTGAGGCTGAAAAATGATGCAAACATGGAGGTGCAAAAAACTGTGATTCCTCTAATGGCCACTTGAGGCTGGCTCTAAAGCTGAGTCAATCCGCTTAGACAGCATGTTAAAATTCAAAATTTTACAACAGACATTAACACATTTACAGCCTGGCACAAAAAAGAAAACGGTTTTGGTCTCTATAGCTAATTTTAACATTCATGACAACTGTACGGGGGGTGAATTCTTATTTAACTCATGAGTTTACATTTTATTTCAGCCTAAAGTTCCGCAGATTTAAAGGCGGGGCAACTTGAGTGACAGGTTGCCTGTGAAACATTGGCACAGTCCATGAGTCAGAGCCATCCCTCGCACTTCCACAGCTTCAACCTCTCGTCCAAACATGGTCACTTCTGGCTCCAAAAAAGACAAGATGGTGATGGCTGAAATGCCGAACTCGAGGCTTCAAAAAAAGGAGTCCACAAACTAATGGGTGACGTCACTGTATCTACATCAATTGTTTTATACAGTCTATGCTTTTGACAGCAGGCATGGTTCTGGTGCTTATGGGGTTGTTTTGTGGATCCAGATGGTAGCACTATAGAACAGGGGCCATGTTTTGTTTCCTTGAAAATAGAAACAGGATGGGTAGGAGGAGTTGAGAAGTGAAGAAGTATGTGCAGAACTGGCAGAACACCCAATGAAAGGTGGTTATGAGTTTCCACTTGGCTGTGCAGAGAGGGTGAAGGGGTAAAGCTGTAGGCAGCAGGCAGGTTGGGAGTGAAAACAAGGGGCTGGGAGGGGATTCCCTACGCAACTGCAGACGTACCTAACACCTCTAACCCCTTAGTCAGAAGAATTTATGTTCGCTCAGTTCTGGCCGAGTTTCTTCCTTGGTGCATCGGCGTGCATGCATGTGTATACGTGTGCAGGTGTGCATGTGTTCGTACGTGCAAGCAAAGTGAGGGTGGAGCACCAGGTGTGATGCCATTATTCTGTCATTACAGCAAATGGAAACTATGTCTTTCAGTGGAAAAGGGGCTTGCCCAAAGATGCATGCAATCATTTCAGGCAAGGCCACAGTGCATACCTGGGATAATTGCCATCATTCATTGTCAGGGGGGAAGCAGAGAGCAGCATAAAAAAGTCTAAACAGAAGCATCAACAGTAAAGGATGACAGCTTTGAATACCAGAAACTGCTGAAAAATGTCAGGACACACAGCCTAGTCCTTCAACAGTTATTGCTAAAAGGCCCTGAGCAGGGCATTTAAACTCTAAAGGAGACCCAACAGTGAAAAGATAGCTGTGCAAGGCAGTTCCCATGTGTATCTGTGCACATGAGAAGTGCAATTCCTGCTGAAAACATGCCTGTTTAAAAAGATTAAGCGCCTAAACCACACAAAGATTATGCTGAAAGGTTTCTAACCTCAACAGAATCCCATGCAGTAAGCTATCTGCTACCTTACATGGCCCGCATTAAAAGGCATTTTCTCCTTCAAGAGGGATTATTCATCTAACAGCTTGTTGGACCACAAGAACTAAGCCTAACCAAACAAAACAGGATTGATGCACGGCCAGAATAGAGTGGAAGAAATGTAAACATGTTTCATTACTAATACTGTACAAGCTATTAACTGCTTGTTTCTACGGACAAAAACAGATTCCTGCAAATCTCTGACTTCATGACTGTGAGCTACTGAATGGCCATCAATCTGTAACTGCATGTGTGTTTTGTGTTTGCATACACGTGTGGAGGAAAACTCTGCAAATTTTCTAAGGGTAGGCAGGACATTTTATGATCAGCTCTGGAAGTAATAGTGTGAGCTCCGGATTCAGATTCTGTTTATTTTGTCTCATTCTGAAACCTCAGTGTCCTGGGTAAAATACCTTGAGGGTTTCACATTGTTTTCAGCAGCCTGAATTACTTAGAGAGGATGGAAGTGGTCATCTCTTGCTGCTTCCCAAGGGGCTGCTGCTTTCTCTTTCTTAAATTAGCAGCACAATGGTATTTTGTTTCTCTCACTACAATAAAAACAGCCAAAATCACTAGTCTGGACTTATAATGAAAACTTAAAACCCTTAAAATAGACCCACAGAAAGCACTATTAGGGCCTGTCATTGAATTTGTAAACCAAAAAATGAAATGTATGTATAAATACATCGGCCAATCAATGTAGGAAATGATTTCAATATACAAGCTAACTGCGAAAGTTATTCAAGCCCTGAGCTAGACTGAAAAGTCATCAAGAGAGCAAGTGGTGATTCAGGACAAAGTTTAGTCTTTCACATAAAAAAAAAAAAAATCTTTGGGAGAGTTGGTCATTCCAGTTAATGGCTAAATTAGTCATCTTTGCCCTGAAGAGATTTATATATACAAAGCCTGATGTCTGGACTTTGGTGAGTACCATCTTTGTTCTGCTCTTCACAGACCTGACTACAAAACTATAAGGGTACAAAGGGTGACATTTTAGTTTTACATGCATAATTTACAAATTACAAAAGAATAGCAAATCATTAGCATTTCAAGATGCAACGTTGCTTCTGTCTGTAAACTTAGACTCAGTCTGAAGAATCGTCTGTCTCCATGAGGGAGACTTTGAAATAGAGCAGACTCAGGAGGATGGATGAATTCATTAACAAAAACACACAGTGTTGATTAAGTGATTGGAGTCGCCTGTGCCATCAACACTCGAGAGCAGAAAGCCTGACTGGTGGTCTGGCAGTCACAGCAGATCCATCTGGCGGGATTAAGGACAGATCCAACAAAAATGGTGCAGCATACGAAACCATGTGTCCCATATATATGCCCATCAGAGGCAGAAGCCAGGATCTGGGTGGCAAGTGGGTGCTGGTGGAATGAGATGACAGGACTTTGGGTCCTCTCTGCTGAGATACAACAAATAAATCCAGTATCCGAAGCTGTGGCTGAATCCACAACCTCGGAGGGTGGAGTGGCAGAGAGGCTGATGAACGAAAGGAAAGAGGAGACAAAGATTACAGGCAGCTGTATCTTAAGACTCCGTCTTTAAGTCCTGGCTTGAGCCTGAGTTGCTGGACAAAAGCCGTAATGTTAAGTCATGGGTCGGCTGTCCCTGAAAAGCACAGAACATACTGCTCCTCCTCTGTTAACGTGTTCGAAGGTCTCAGTATGCATGTTTACTTGAAAGGAACAAGCCTAGTCTACAGCCACGCTACCAGCACTGTGAGTCTGTGATGATCATTACTTGGGAGAAAAAAGATTGTTGAAAGGATGACAAATGGAGAGATACTCTTGATAGTCTTAGAGTCTTACCACTAATGGGGCCAAAAACATATATTTGAGTCTGATGTGCATAGGCGTTAGCTTTAGGTATCCTTACATGAACTGACAGGTTGAACCAGTGGAAAGTTTGACCGTGCTAGATATAAAGGCGAAGGATAATCCAGGTCATTAGGATTTATTCTCTGGGGAACATAATGTTAAACCATCCAATAGTCGTCAATATATTTTGCCAAGGTAGCCACCTCTGGAGCCAAAGTATTAGTGTAGCTTAGAAAATGAGAAAGGCTTAATGGCCAAAAGTCATTAACACTAGAGTTCTTCTGTCCAAGAACAAAACTATGTAATTAATTTTGAACAACACATGGGAACCTAATCATTAAAATTCAGTCAACCAAACATGACACCTGGCAGGTTTATATTCTCTCTAACTCATGCAGCACACTCACATTTCTGGTTAATTTACAGTTTGGAATTTCACTTAGAGCCAGAGAGCAGCATGTTGCCCACAGTTTTGTGGCCAATTGTGATGACAGCGTTTGCAACACTGATGAAACTGCTGCTTGCCATTCTGATGCGAGGTTTGCCTCGGATGGCAGCCGGCATAGACTCTGCTCTGCATCAGCAGTGGTTAATCAAGCCAATGACAGCCAGCAGGCTGTCTGCTAGAGTCTCAAAAACATTTGACTAAAACTGCTGCTGACTGTTTCATTTGAACTTAATTTCTGAAATGTACGAGTTGCGGTGCACGTGAGCGTGCAATGTGATGAACTGTTGTTTGCCATGAAATCTGGAGTGAAATATGGTTCTGTCTGCTTAAATCCATTTGGCCATTTATTCATCATACGCACTCTTTCATAAACCTTTCAGGCTTCTACAAACCTGTGATAAATGTCACTGCTGCATTACATAATTTTCAAAATTGCATTAATTGAGATACTAAAATTACAACTCTTTTATTGTCCCAGCATGTAGTGTGTTGTGCAAGTACATTTCTCCTGCACGTTCATATCAGGGAACAAGACCAAACCATTATGCCTTGGTGATGACAAATTCACTATGCTTAGCCTTAAGTAGTTTTGTCGCACTTGCATAACACAAGATTCATTATGGTCTGGTGTTCTGAAGAACTGCCAGAAGAACACGTAAACATTCCTGTTTTTACTTTCACCATCCACGCAAGTGAAGCATGGAAAATGTGCTTCAATAGCACACTGACTATCTCATTTGCCATGCTATTGTAGCTGTAATTAAATCTGATCGAGTCTGTTGGAATAATATTATAGCAAAATAAACACTTCCTGCTTTTGCTTCAGATTAAAAGCTTTCCACCAGCAAACCAGTGGGAGGTTTTCATTAAGAAGCAATTACATAAATGACTGACTTATGGCTGGAACATGCTTCTGCAGAATGTATTTAAGTGAACATGCATGTTGTGTTTCAGAGATGTTCACTTGGTTCTTTATCTTATACTTTAACAGATTGTTATACTGTTAACATGTTTGGGTTTTTTCCATCTTGAGCCCTCTTTCTCACGAGTTGGGTCAACAAATCAGTTTGCATGACACTTAGGTCCACCGCAGACACTAAGGGCTTTTCCATTGAAACTTTTGGCCATTCCTACTCAGACCATGCTGCACTGATTTGCGTTTCCATTACCACTTGAAACACGCTAAGTTGTGCCGAGTCTCGCCCAAAACTGACCATCTTCAGAGTCGGGTCAAAGCGCACTAGACCGCCTCCAAGCAGGCTGCTGTGACGTCAGATGGGCTTCGTCATCATTAAGGGATGAATGGCAGCTTCCTCTTCCTCCTCTAGATCCATTTCATCATATAAGCGGAAGTGCCAAGCAACATTGTAACAGCAGCCTGAAGATCCATGATAAGTAGCTGGCTACCAACCACTGCTTGGTGGTGCAATGGTAAACTGGCTGTCGTGCCAAGTCAAGCCAAGCCAGCACATGTGTATGAAAAAGGACTAATTGTCAAGATTCAGGAGGTGAGACCTGTTACTCTGCCACTCTTTTCTACATAAACCTGCAGAGACGTTGACATTCATCAGAGAACTGTAATTATCAAGTTCAGCAACTGACTAATAACAGACATAAAATGGTCTGCATCTAGATAAAAACACTGGTTTGTGCTTTTACACTGGCAGGTCAGTGTTACATAGTGCACTGACAGAATGGTAGAAGAAGCAACAGCTACAGTTAAGTGGTTGAACTAAGAGGTGTTTGTGACAACTGCTGTCTGTAGTTTGGACAAACCCCAAACCACCAACATGTCATCAAGCTAAGCAATGTCTTTTACCATGCTGTACCTGTTGTGTGGAAAATACTTTCACCTCGTCTGTATCACAAGCTCTGACCACATTCACTCAATAGTACAGGTACTACCTTGCAGCTCAAAACAAGGCAATGCATTCTTCACTGACAGGCTCAAAAGGTGGCCGCATAATTTCTAAGTGACGTGTTTGGTGTTCAATAAATGCATGCAATGAATGACGTGGCACTTGGAACCCTACATAAGGCACAGCAGATTATACAGTGTCTCCAACAGGCATATCTACTCAGTTCACTGGGTCCAAAAATCTGTTTGTGGGTGATCATGACTCTACTCCATTTCCTAAGAATTATTTTCTCTTGGAATTATCAACAAGCTGCACTTGAGTTTGAGTTCACTATTCTTCAACACCTGTCAATATCGCAGAAGGAAAAAAATTAGGTCTCCTCTAACCCAAAGAGCCGGGTTAATTGAGGCCGATTCCCAATATATGGTAGTCTGACATACATGGCGCAAATCCACTGCTTCTCGTATTACTAATTATCTCAAGTTATTATAGAAATATGTGCAGTTATTATCCACAGCAACTGCCTCTGCAATGTGTTGTCCAGTCCACTCAAGCTGTCTATGAGGAAAATGCCCTGCTATGCCAGGCTAAGGCTGTAGAAAACATAATTCCACCCTAACACAGCTACTCCCGATGTACTGCCAAATGCCAGCTATTATATACTTACCCTCCAAGAGCTGGACTGAGAGACAGCCTGCGATTTCTCGTCAGTCTCTTTTCTGTTTATGCCTTGTATCTGAAATAAGTCACCGGCAAAAGGTGGAGAGAAAGCACTTACGTGGCCATTATTTTGCATACAAACATTTAATCACAGAGACACATGCTCACAAACTTATACACATGCGTTCACACACGCACGCACACCATTGCCAGGCATAAAAGCCCTCTAGTCAGCTGCCTGCCAATAATGATCCTTCTCTGGCAGCGTGAGTGCGTAGCATGAATATGTCGCTAACCAGCTGCAGTCACACTGCTCACACATCTGCTTTTTATATTATGTACTTGGTACATTCTGAAACACATTCTCTCTCAATCCCTCGCAATTTATTGTATACCTTTCATCCCATTCCTTGTGTCCATTTGCTGGTCTCTGAATGGGACACTGTTGTGGTTAGTTGAAAAATCTTCGCAGTGAGACATAGTGAAACTAACCAGACTAAACAGAGAAGTAAGTCTGTGCAGCTGGCCAAAGATTCCTCTGCAAACAGTGCAGCAGAAAAAGCACAAAGATTCATTTTTGTGTCTTTTGTGGGAGCAGTTGTGGGGATTTAGCACATTTCCCACGTCGTTAAACCTTTATAAAATCACAAAAACTTAATAGACATTCTGGTCTCATCCTACAAAATCTCTCTGTCGCCGTCTGACAAGTGTTGAGTTGGGAATGGGGAGAACTGGGTTGGAGGGTGTGCAGAGTGTGCTACTACAACCTGACATAATGTTGCCTCATCCTGAGATGTGACGTGCACTGCACATTTAAGTCACCGGCTGCAAAACACCAGAGTCAGACATGACAGAGTGGTAGACTTTAAGGATGGAAAAGAGGGTGGTGAAAGGGAAAGTAACAACTTTAAACCAGCTGGAGGGGCTGACAAAGGATTCTTTTTAGTGGCAATCCTGATTGGCACCCAATGATGTCCCTGGGCATTTCAGACTCGTAAAACTTTAATATGCAGTTCAATAACCATTTTCCCCTCATCCCGCCTCTATTCTTCCACAGAGGGATTAGAGTGGCAGGGCTCGGCCTCACAAGAAATGGGAAAATGAGTGGCAGAGGGTTGTCCAAAGAAGGGGAAAAGATGCCAGGCATTACAAGACCACCAGTAGAACTGAGCAAATTGGAAAAGTGCCCATGCAAAAAAATTACTTAGTACTTCAGGGTCTAGAGGAAGTAATAAGCCTCACTCACAAGTCTGAGACGTTGACCACACTGAAATAATTTCTCCCAAAATCATTAAACTACCAATGGGGGAACAGTTAAATAACAACACCAGCCTTGTTGGAGGTGTTGTATGTCATTATTTGTGTAAGTGTAATTTAAATGATGAAATAACCATTAAAATGCCATTTTACCTTTTTCTACAGTTTCTTGGCCACGAGGAGTCTTTTTCTGTTGACTGTATTTATTTCTCAGTAAAGCAAAAGTCTCAAGTGACGAGGCAATGCTTACTGGAAGATCTTTCACTTTGTGTGACCGTAATCACTGACTTCATCAACAACACCAGGTCTATCAAGCTACAACACGAGGTAACACATTTGGAGAACATTTGTAAAAAAAATTCACGCATTTCACATTGCAATGATGAAACTAACTCCCTACAAAATTCAGAGGAGTTCAGCAGCTCAGAAACAGCTGGGCACTGACCTTCTCCGTGCCAACCTTCTCTGAAAACTCATACACAACTGGTCTAGCCGTACATACGGTACAGAGAGGGCTAATATTTTACACTTATTGACTATAAGTGCTATAATATCTAAACTCAAAGAGGACAGGCCTCCTGATGATGACATAATGATGCTTACATACATATTTACTTTAAAAGGTCCAGTGTGTAGGATTTAGGGGGATATATTAGCAGAATTTAAATCTAATAAAATAGGAATGTTCATATTTACATAGCGAGCAGGTCCTTCTCCACAAAGGTCACCATGTTGCAACACCATGTTTCTGCAGTAGCCCAGAATGGACAAACTAAACACCGGCTCTAGATAAGACCGTTTACAATTTTGAATTGGCCACAGTCATTAGCAGCCCCTCCGTGACAAGCAGTGTGGGTAAAACTGCTTTACTCAGTGTTTTTAAAAGTGTAAATCACCAGGTTTGTCTGTTTTGGAGAAGAGATCTCTGCAGATAATTTGGCTCCAAGTGAAAACCTCCAGAACATCTGGATCTTAAGTTATCAGAGATAAAATGTGAGCACACACTAGCAGGAGCTGGGCTATCAGCCCGTCTGCAACATGCCCAACAGCGTAGGAAAAACACTAATTTGTAACGTGTAACTGCTTTATTCAGTGTTTTTACTGGTTTAAATCACCTGGTCCGTTTGGTTTGAAGGGGAAGGGACCTGTGCAGATAATTCGTCTCCCAGAAAAAACCTGAAAAATGAACACTGAAGAAAAGCTAACCTGGAAAAGTTAGAGCCGAACTGCAATAGTCACCACTAGATGCCACTTAATTCCCCTAAATCTAACATACTGGACCTTTAACAGTGGGACTGGGGATGACATTTAGCTTGTGGCTACATCTCTGTTTAATGCATCAGATTTCAAGTGTTGAAATAAATAAATAACACATGTCTTCAAAAGTCTATTGATGGATGACTACAATGTGTAATATGTTATCACAGACTGCAGAATGTACCGTAAAACACATCTAGCCTATAGTTTAAGTTATTTTGATTCATCTAATCCTGCAATAGTTTAGGGGCTGCCCCTTTAAATTAGGTAATATCATACTGAAGGAGATGCACTGCAGCTGCCCCATGATGGTTTGTCTGCGGCATGGAATACAGTGCCACTGATGCTCAGCAACAAGAGTGTGTGTGTGTGTGTGTGTGTGTGTGTGTACTTGTTGGATGCTGCTCATGTACTGAAACTGAACCCATCTGACAGGCTCAACAGAATGGCTACAACTTAGCAGCTGGAAACAGTCTCCTCCTGTACAAGATTGAACTGTTGTGAAATCAATAGTAAAGCTCAACTTATCTCAGACTACACTGATGTGCTTATATCAATAACACCTTAACTGCCTCAGGTAAAATATCAGTCACATGGACATGAGTAGATGTCCACCACCTTTCACCCTCATGCACCAGACAGCCATAAGATAACCTGAAGAAAGCCGCCACTAGATACTACTGCTGTTAGGGCTTAACAAGAGTGCCATCCTGTGGTAAAGCGAGACATCACTAATCAGAAGCTCATTTTGCTGCAGCCTAAGAGGGACTTCACTTCACAAGACAACTTGGTTGTCTTTAACTGTGACTGAGCGCATCATAAACAGTCTCGAAATGTTTGAGTAAGACTTTAAATGGCACAAAATGAAAGTTGGATTACTGCTGCCTGTGTTTGTCAGACATTAGGTGTGTGTTCTGTCTTTTCTATGATACTGTGGCATATGTAGAGGATATTTAGGACAAGAACAATTATCTACATATTACATTATGGTCACAGCTTTCTCAAGACAGTAAAGGCAGAGTAACAAGAACATTTTGGTTTGTTTTACAGTTAGTAAAGATATTCATGTAACTTTTAATTGTGTCAAAGAGGAAGAGCCATAGACTGCTTTAGAGCCTGACAGCTGAAATACATCTGACATGGACACGGTGTGACATGTCTGCTCCAACATGCCCACAGCAGAGCGCAACCATTATATTCAGCTGAAGCTGGTACACTGACCCCCACGGGCATCGCACAACTCCTCTCTATCTATAGGCAGCTAGTCTATATTTTCATTCTCTGCGCGTGGCTCTGCAGCCATCAAACAGGTAAAACCTATAAAGAACTAGAACAATCTGTGATTAAAAATAAATAGCTCATTGCACCAGAGGCAATGCAAAACAGCAGAGCAACCTTCTAGGTGCTCTTAAATTTCACAATTAAAAGAAATAAATCAAATCAATGTATCCTGTTAAAACAATCTAGTTAAGTACCAGTTAATAAAGCCTATACCTCCAAACCCTGCACAACCAGCCGCATAATCACTTGGCAAAACTGACTGTGTAGCAAGTAAAAAACCCTCCTCCACCCCACCTTAGTGACACATTGCGTCTATGTATTTTGGCCGTAAAAGAAGTGATGAGCCTGAGTCACTAAGGCCTTGTTTGGACTGTCAGCCCATATCTGTTTTTGGGATATCCAAATCAAATCTAGATTGATTTTAGACAGATAGCACAAAAACACATGAAATGCAATTTTTGCAAACTGGACCCCAAACCACATTTGGATTTGGTTTAAAGTGATATTCCAATTGGAATGCGTCTCAGTCTGGATGCTCATAGTGAATTTAAAAGTGGCTTTTGCGACATTAACAAAGTCACTAACAGTGACAGTGTCAAATACAGAGTGATAGAAGTGCTAAGCAGACACCATGCTGCTGCTAGCATAGTGCTATGGAGGAGTTTCGATGGTGGGAAGGAGGAGTTCTGCACCATGACTTGACAGCGCGATTGTTTAGAGGGCAAAATGATGGACCTCCACTTCTCAAGTTTCCGCACAGGGAAGCCGCATCACCAGCGTAGCTACGTAGTTACTGACTCCTACAGCTTTACTAACGAAACCCTTGCAGATAGGTTGGTGATGTCTGGATATGATCACTTGCAAGTAACAGTGTGGACAGTCTGTCTTTAAGAGCTGATTAAGATCTAAAGAAACAGATCTAATTTGCCTGCAGTTTTAACACAGCCTAAATGACCCCTGCAATCTTGGCAAAATTGAAATAACCTGTTCCAAAAAATGTGATGCCCTTGTGCTCTCTGCAACACTAGTTATGTCAAAACAGCTAAGTACATGATAAATAACAATATCCAGAATGTACTGCTTGTATTTGAGTTAGTTCACACTTACTTTGTGACGAAGACAGTGGAGTTTTCTCTGCTTTTAGTGAAGGTGATGGGGAGGAACCTCAATGTGATATTCATCTTTCTGGCACAGGCTGCCAGCCTCTTTGTCTGGGAAACAGAAGAGTAAAGTACAGTACAGTGTTACGGCTTTAGTATTTCTGTAAAGCCCGAAAAATACGTCAAGATTCAAAACAAAACAACCCATCAGACCTTAAATAAAGATCTCACAGCAGCATACTTCAGACAACTGTTTAGTGAGACAGACTGTTACAGAATCTTCTACTCCTAGCCTTGAACAGATCTGTCAGGACCACAGACTGGCTGACATTTCAGTTCAGAGGAGAAGTCAGTGGGGGGACATCTTCTCTAAGAACAAATAGTTCTAAATACCAAACATCTGTTCTGCATCAATAAATCCATCTGTGCAACTTTAATTAACAATTAAACCAAAGATGACCCAAACCACTTCTTACTGGCCTCATCTAAAATTTGAAAGGACAAGCGTATCTTTTCTGGAGCTCATGTGGCTCCTTCAGATTGGCGACTAGTGAGAGACAGTAAAAGAGATTTACTGAAAGGTGTGGCTAAACAAGGCTACTAACAGATTACTGCACTTGCAAAATTCTGGAGAAAGCCCAAGTCCCAAAGCTTATCATTTGCCAAGCCTTTATCTCTCACTGAGAATAAGCCTCATTATTTTTGATTGATTTGAGACCGCTGAAGCGGCCACTGCTTGGGAAAGGCCCATAAAAGAGCATGCATTCTCCGAGCTATCAAATATCATGTTGTCATGCAGTAATAGTACAGGTGAAAGCTGGCAGGGACACAAAACCTTACATAAATGAATGTCTGTGGTTTGGAGCAACAGCAGCAAGCACTGTGTGACTACAGCTGCATATCATAGAAGTGAAGCAATAAAAGCACAAAGAGAAAAACATTTAGATGATGCTGTAAAGCTGGGTTTTTTATATTACTGTTTTTACCTTCAGATTTCAAGAGTTATTTCCATCAGATCTAATATAACAATGGACCAGTGGCATGTATATGTTTTGCTTTAAATGCAATTTAAATGATATATAAATACATTTTCTTTTTAGTGCAACTCATATCACAATCACAGTATCTGTCACAGGAATTGCAATATGATTTTTTTTTTTTTTGCATTATGTGCAGCCCTAAGCCCCCCCTAGCAGGACAATGCACCATGTCACACCGCAAAATTTGCTCAGGAATGGCCCAAGGAACGTGAATAAAAGCTTAAGGTATCCACCTGGCCTTCAAATTCCCCAGATCCCAACCTGATCGAGCATCTCTGGGATGTGCTGGTACCTCAGAAGTACCCCATCCACTGTGGGGCCTGCTTGGATCAGATTTGGCTCTGACCTGTCAAGGCACCTCTGTGGGTGGACCATTGTGTTTGGCACCAGGGCGCTGGTGGTGGTTCCTTGGGGGTGGTGGGGTACCAGCACACCCCACAGATGCTGGATCAAAATGGGATCTGGGAAATTTGGGGGCCAGGTCCACACTTAGAGCTCTTTGTCTCGTTCCTCTGGCAATTCCAGAGCAGTTTTTGCAGTGTGGCATGGCGCATTATCTTGCTGGGGAGGTTTCAGCTATTGCGAAGTGCCATTGCCATAAGGGGGGTGTACATGGTCTGCAACGATGTCTGGATGGGTGGTGTGTGTCACGTGGCATCCACATGAATGCCAGGACATCAGGTTATATATATAATTTTTTTCCAGGTCTCTCGAGAGCTGATCCTACATAGATGAATGCAGTCAACATCAGGCATATACATGAACTTCATTTGTAAATCAAGGACGTACTTTCAAAGTGGAACGAGGAGTCCGGATGAGGCTGTCTCTGTTGGCACCATCAGCAAATCGTCCTGTGTCCTCCAGAAGCCTGTAGTCTGCAGTGCAAGGGACAAATAGTACACACACTTTCACAATGTTACTCATTCTCTAGATTTAACAGTGTATACCCTATTTTTCATGCTTAAAGAAGCACGTCTGCTGCCAACCATGATAAAGTCATGTTATCTTAACTTAACAAACCACTTGCTAGCTAGTTCAGAGTTCTACTTGACAAAGATTATCATTAAAATTTAACAGTGTCTGCTATAAATGCTTTAGAATAATTATTGCTATAACTATTCTTGCTGTCTTCAGTTTTTCAGTCATGAGGAGAAGTAAAGAAGAAACTCACCACTGAGAAGTGTCATTTCATCAAAATGTGAGAGGGTCACGAAGGCAGTTTTATTTCTTACTCCGCTGCATCCTGAATCTTCTTTGTGTTTCTTCACACACAGCAAGCTGGAAAATACACACACAAAAAAGAATTTGGTAGGTAATGCTTAAACTGTTAAAATAATTTGGTTTGGCTGCATTTCAGCTTATCCTGACAAATGACAGCAAAAACAAAACTGGACAAAGAGAGACAGAACACTAAATGACAAACAGCAGCACAGTCCTTACTAACTGAAACAAAAGACTAGTAAAGCAGTTGGACAAACACTGCTAGATTATCTAAAGAGGTAATCATCAATCCAGAAAGATTTTTAATATCTGTGTGCGAGGAGAAAGACCCAGAGAAAACAAGTTGAAGGAAGAAGTATTTGCGCTCCACCTCCTTTCCAACTGAAGCTCTTCTGGCCTCAAAAAGTTCTTACTAGAAGCAGCTGTTAAACTGTGAGAGCAGGATCGGACAACAAATTCAATGATAGTAATGACAAATTAAAAATGGGTGTGGTACCATAACAAAATTAGACTAAATGTATTGTAGAAACAAATAAATAAGGTAAAAAAAAATGAATTCAGAAAAGTATAGCTGTCAAAGTAATTGCACCTGTTCAACTGCCTGTTAATGCAAGCCAATCATGTGGTAGAAACTCAATACATTTAGGCATGTAGACATGGTCAAGACGACCTGCTGAAGTTCAAACGGAGCATCAGAATGGGGAGAAAAGTGATTTAAGTGACTTTGAACGTGGCATGGTTGTTGGTGCCAGACGGGCTGGTCTTTCAGAAACTGCTGATCTACTGGGATTCTCACACACAACCATCTCTAGGGTTTACAGAGGATGGTCTGAAAAAGAGAAAATATCCAGTGAGCTGCAGTTCTCTGGGCAGAAATGCCTTGTTGATGCCAGAGGTCAGAGGAGAATGGCCAGACTGGGTCAAGATGATAGAAAGACAACAGAGACTCAAGTAACCACTCGTTACAACCAGAAAACAGATGAAGAAGACCATCTCTCAATGAACAACACGTCAAACCTTGAAGCAGATGGGCTACAGCAGCAGAAGACCACACCAGGTGCAACTCCTGTCAGCTAACAACAGGAAACTGTTTAAAAACTTCGCCTGGACTGATGAGTCTCGATTTCTGCTGCAACATTCAGATGGTAGGGTCACATTTTGGCGTAAACAACATGACAGCATGGATCCATCCTGCCTTGTATCAACAGTTTATGCTGGTGGTGGTGGTGTAATGATGTGGAGGATATTTTCTTGGCACACTTTGGGCTCCTTAGTACCAACTGAGCATCCTTTAAACACCACAGCCTACCTGAGTATTGTTGCTGACCGTGTCCATCCCTTTATGACCACAGTGTACCCATCTTCTGATGGCTACTTCCAGCAGGATAACGCACCATGTCACAAAGCTCAAATCATCTCAAACTGGTTTCTTGAACATGACGATGAGTTCACTGTACTCCAATGGCCTCCACAGTCACCAGATCTCAATCCAATAGAGCACCTTTGGGATGTGGTGGAACGGGAGATTCACATCATGGATGTGCAGCCGACAAATCTGCAGCAACTGCATGATGCTGTCATGTCAATATGGACCATTGGACCTTTTTGAATCTATGCCACAAAGAATTAAAGCAGTTCTGAGGGCAAAAGGGGGTCCAACCCAGTACCAGCAAGGTGTACCTAATAAAGTGGCCGGTGTGTGTTAGTGTTGGGACATAGGATGTCCAACACAATTATTAAGCTTGTAAACATACTCATATAGAGTCCTTTAGAGTAAAAGTAGAAAGGAGCACCTACACATAATGCTCAAACAAGGACATCTTCAGAGTAGCCTGTCAACATTTAACAAAATGGCAGATGTAACATGTGAACTGAAACCAACTGCTGGTGGAAGAATGTAAAACATTGTGTCCCCAATCACTCCCCTCGTTCCCTTTTTACTTAACGATCAAAATATTTCCACGACCACTGCCCTTCTGCACTTTTGCCAAAGATGTCTTAAATCAAACACAACTGAAACTAATATGAAGAAGTGCCTATAATGGGCTCTCTCAAAAATCCCACTAACAAAACACATAAAAAACTTAGGACTCAATCCAAGCATGGAAAGACCGATTTTGCTGAGAGACAGGTATTTGGCCGGGGTCGGACAAAAGACCGTATCCCTAGAAACTATGTAAAAGGAATGCTGAATGATGCCCAAAACAACAGCCAACCATGAGAGAAAGGGGAGCGACATCCCCTGGCGCCCTTTGATAAATCCTAATGACATTTTCAGGTATGACCTTCAATATGCCATTAAGTATTTGAAGGTTAAGTTGTAAATGCTTCAGCATCCACAAAATTCGAGGAACAGGCCGTGGACCACTGCCACTACCTGCGGCATGCTGTTGCTGGCCATAAATCAAAAGGAAAGTTCAGTCAGTAAAAATAAAAACATGCTACACAAATATTATGTTGCTGCACGCAAAGGTAGCAGAGACTCTGTGTAACTATGTGTTACATAATCCTTTAGTGATTATTGTATTTCAAAAAGCAGAACTACTTTTTTATTAGTGATATCATACACAGATGGAATATAGCTTTTATGCCGCATGTAATAATATGATCTCATCATAGAAACAGAGCAGAAGAACAAGAGGAAAATCAGATCACAAACACAACTCATTGTATTCATGTGATCCCACTGCAATTTCATCAGTATAAACAAGTGTTTTTCTCTGATGACATGATAAAGAGTTATTAACTCTGCTGGCAATCATGCTTATAGTTGTTAAATCATCCAAGGCCATGAACAAAAGCAACTACTGCAAGTAGGGCTATAATGATCAGTCGACTAATCGATGACTAATCAACTATTAAAATAAACTGTGACTATTTTAGTAGTCGACTGATTTGTTTGAGTCCTTTTTCATATTAAAGTACTATAAAAGTACCCCAAAATACTCTTATTGCAGCTTCTTACGTTCAAATAGTGGCAACTTTACACACTCTCCCATGACAGTGAACTAAATCCCTTTGGCGTGAGTACTGAACAAGATATTAAATGACATAGTTTTTGGGTTTGGAAGAGACAGACCGACATTTTTCAACATTTTAACACATTTTTCAATAAAATGATTAGTCGACTAATCGAAGAAATAATCGACAGATTAGTCGACGATGAAAATAATTGTTAGTTGCAGCCCTAACTGCAAGTTTTAGTGTGACTATGCCACGTGAATGTGATTCCTGTGTTCCTTCTGACTAAATTACAAAAGATGGCCGTCCCTCTAGCAAATCTTTACTGCCACTATTCATGGCATACTCTCCAATACAAACATGTAAAGTTTTTGAAATACAGCCACTTTTTTCCTGAACCCTTTCATCCTCATCTTACTTCACAAGTTACATTAATTCAGACTCACAGGGAGATCAGTTGTAAGCACCGAAAGATCATTTCAGCTAAATCAGAGCTTGTGCTTTAAGTTAGGTCACGGATCAGCCAAAGTGTAGTTCTGTTTTTCATGTAACCCACATTTTACAGCAACTTCTTCTGTTAGTGTACTAATGAAATGTACTGCACGCTGCTTTTTACTAACAGAAGTAATCAAAAGCAACAGTGCACAGGCTCACGGGACACCTGGCACTGCTAATATTTAATGTTAGGGTTTCAAGTATAATATAGAAAGCATATGGGTAGCCTCAGCCTTGTCACTATTTTGTCACTTTCTCTTTCCTCTGTAGTTTGATTTGTTCATCATCCACAGATATATTTAAATAGTTTTTATTGCCATCATATAATTCCATATATCTTACTTGCTATACAGCTTATATATTAATTACATTTCTTTTTTTCTGTAACTGACAAATTCTGTGAGTAGGTGTGTCATCCAGTGATACGTCAGAATAACAAACAATCGGTATATGGAAAAAAACAATGACGATAAAGTTGGATAATGACAGTAGTTAGAGAACAGGTTTTAATTTTTAAAGTATGTTATCATAACTTTAAAATTATCATTTAAAAAAACATCTTTGATCACTTTTCATATTTAAAATTCTGCCTGCTATATTTCATAGTTCCTTCAGGTTTTCTTCTCTCAGAATTTCAACCTCCCTGTACAGCAACAGAGGGCTGAGATAAAAAAATAAAACAAATAAAAGATACAAATACAATACAAAGAGCACCATATACAAATACACAAATATATGTACATCTGTGCGTGTATACTCATGCACTCACAAACACACATATATATACACATACACCAGAAAAAACAATGTAAGAAAAAAATATATAGTACAAATATAAAAATAGAGTAAGAGAAAATTAAAAAATACTCTAAGTAAGGTAGTGCTCCCCTAGATGACTGTCACATCTAACATATGAATAGTGTCCATAAATATGAGCAAAAGATGACATTATGGTAGTAAAACACATGTCTATAAAAATGTACACTTGGAGCAATGTCACGTAACATAACAAAGTGATATAATAAGCATATTTTCTTTTTCTTTAACCTTTATTTAACCAGAACGTCTCATTAAGATTGAAGTTTCTTTTACAAGAGAGACCTGGCCAATGTAGCAGCCAATTATATTGAACTCTGTAGGGCAGACAAAAAACAACAACATAATTTTAAGTCGCAGAGATGTGTTTGTCTTTTCTATGCCTTTAAGTCTGTGACTGAGACCCTCTCAGCTTTGGTTAGAGAGCCACTGCTTATTTGTCAGCAAAATAACTGCATAACTTGTTCAATAAACCCACCTGCAAGAATGGCCAAGACAGGCTGGACATCTGTACTTCGCCTCCTCTGATCCACACACACCACAACTGCAGGACAGATAACATGTCAGCATGGTGCACACACACTGTGGGCTGTGTTACAGTTCAACTGAAACACCTGTGACAGGATGAATAACAGGGACAATAGTGCTTTAAACAACCCACTGACTGAAATGCAACTTCCCAGGAAGACATTAAACCCTCTACACTTAAACACTGACCAAATTAAGGGCGGTATAAGTAAAAAAAAAACACGAAATAAGAGGATAAAGACAGGAAGAGATAAAGACTGACGACAGTTAGAGAGTTTTGGGGGCGGTGTCGTGTGATGTAGCAAACTGACTTTGAAGCTAACGTTAGCTAAAGTTAGCTAACGAGCACATAACGCTACGTGGGGCTTTTTTAATATGCCGTTAGTTATATAAATGTATCTTCATATCTTCCACAAAAGTCAAAACGGGGTTCTAGCGAAACATTAAAGCAAACATGTTAGCGGTTTACATGTGAGCTAACTTGGGATAGCAGTTTGACATTCTGACTTCCTGTCTGTTAAAACACTCACTTGGAGAGAGAAATCTTCCTTTTGGTCGCTTTCAGCTCTTCTTCCGGGCCGCTGCTCTCCACTTGGCTCTCTGCAGTCGACATTATGTCTGTTGTTGGCACTATTACAGAGCACATGACAGGAGAAAGGCAGCCGCACGTTGGATACTACCCGGCGGCATCAAAACAAACCGTCTTCCGCCGGTGGCCGCGTGCAGCACGTGGAGATGAGTTCCGGCTTGAAACCTGCTCATTGGCGCCTCACAGTGTTGGTGTATGGGGACTGCAGCGTCCTCCAGCCACAGTGAACACACTGATATGGCGGCTCAGATGACATAAAGAATGCAGAGCTTTTGTTTACCTCACAGTGAATAAATGGTCTTGTAGGACAGTTAATTAAGTTCTCACTTAGCTGTAAGTTTAGACAGTCTGTGATCTACATAAGACTTGAGGTGTTTATTTGCAAGTCTGTTCCTCCTCACCACTGTTTAAGTGCTTATTCAGGATGGGTTTACTGAGGAGGGAATAATAGCAGACTGACATCAGTATTTCTTGAAGGTGTGTACATGTGATAGTGAGAGCATGTCCACACACCATGTTTATTAACACTCTGAGGTACAGTTGAAATCATAATATGTCAGTTTAGATTAGGGGTGTCAAACATACGGCCTGTGGGCCAGTAGTGGCCCGCCAAATGCTCCAATGCGGCCCACTAGATGACTAAAAGGTGCCAGGTTTTGGGAGCGAGGTTAACAATGTGTTGCCTACTTCATGTAAAAGTCTGCTAGAGGATGAGCAGAGTACAGTTCAAATACTCACTGTGACCATGTTTGAAGATTGAAGACATTATGCAACATTTTGTCAATCAGCAGCTTCAGCTGATAAGAATCTGTATCAGGAAATGTATGGATGTATTGACAGTGAGAAGTAGACTGACTGAATGTGGAAAAACCAAGACATACTGTTGAAATTGCACTTATTTTTCTTAAGACATCTCAGGCTGTTCATCTGTTTTGTAAAAGGATGAATGTCTACAGAATGTACTTGTAACTCTTTAGACAAAAAAGGGAAAATATTGGAGCTACTTATGGGTTATTGTGCGATGGTTTTATTGGTCTGGCCCATGTAAGATCAAATTGGGCTGTATGTGGCCCATGAACTAAACTTAAGTTTGACACCTCTGGTTTAAATGGTAACCCCGTGCTAGAGAGATTAAAACATGAGTAGTATCCAGCTTTGTCTATGATACTCATATTTCACCTCACTGTGGATTTTTCAGAGTATCAAGGTAAGATGAACTCATCCTCCATTTGGAGCACGTGGCTGAAATGAAGCCAGAATGCTTATCTGGAATACAGTCTTCATTGTTACTTTTAAATATATGAATTTCTCTCTTCTCTCTTATTATAAACCTTCATTTGACAAATATAGTATTAATTAGTAGCAACACCTTTTTTTCCCCAAGAACACCTTTATCATGCTCTTTCACATTCTCACCTGGAGGCTGCCCTGAACAACCAGTGTTAGCTGTTGTCTAAGCAGCTCTCTCTAAATGTTAATGAGGGGAGCACTGTTTAATCTATCCATTGAAGATTTATCCTGCCCAGTTCCTGGTATCAAGGTTTCTATAACCTTTAGTCCACTGCTAATCTAAAATAGATGTGTTAATAGGAAACACCAGTCTGTGCGTAGGCCACTACCCCTGACACTGGAGAGTCATTTGATCCCCACATATTGTATGACTTTGACCGTGTATGACCATTTCAAAAAAGTACAGAACCATTTGTGGATAAAATGCTCCATTTATTTGTTTGTCAACATATTTATTATTTACACATTTGCATCCACCTTTATCCTGCCTGACTTTATATAATTACACTTTGTTCAAAGTAACATAACTTAAGAATATAATGACTGTGTTGTCTGTGTATTCTGACTCTGGCCTATTGTAGCTGCCAGTTCACCTAACCACCACTGAATGAACTAAACTAACAGTATGATAAACATACAGTCACAGGTGTGAACACACAAACGCATCTCTTAAACATAAATACTTCTTTAAACTGAGCTGTGGTTGACCAAATAGTTCTCTGAGAGTATAACTTACTGTGGTACAGTAATGTGAACAAAAAAACAAACAAAAAGGATATAAATAAACATACAGTATGCTGTCAATATATACACAGGAAATGTAAAAACTCACTGATGACTCATTCTTTGTTGCAGCACCAATGATAGGTTTCCCCTGAAGAACCTACCACATAGAAGGAAAAGCTACAAAAATATGTAGTGTATCAAAAATGGTTCATAAATTAGAAATGACCAAATCAACATAAGTACTTAGACAACATAACAAATCTTGATGTAACCGGTACATACAACACAAAGGCAAAAAAAAAAGACTAACTTGACATTAGCAACTATTCTAGAAAGCAAATGAGCAGGTAGAGGTAGAGCACCATCTGTCAAGATGTACAGGTCCAACTGGGCAGGACCAAAGACAAAAATATCATGAAAACAATGTAAAATATAGCCTTTGATTGGAAAATGAAATATTTAAAGCAGTCACACATTATCCACATGCTATTGCACTCATTAAAACCTTTAGTTAGACAGTGCTCCGATGTAGAGGCCTGGCACGCTCCTTCGGGTTAGGCCTCTGTTTAGGATGGTCTGGGTGTGTTTTGGGGTGAGAGGGGAGTGTGAGTTTTGGGTTTGGATAGGCTGCTGCTTAGTAAGACCCCACCCTGTGATCAGGGAGTGATGGGGTCCATGCACAGCCAACCTAAGCACCGTTTGACTAATAATTATCAACAAAACATACTTTATACAATTATTGATAAATATTGGTATACACTGTTCTCCTCTGGCCTTCTTGGCCTGGGTGTTCCACAGAGATTGAGTTCTTCCATGCAGGTCCGCCTTCGACTGGACATGGGGCAGTTGTTGTTCTGATACGTCCCATTAACGGCTTCAGACAAATGCAACAAACTCACACGGACACTCGCTCTTTGGTAGGCAGCCATTTTTTTGTAACAGCCTTGCATTTTAGTAGTTCATGTAAATCGGTTACAGGACGGTGATGTTGGTGTCAGAGGAAGCAGACTGGACTGATTTCTATATGACGCTGACTATTGGGCTGCGATGCGGGGAACTCCTGTATGTCTACAATAGGTAGCTGACGACTGTCCTGAGTATGGAAGAAGAAATGTGACTGGTGCCAGCTGCCATCTTGGATCTGGAGGAGAGAAAAAGAGAAACATCATTCCAGTGATTCATATATCACATTGAAAAGTTCAGATTGATTCGAATGCGCTCTCTGTCCTGCTCCTTACCTTGCACTCATCTTGTAGCACATGTGGTTCAAGTAGTGTGTCTTTCTCAAACATCTGTTTGTTCCAGCCACGAAAACGAAGTGTGGTGTTCTCTTGCGGTGGGGATGCAGTCGAGCTGAAGCTGTCTGTGGTGCCGTAGGGAGGATTATTTAGGCAGTGGAGAGTAATGCTGTGGCTGGCCTCAGTACTCAGTAAATGGAGAAACTTCATTTGGACTTTCCCTACGCCAAACACCATCTGTGACAAAGAGCAGGATAAGAATATAACCAGTCTGCTATCATAACCACAACAGGATAAATACAATACAATGCAAGTGTTTTAAAAAGCTACAACAAAACCTTCAAAGGACAATACTTCAGTGTTACCTTATTAGAGGCCACTGGATGTAAACAGGTCTGCCCTCCTGCGGTAAAGTTGCAGAAAACCTTGAAGGCATCAGAAGTGCAGCCCAAGTTTGGATCAATCCAGAACCAACCTGAGAGTCCCCAGTTCAAAGGAAGGACGGGGAGTTAGTGAGACGGGGAGAGCAAGACAAGTATTCACTAAAAGGTAGATACAAACATCTAAAACCCTGCCAACCCATTCTTTCAGTATCAGGTGGATGAGACTCTCACCATCCCTGAGCTTGCGATGACAGTCAAGCAGATCTTTACAGACACGAGCCGGGTTCTCCCTCGTGCCCAAAGGCTTTTTGATGCTCTCAATGACGCTGCTTAGGTAACGAAGAGTCTTGAGTATCTCCGTATTCTGATCTGGCAAGCTCATCTCTGTGTTCTGGAAACTCTGGTTAAGAATGACAAAAACAAAGTTGTCAGACCCCAAGATTATACATTTTATGCCTTCATTCTAGTTACAATATGGACAAAAAGTGCAAAACAGAAATTGTAAAGAACGAATTCATTAGTCTGTCCATCTGAAAACCTATCTCCTATCCATGCAATAATCCACACATCCACCCTGTCCACTGACTGAGTGTATTAGTTCCTTACCTCTGTCCTGAGGGCACTGTTAGAGTCAGATAAACCGTAGACTGCTGAGTCATCATATATTTGCCTCTGTGGATTCAAAATCAACATATTTATCAGTTTAATGAAAACATAACAGATTTGCCCCCCTGATTATTATTTAACTGAGAGATTTTAATCCGTAGGCTTATTCACTGGTTATAGAAAACATGGCTGTTTCAATACACGTTCGGTTTATAGAGAAAACTTTAATAGAAAAAGAATACACTTTAATAACAGAGACAAGCAGTGAAATAAGGCTTGCATCAATAAACCCGGACATTCCTGACTTCAGTAGGGGCAAGAATAACACATTCCACTCAACATAAACACTAAAGTTATCACATAATGTGTGTCAACAAAAAAAGGCATCTGATATAGTTGTTTTCCTTGGTTCTTAGAAATGTTTGAGCAGGAAAAGGTCAGTCAGATAGCAGAAAGCTACACTTGATCCACAAGTTATGACGGATACAAGATGTGAGGAGGGTTTCTATAACAGTGCCAGAACAGGCTGATCATGGATCTACTCCGCCAATGCTACTGAAAGAAAATGTTCTTCTTGCACGTCTTATCACTGACATGGATGATTTGTTGGCTTGTCTATAGTTTAGCAAATGCGCAAAATAAAAAATGCTTCTCCTGGCTCTACCACATCCTGGCTTTGCTCTGCTGTTTTTTCTCTATTTCTGGAAAAAGTCTATTGAAGCTTTGACATTCACAAAGCTTTGGTTTCAGGAACAAAGACAGGGTTACTTTCCAGCCAGACTGAAATTAAGAACAACAGGATGAGGATACAGGGTTTAGTCAAATATATAAATAATGCCAAGGTCATTTTGGGACTCATAATATTCACTCCTGGTTTCAACCATGGTTTCTGTTCCTGTAATTCATTCATTTCTGTAGCCGCTTACCCTGTTGAGGGTCGTGAGGGGCTGACAACCCAGCCGACATTGGGCGAGAGGCGGGGTACACCCTGGACAGGTCGCCAGACTTTCGCAGGGCTGACACATAGAGACAGACAACCATTCACACTCACATTCACACCTACGGCCAATTTAGAGTCACCAATTAATCTGCATGTCTTTGGATTGTGGGAGGAAGCGCGAGAAAACCCACGCTGACACTGGGAGAACATGCAAACTCTGCACAGAAGGACTCCCCCACCCTGGGTTCGAAGCCCCCACAAACCCTCGATTGGGGGTTTGAACCGGGAACCCTCTTGCTGTGAGGCGACAATGCTAACGAATACATCACCGTGCTGCCTGCTCCTGTAATGTTTATTTAAAAATAAATAAAACAAAAAGTATATTGATGTGTTTGTCATTGAAAATCTACAATAAAATCTGAATGAACAAAAGTAAAATATATATTTTTTAAAATCAATGACCCAAGAGTTGGACAATTGTCCCTGAACCTTTATGGCCCAAACCTTATGTCTTTTACATGAAACTCAACACAGGACTCATTCAACAGTAGCTGATTCTGTCTATCTGTCTATTTTATTGATGGAAAGCACTTACTGTTGGACCTGGAGCACCAGGGGGTCCCTAAAGGCAGAAGAGAGAAGAAGACAAAATGAGTAACAGTGAAAAATGAGCCCACTGCGGCTGGTGTCAGTTCACTTTCTAGTAATCCATGTCTGATACATTATAGATGGATGTTTAAGTGGGCAAACAGTAGGGCTGGGTATAGGTACTCCATACCTTTAAGGTATCGACAGAAATGGGCAAGTACCAAGTAGTATTGAAACTACAACATTTTGGTCCAGGCTGCTCCAACCAGCCAGCACAAGACCAGCGAAAGCAAGCACACACACATGAACGCGGTACCCATGTCTCACTGTCTCGCGCGAGCTAGCTCCGTTGTGTTTGATAACATTGTTGAACGCAAACAGAAGTGACGCCCAACGGTGCTTAGCGTGCCTTTAAGCCCAGTTCAGACCAATGATTCACAATGAGACAAAACCGTTTTAGAATGTTGCAGAGAAAAGTTGCAGCAGTGTGAACATTCATATTTTAAGAAGCTACAAATATCAACTACAAAATGAGCCCAAAAAGCTGGAAATCAGAACAGAAGTACAGAGAGTTGTTCCACAGACATGATACATTTCTTCATTTAGTTGCATTGGTGTAAACCGTCAGGTTTTCAGAAAGTCGCAGAATGACGCATTGCAAGTAGCTGCCTGTTTCAACTTGTCTCTTTGCAAATCTCTGGTCTGAACTGAGCTTTAATCTTCGTATTTCAATATGTATAAAGAAAGCATTTGACATCTGAGATTGTTTATATGGCGATGCCACCAGTCATCCCAAAGTGTCCTCTTTCCAGAGTTTCTAAACATCCTTGCCCAAACTTAATATGTCTGCCTGCACTAAAGCTCATCTTTACGCATCATAATTAGAAATTTTACAGAACTTCATTGTTACATAGCATGTTTAGTATAAAGCTGAAATGTGATAATTAAATTAACACTTACTCTAGGTCCTGGACTTCCCTGTGGTCCTTGAGGCCCCTGAAAGTGTGAGATAGAAAATTTAACATGGCTAAAATGATGTATTAATCATGTATTCTGATCGTCCTGTTTGCTCTGGAGAGCCTAAGACTGTACTGTGGCAGCCAATGTGAATATTCTTAAACCCTACATGAATACCACATTACCAGTTGCGGGCTTTAAAAAGAATGTGTATTGAATTACTGACATACAGTGAGCAGAGTGGACTTATGAGGAGCAACTGCAGAACCATAATTCATTATCTCCCTTCACTTTTGTCAGTGATGCTGGGAGGAATAGTAGCAGGAATTGGACATGCTGACTGTTCTATTGCAGCTACTTTGAGCAGCTGGGCTCATGTGGTTTCAGGTAGCTCACGTCAATATGTGAGAGCATGCACATATTTGACATCATCAATGTTTGAGAAAAGGCTATAATAAACGGGCCATTGTGCCCACAGTCTGCTTGTGTGTGGTAGTGTAAACTGCAGAAGCATTTAGGCTACACTGAGAATCTTACTACAGTTTACATTACAGAGTGGGAGCAGGGATATATAAGTGAATATGGGGATTGCACTGCGGTTTGCCATGCTAACATTTTGACAAGGCATTTCCTCGACAGTGTTTACACAAGAGGGTCTGAGAGTACTGTAGGGCCCCACAGCGAGCTCCGGGAGACAGTGAAAACAGTTACTTTCAATATGACTCAGCCATACCGATATGCTGTCACATAAGGACGGTCGTATAAACACAACTAGCACTGAACCCCAGCTAGCTTTCAGGCATCTTTAAACACAGCCTTTGTCATCTACAGTAGTTCTTTTTTTTTTTTTTTTTTTAACACCAACAATCTGCTCTGAGGTGGCGCCATGAGAACTGGCTCAACAAGGCCTTTTTCTGTGAGGAATTTTCAAGTCCGACTCTTCAGTGAAGTATAATCATGATATAATAACATGTTATATCGGCATGTAATCATATGTAATACAAATCATTATCATACTCAGTCTGACAGAGTTTTCAGTGTTTGGTTACTGGTTTGAATCACATCTTACCATTTCGCCACTGCTTCCTTTCGGACCCCTTGGCCCCTGTAGAAAAAATACGTAACAACATAAAAACATTTACAGCATTGTATCCCACTCTTTATTAACTTTAATAAGCATACTGCCAGATATTACACTGTTTTTTAATTAAATGTTTAAGAATATCTCTCCTCTATTCTAAACACACACACACACACACGCGCGCACACAGAAACCTACAGGTTTTCCCACTGGGCCCATCATTCCTTCAGGGCCTACAGGTCCAGTGAATCCCTAAAACAAACAGCAGGGTTGAGGGTAAATAAACATGTGTGTCTGAATTGACATGTTCCCAAAAGTGAAACTGCTGACAAGGTTGTGACAACGTATCCCATTAGGACTTCAGAGTGTCTTAAGAGATGGCAACAGAAAGCATGTGTTCTTCACAGAGTTTGCGTATTTCAGGATTTTGTATTCTTATCAGTACCATTCAACTAATGGCATCGGAATCTCAGCAGTAATGAAAGCACTGTGATGTGTCAACTGTTTTAATTTCTATTAAACTTACCAGAGTGCCCAAAGGACCTTTCGGGCCAGGGAAGCCTCTAAATCCTCCATCACCATTTGGCCCCTGTTTGAAGGAAAAAGAGGTCATTCCCTGTGTGTCATTATACAGGGACAATCTGCTCGAGGTAGTGTTGACAAAAATATTGATTTTACGATACATAACAATTCTGAATATTTGAAATGGTTTCAATACTTAATTTTTTAACTGATACACTTTCTCACTATCTCTAATTGTTAATGTTTACTACAATCATTCTGATGTTCTCTGTTACTAACCAAGAAAAGAAAAGTTGTCGTTGTGATGTTGTGGCTTCGTTATATTGATCTTTAATAAAAAATGTTATGCCCTCAATGTCAAGTTTTCTTTGTGGTATCAAAAATGGTATTGTATTGATGTTCTTGTATCAAAGTTCCTGTATTGTGACAACACTTACCGCCGGCCCTGGAAAGCCCTGTAAACCAACCATTCCCGGATCTCCAGGTTCCCCCTATAGGCAGAAAAGACAATCACATCACAGCTACAGAGGAGCTTTGCTTTTTACACACTGTCACTGTCATGTGTAGTATGCATTTGACAAACACATTACATCATAAGTAAGAGTATACTGTGTGTGAGAGTGTGTGTGTGTCTGTGTTAGTGATGGTGTAATTTTAAAATCCCATTTTATACCTACAGCTCCAGACACAGCGAAAACAAAGTAAATTGGCCTTTTAAAAATGTCCTTTTCTATTTCAAGAGAACTGGGGCACACAGAGGACTTTATTTCTGGATCTACAGTCGCCCCATCCCACATTCACACACCCTCCTGGAAACACACATTGTGAGGTTTGTTGTCTGTACCCTATTCTGTGTCTGAGCACTGTCTGTCGTCCAGGGTGGCAGACACCATGTTTGTACAGCCAGTCATACACATCCTCTAGACAGCTCCGCTTTCGAGCCAGAGACTTTGACCGAGAAACTCTATTCACTGAAAAGTGTAAAGGGATCTGACCCAAGGGCCCAAGTCTGCTCTCTGTTTCACCAGCATCAATGGGGGAAACTAGCAGAGAGAGGGGAGAGCGAGGGATTGAATTCTGTTTTTTTTCTTCTTCTTCTTTGAGGAGTTACATAAGTAAAGTGGAGCACCTCTTTTTCGGGTCTCTGGAGGGTGAGGATCTTACATAACTTGGCCTTACCAGGCACAATGTTTCCATTCCTGGCCTCGCCCAGATAATTTGTTACTCTACTCAGGGTGGAAAAGTGTCAGACACACACATTTTTAAACCCACAGATGGGCTACCTGAACCCCTGAAGCTATATTTAGAGAGGCATCAAAAAATGTATATAAGCTTACAAAGCCAACGGGATGGTATCAATTAAAACTGTTAGGACTTCAGCAATACAAAAGGATGTGTTATGTGCAAAGCCATTTTAAAGACCATTAATAAAAAATGTATGAATCTGAGAAACGAACCGTTACATGGAAACATCAGTGGCAGAATAAAGAACAGGTTTCACACAGAATATGACAATGAAAAGGATGTTCACTAAAAAAGATGAACGTCTCATCTGTGATGCAATAAAAATACTTGTTTCTTTACAAAATATTGGTAATGTGATTCCAGTATATTTCAGTGCCACTGAAATAAGGAGTGTCGGGCATATTTTGATGGTTATCAGAATATTACCGTGAATCACAATTATTATAGCCAGGATAATTGCGAGATCAAATTTTCATATTGTCATATGCCTAATATACTCACTGGTTGTCCTTTGAGCCCCAGGTCACCTTTCCTGCCCTGGTCACCTGTAGTCCCCTCCAAGCCTTTGAATCCTGAGGGTCCCCTGTCCCCTGGCAGGCCCAGTTCTCCCTGAACAAACAAAGGTCAGGAAATAAAAAAAAGTTAGCACAATTTACGAAAATGTTTCGTAAATTGTGAAATTTATAATACATTAGATCAGTATTTATTATCATTTTCACCTTCTGACCAGGCGGTCCTATTTCTCCAAGTGCTCCAGGAAGTCCGATCTCTCCCCGGGGACCTGGACGTCCAGCAGGTCCCTCTGGTCCCACTGAGCCCCTCTGACCCTGAGTGCACACCAAAGATGGTATCAATAAAATTTGATGTCAAATCAAAATGACAAATAAAGAGTATGGTTATATTCAAATATAGTACTGTTTTCTTTTACACAAGATATAAACAAAAACAACACCCCACTCATGGCGACACGGCTCCAAAAACCTTTCAGGATCATTGAAGGTTAAAAGGTTCATGAAGACTCATAATGGTGGTTGAAAAAAAGCACATGGATAATATGAAGTGGACAGTGAAAATTTGTTTCTTGCATTTAAAGGTTGCTATTAAACAGTGACACTCAAACTTTTGATGGCTGAGCATCCTTGAATGCACCCAAGGGGAAAGTTTTCAACAGTCAATGGCAAGCTTTGTCAAACACAGGCAAAAAAATAAGAGTATGTAATTCATAATGACAATTGATTCATTACTGGAATTCTTTTCAATATTTCACTTCCAATGTTTATTTCAATATCTCCAAATACATTTCCAAATTCATTGTACAGTCATAGCTGTGAACCACAGTGCTGAAGTCTGCTGGTCTTTCATGGTTATAATATTTCTTGACAATGTGCTCCTTGAGTGTACCCATAAAACTGACTGCCTGTCACTGAGTTGTTTTCTCACACCACAGACCACAGCGGTTTCCTGCTCCATCAGCAGCGTGGCGAGGCAGAAGGGAAGGAGTGATATTAGAATAACAGATTGAGTGGGTTGTCGCCTCACAAATGGCTTCTGCTCCTCGATCACTGTGAGGAGAGCAGATAAGTCAGGAACCAGGTTTACTGGGTGAACCCCCGACCTGCAGGTGCTGGGAAGCCCTTGCATAAGAAAAAGCTTAAGGAGACCACTAGACTGACCCCTGTGGCGGTGGACACCAAATATAGAAAGCCAATCTCCCCAGCTCAGTGACTATTTCTCGTCAATAAGTTTGTTTATGTTGGCTTAAAAGATTTGTAGTAGACACACTACACATATTCAAATGAATGGTAGGACTGGCTTTTTTGCTGCAATGCCTTATCCGATGTGAATACAGCCTTAATCATAAGGATTCTTCCTCTGCACACACAACAATCCAAGCTCACAAAACTTTACTTGCTACAAACATAAAATGGTTTGCAACCAAAGCACAGAAATGTTCGGGAGGGGAAAAGCATCTGCATTACAGACAAAATAACTTCTTACTTTTTTTCAGAACAGTCATTGACGTAACAGCTCAGGCATTCTTAATCCTCTATGTCAGCAAACTTAAAATTCAGTGTTTTCCAGGGTTGTTGATACAAACTAGTTTACATCAGAGTCTCCTGATGTAATCAAATGTGAATGCTTCTTCTATTGAACAGCTGACCCAAAAGCACAAACCTCCAGGAAAAAAACAACTTTCTGGTTTCTGAGTTTTTGGTAAAACTTTGTCAGTTTATTTTCACAGGATGATCTCCACTGCATTTCTTTCTTGTTGCTCTATAATACACTGTCCAATAAAGAAGAAATGCTCAAAATCTGTTAAAAACAACAACAACAACAACAACACAAAAACAAAAAACAGTCTTTCCCTAAAACTGTGCAAATGCATCCAACTGGCAAAGTGAATATGAATTAGTATGCATCAGATAATGAGGAAAACGATGAATAAGAAGATTATTGACAATCATTATGGGAATAATGACGAACAAGGACAAAAAAGATTATGCCAGCAGAAGCAGAGGAAAGCCATATTACAGTATCTTTCCCACTATTGGAGGCAAGTAGTTTTAAACTGAAATAGAATTTCCTGCACACCTCTCCTGCTAGGAGAGCCCCCAGGTACTTAAAATTACTTACTAAATTCTCTAGACTACTGAGGCAGACTGTTGGCTATAAATAAACATACATTCACAATTTACAGCAAGTGTATTGTTTTCGAAAATTATACAAGGTTTGTTGTGTGATTTAGGAGCTGTGGAGTTATGGGACTTACTCTGCCAGCGTGAAACCGCATCATTGCACTCAAAGTTTTGGGGGAAAGAAAGAAAAAAAAAAAAACAGTGGCCAAAATTAGACTTAGAAGACTTTTACAAAACAACATTATGTAAATGAAAGCCAGACAGAAAGGACTTTGCTTTCCAACACTTGGCTGAAAGGACAGAGACGTTTCATGCATGAAATCCCGATCCACTCTGGCTGCACGCTTATTTGGATAAACCCACTGTGTCGCAACCAGGAGAATCCAATCAAATCAAACAAGGCATTTAATGATTTGTCAATCTCAGCCGTATGTTTCCGTCTCAAATCTACAGATGGTAGCAGCTGAAAGAAGGCTCTGGGCATTCAGATGCAGTCAAATGAAATGTGCTATTGGGACAATGTGGCACAAGTGAGCATGATGGCTGAATGAGTAGTGAGGTCTATATGGTGTCTCCTGAGGCACTCTAATGCTGCTATAAACAAAAAGCATTCAGCTGATGAAGTGTTTTTTTGTTTGCTGATTGTTTTCACCTGACAGCTTATTCAACCAGTCCACTTTCTATAGGTAATTATAACACAGCTTTATTAATTGTAGACTATATTTAGTCAATCCACAGGGCAATGGAGATTTAATTCATATGTGCCTCTGACATAAATGGAGCAAATGACAAGAGAAATCTGTAAAAGCAAGCTCTTTGCTAGGTAAAGGTGAGGGTGGCCAAGGGGGAAAAGAAATGTAGAGGGTGTATCATTATATTCTCCTAATGCAGACCACAAGTCTGCTATAGAGATTTAGCCATAAGTACAATATAGGTCCTCTTAGAAGTTCAGTTATGTAAGTAAATCTTCTGACTCCTTCTATGACCTACATTTACAGTGCCAAGCAAGGATGTTTTCAGACATAGCATATATCTGGGTTAATATGTGCAGCCACATAGTCAGCTACATAATTTTCATATGTGAACCCAACCTCCAAAGTTCCACTTTGATTCATCACCATTTGGGTGACCCATTTGTGTCTATAATGTTTAACAAAAGTCAAATCCATGAAGCTCAATCATCTCTGTCTTGAAAGACATTATTAATACTCATCAACAAGCTTTGCCTTTTATGTTTAACAAACATATGACTGGCTAAAAGAGCCAACAAATCAAATAACTTACTTAAACCAAATATGCTGGTATTAACAATGCTATACATGATACGTGATATTGTCACTGATTACCTGTCGTCCTTTCTTCCCTGGAAATCCTGGTAAGCCAGTCAGTCCTGGGGGACCATCCAACCCTGGGTAACCCATCAATCCTACGAGTCCAGGTAAACCAATTGGCCCCTGGAAACAGTGACAGTGTCACTCAATCTCAATCTCAGCCTGGGGCATTCACAGACTTATAATGAGCACCATATAACTATTCTTATCACACCGGATTTTTACAGCCTAATTCCTCCAACGAAATATTTGCTCTTGACAAAGAGATGCATTCCTGCAGACCTCAGCCAAAAACTATTTGCCAGGAGTTTTTTTACTTTTGCCAGCACCCAATTACAGATTGATAAAGTTTGCCAGTTAAGTTTGCCAGTTACAGACTGAAATGTTTAGACATCTAAAGGAAACAGGACACTGTTGCAGCTGATATTCTATGGCAAACACTGGCGCATTACATAAACTAATAATGGAGAGCAGCTAAGGCGTTCTAAGTTATGTGATCTTTTCATTATCTCTGTTGCCTTCTCCTTCCTTTTTGTCTATGCAGTAGTGGTAACCATTTTTAAACATGCAATACTTTGATGATGCTGAAGGTACTGAGCTGTGTCCCCCATGCCAAGCTGTATCATCACACAGATAATCACAGGGGAACATGCTCTTAATTGTGATACTGCTACTGTCTCTCTCAACCACACATTTGGTTGAAGTGAATTGATACTGTACTCACTTCGATGCCAGGAGCTCCACTCAGCCCTCTCGCACCTTTCTTTCCTGCTGAGCCCTGGTTAAACAAACACAAGAGCAATAAAGCATACATGAGCATTCACAAAAACACACAAGATAAAATATCTTACCTGCCTCTCAATGAAGAACAGAAATTCTAAAGACCACATCTTATATAAGTTTTATGGAGAACTCAAGTTCAGGACTGTTTCTATACTTTGCTTCAGACAGTCAAAGAAATATACTTAATTCCTAAAGGGACAGTTCACCCCAAAATCAACATTATATATTTTTCCTCTTACCTGCGGTGCTATTTATCAGCCTAGATTGTTTTGGTGTAAATTGTCAAGTGTTGGAGATATCAGCCGTAAAGATGTCTGCCTTCTCTTAAATATAATGGACCACGATGGCACTCAACTTATGGTGTGACAAAAATAAATATAATAAATAAATTGGAAAAACTCAACAGCAGAGATCATGATCTGGTTTCTTAAAATATTCCATAGACCATGTTGTGAGCAGTTTCATATAGGGACTATTTTCTTTCTACTGAACTACACCCGCCAACTGTGTCACCTTGCAGAAGGAAGTGTGCATCTTTTCATGGACCAGAGGCTCATACCTGTGCCAGTGCAAGATGTGATGTAAACAATAATGGCGTCCTCCTTGACTGAGCTGTAACGTTAGCTGGCTCAGTGGTGCCAGGTGAGCTAGCAGAAGATGCATGCTCCCTTCTGCACGGTCATACGGTTAGTGGGTGTAGTGCGGTAGATAGAAAATAGTTCCTGCATGAAACTGCTCACAGCAAGGTCTGTGGATTATCTTGAGTAACTGCATCATGATTTCTGGAAAAATACATTGCTGCTGAGTTTTTCAAATGTGTTTTGGTGCTTTGAGCACCACAAGCCAAGTGCCATCTAGTTCCATTATATTTGAGAGAAGGCAGACATCTCTACAGCCGATATCTCCTACACTCGTCAACTCACACCAGAACAATCTAGATTGATATACAGTACTACAGGTAAGAGTAAAAGTATGTTTTTTGGGATTTTGCAGTGAACTGTCTTTTTACATGTATATTTCACACCTCAAATGGCATTACTTTAAATCAGATTGAAGTGTCGAAGTGAAATATATGGCACAACACTAACAAGCAAGCCTTCACTGCTTTGTTAAAAAAAAAAAAAAAAAACCCAGCATATTCAAGATTATGCTATCATGCTTCGTTACATAAACTTTATAAACTCATACTATACTTAGAATAATCAGACTTTCCTTGGAAAGCTTTTGAAATCTTTTTGCTTTTCATGTTTCCTCTCTAGGCCTGATACAGTCACATATGTACAGTGTGTATAGTCTAAGAGAGATATCCCTCAAGGGATGTTTTACCAAAGCCACAAATTTGACACAGAAATACAGCATATCCCAAAAGTTTCCACTGTTTCCTGGCAGACTGTAAAATCATCTATATTTCCTAACACATGGGTCTATATGTTGCATGTGACAACATTGCTTAAGCTCAGTTTAAACTCAAGCCAAGTTAAGTTAATCAACAGAAATACTCCCATACTATTTGAACTGGTTATATAATCACTTACATACAAGCTGTTTCACACGTGTAAGAAAGTCAGTGGTATCTAGAAACCTGTGAATATTTCAACTCTAAAAATGCTGTGTGGAACTTGATCAAGGAGGCTTTAGACTGTTTCACAGGGGAACTGAATTTATGTAACCAGAAGGCCTGAGACAAGATTGAGAACTCAGAAGAACCTGACAGCTAAGAAAGCAAAAACCTATCAATTTAGGACAGCTAGTTTTAGGATATTTGCTTTGATGCCAGCTGCCTGAATTTAGGCTGTTTTCTAAAGCTATTTAATGATTGGAAGAACAAAGGTAAATTATCTTCAAATCTATCAAAACATCACTAAAAAGACAACTCAGATGAGCAGAATTCAGCAGTCAGGGTGACCATGAAAACTTGCTGTATTTCCATAGCTGCATTCCACTCATCATTCTGTAGACCAAAGCCTATTTCTACCACCTGGTTTCTGATAGCAGAGAGGGAAGCTGAATTTTTGCCTCTTATGCTTTGCTACAATTCCACCACAGCTGGAATGAAATCATCAACCACAGAGGATTGGCCCCAAAAAACAGCTCAAAGTATTACTTGCATGCTCATCTAGTAACAGGTGAAAAAAAATGGTGCTTTTGCCAAATGTTTGTGGTTGGTCTTTCATTCTGACAGCAAACAGAAAAATTTTCATTTATCCAAAGCGTCATTTATAAAGCCAGCCCAACTAATCAAACCCAACCCTGCTGGCAGTTGCTGAACAGGGCTGCGTTAATAAATGTACTGGCTTTGTTAAGAATAAACCCTGAATCAGTGCAAAAACAGCAGCCTATAGAAACAATCTGATGCTGAAACCATCTTATTTTCAGGAAGGAGACCACGTGTAATCACACTATCACACTCTTTACTTTATACTGAATGAAACAATGTACGTGATTTTCCTGCTATGGGGATTTGCATGGACCCACCGGAGCTCCCATCTCTCCTTTTGGGCCTGATTCTCCAGGGAGGCCTGGTGATCCCTGAACAGAGAAAAACAAACACAAACAATAACACGGATATGTTACATAAATCCATGCTTTGTTTATATGATAATCTCTGGAAATAATGCAAATAAAATGGAATCAGGAAAACAACATTATTAAGGATGACAAGCTTGTCAAATCATTTACAGTAATAGGATGAACAGAATAACACTTTATGCTGCTTCTTAATCTGAGTCCGTCCATTGTGGACACACCATGAAGCCAAATAGCATTCTTAGCTCATAATCCCCCTCATAATCCCTCAGATTTAAATGACTCTATAACCTACTCTTGTGTCACCCTTAGGCAAAACACATTTAATATATTTCACGTTAGCCCCTCTAATGTTAAGGCTGTAAGAACAGCGCAATTTCAAGTATTTTATTTTGTTCAGTCCATCAATTTCAATCATTTTACATCACTGTTTCATGTGCTTCACCGATGGTACAATACCACCGCTATGGTGATTTGAATGCATGTTCCAAAAGTGTGTCAAAGCCAGCTGTTGTACTACAGACATTGACTGACTTACGGGTGGGCCTTGTGGTCCAACAGCTCCACGAGGTCCAATGACACCAATGTGACCCTGAAACACATTGTAATGTATAATTACAGTTTCTCTCTGATTCTCGATCTATGTCAGGTCTCAAATGTGTAAGAGACCTCACATGTGAATGTCATCTCCCAATTCTAACTACAGGATGAACATCATGCCCAAAGCCATGTTAAATGCATTGTCTTAAGCAACGTTTCCATGTGCAGTAAAGAAAATCGCTCAATTACAGGCTCCATAGCATGAATAGCATAGTTTCTAAGCCAGGTTTATTGTATGTATATTATCATGACAGGTGGCTCTTACTAAACAGGATCCATAAATTCTGCACTCAAATGAATAACAATGAATGCCAAGAGGGACCTATTAGGGTTTTCAATGGAAATCTGGGGAATGATGACACAACTGCCAAACCAACCATTAGTTTTTATGACTATGATCCTAGGTTGGAACTGAAAATAGGTCAAGGATTATCACTGGTGATTCGTCGCAGGAACCTACAACAGTTACACAACTGTTACCCAACAATTTGGGGCCATCAGATACAATACTTAATGACTTAAAAGTGTCATACGAAAGATGCAGTAAAACTAATTCTACTGTCATCAGGCACACAAGTAGATACATAAAGAGTTTCTCTATATTAGGAAATACGCAAGGTCTTAAGAGGGTCTGGCACAATTCTACTGATTTTAAAAAGGATGATGGGAGATCTAATGCATCTTGGTAATTTTCTAAAATAATAATTGTCCTAATTAGAACAAACAAGAATATACGGAGAAATATGGGGATAACACATTTGGGAAGTGAAGACATAAACTGTGTACTGTTATCATCAGCTAAATCAAACTGTTTTTGTATTTTTCTGTTCAAAATGTTGTAGCTGCAGACCACATTTGCAGACCCACTCACAGCCTAACAAAAACACCAACTGTTCAAAATAGAGTAACCCATATACCAACTTGCTTGCACCGTGAATGTGTGGTGTACTTCTTGAGAATCCTGATCCTGAGAGGCAAGAAGTGACAAAAACACCAGATTTCCGCAGCCTTATTGCTGGGAATGTGGTAATCCTCCCCAACATGTGTGGTCTGCCCTTACAGTAACTGAGCGGAGCAGTTTTCAATGAGGCGCCAAAAGCATATGAACAACAATCCAGTAGACACGCACACGGAGTGGTGACTGTGTGATATGTCTGATGTTGATTTAATGGTTTTGTCTACCTGATATCCTTCATCCCCTGGCTCTCCACGCTCCCCTCGTTCTCCCGGGGCCCCCTGTGTAGACACAGATGCACGCACATGAACACACATACTGTACGTGCATGCCTTCGTTTATACCCACAAAGCTTCAATTGAGCCCTACCGCTACTTAAAAACAGAGTTGCTTCTCAGGCCAACACACATGAAACATATTGAGTCGATGTGACCTATGAGTCTGGATCTTTACTGGAGTCAAATGGAAAGGCGTAATTTCACCTTGAACCTTTACTTTCAGCTAATCCTGGTCGGGCCTTTAGGGAGACACAGGCTACCATTGTACAGCTCATGGTATGTACTCCAACACTGCGCCAACTTGATAATCCAATACTACTCATACTGTATGGTACGTTGCTATCTACACCTGTGTAGACTTCCAGTAACCCTGATTGTTCACGCTATGTTGGCCCCTCTCAGTGGTCACGTCCATGGTTGAGAAATGTGTCTCAAAGTGCATAAGAGCCATGGTACTGAAGAAATGTGAGCTTTCCCAAGCTGCTAAGACTCTTTGATATGTCCTGATCCTCTTTTGATATTAAGAATGACTTTGTTTCCTTGGGTGCAGAATCCTTGAGGTAACTTAGGGTGAGCAATGGCCCTCACTGAAGCTCTTGTCCTTGTCAAAGACACAAATGTTCGTATAAATGCACAGTATTGAAGCCTGTTCCAGTTTTAACAATAGAGCATTTGTGTTAAGTGCTGTGGCGAGACCTCTATTTTCATTATGGGTGAATTTAAGAACACAAACAAAGCTAAGATTAAGATTAACCCAGATGTGTAAAAACCCTTGTCGGACATTTTTAGCTTGTTCATACTCCTGCCATGAAGGAGTTCATAGCCTGCAATGAACAGAAAAGATCTGAGCCACACAGGTTGATAATCATGGTCCATGTGCTTGACAGAACAGAAACACTGATACATTGTCAGTCTGGTGGGATGAAAATATGAGTGTACGTGGTGCTAAAATCAGGCGGATTAACTATTTAAATGGCTTGGACCAAACAGAGCGAGAAGTGTTAGGGATCAGAAAGGAGAGTTTTAAGGAAAGCAAGACCTACTGGTTCACCTAAGGGCCCTGGCAGTCCTGGGGTCTTATTGTCCTCGCCTGGATAACCCTGGAATGTAGTGAACACACACACAATCATGTATGCAGACATCAGAATTTGCAACCAGACAGTAAATTGAAGTACAATTCACCAAAAAAACCTAAACACTGAAATAATTATATTTCACACACTATTTCAGGTATCATGTTACCTTTTCACCTTTAGGCCCTGGTGGTCCAATAGGCCCAGGCTTGCCAGGGTGACCCTAAAAAAAAAAAAAAAAAAAAAAAAAAAAAAAAAAGAAAGCTGATTAGTCTAGCTAACCAAGCTGCCATACTTCTACTGGCTACAGCATGTTTCTTGGAGAAACAGAGTTCTGCTGTCAGCATATTAAACAGAACTGTTTAATATAAACACAAGTCTTTGTAGAGAAGCTCTTACATTCTGTCACTTGAGGATTTGGTTTTTGGCTCAGACTCAGAAATCAGTCAGCAACCTGAGTCAAGTGTGACTGAGTTTGAGAGCCTCCATACACACCCATACACATTCATGAAAAGGGACAAAATGAACTTGAGGTGCCCTGTTCAAGTTATGCAACCTAAACCCACTGATGTTGGCACTGACCGGGCTGTGGAGTCGCCTGGAAAAATTCTCTTGTAGACTTCACCATGTTCAATTCCATTGCTTGTCTTTGCTCTTGTGGTTATTTGTGTGGTGTTTTTCCCCCTGGTATTTCGCATTCATTGAATAATTAACAGTAAAAAGAAATAGGAAATATAAGAATGGCAGGGATGATGTGTCTTCCACCAGACTTAAACTGAGGATGTCTGCAGCACATTGGCCAAAAGCTATGTCGAGATATGTATCTGAAGCTTGGATGTAGTTCCTCTAAGCAGGATTAAGTTTGATGGATAAACCTCATTAGTTTAGTTTTACTTTCCATGTGCTAGATTTGGAGGACTCCCAGATTTTCTAAAAAGTTATCTAGATAATTTAGTAATCTCTCTCTCTAAAATATGTCACCAAATAAGTGTGAGCTTAGTGGGATATGCTGAGCCAAAACTCAGACCAGTCAGGGTTTACAAAACTATCCAGTAAGAACTGTAGAGTACGCATGTGTATATTGGTGAATTGTTCTTGTAAATCTAGATAGGAGATACTCACTGTGTATCCTGCCAGTCCTGGTTGCCCCTCTATCCCCATAACTCCAGGCTGACCCTGGAAGTAATGCAGAAAATGCACACAAAATAAGACAGTGAATCAGTCCTAGCTGCGTTTGTTTTGCTGGATCAGCTAAATATAACCTTGGCCTCAAACAGACACAAATGCAAACTGAATCCTGTGCCTAGAGTTGTTTTACGGCAGGGATATAAATCTTTTTCTCCACAGCTATCACAACACGGTCTTAGTGGTTTTGCTGAGAAGGGAGCTGCCTTCCCCTGTAAAGAAGAAAAGAATGGGTGCTTTCCTCTTGGCTTTTCCTGTCTTCTCTTGCTCTCTCTCAGGCCTGGAACAAAGATGGGCATTTGATGCTTTCCCCTCAAAAACTCTTAAAAAAAATGATACAGCTTTTTGTCATAGTGTACAATCAGAAACCTTCTAACTACAATTCACAAAAAAGGGGGATTTATTAATGTGCAATTAAATTATATTTAGTACTAGGTATAATTCAATGCAAAATTATATATTGAGTATAAGGGCAATTTTGAGAAATACTTTACTTTTTACATAAATCTAATTGGCTCCATTTTTTTTTTTTTTTTTTTTCACACATAGCTCCTAATAACAAAATATGATGTCTTGCTATATTTTGAACTACTTGAGAACAGAAAACAACCAGCACTGGGGCTGCAGCATTCCCTGAGTTAACTCCCTACACATTAAACACACTAATAATACATGCATGTACTCGATCTGAGTACATGCATGAGATCAAAAAGGGAGAAATGTATATGTTATATTTTTCAGTTTCACAATGGCGCCCCAAATGTTTTTCTTAATTCAACAGCAACCAGCTACACAGTACAAGAGCCACAGACTTTGAACATCAACCCATCTTAGCTATTCTGATAAAGTCTCCCTCTTATCGAACTCACAAGGATCAACACACGTCAGTTTGCAGGCTAGATAGCTAGTTACCGAACCATTAACCAGCTTGTAAATGTACCTACATGTCACGTCACTTTAGTCCAGTAACATGCTGGTGTGGTCCTTACTTTTACACACACTAACATCATGCTGTCAGCCCATGGCATGTAAGCTACAGCCAGTCTTGTTCACTCTGTCTCTCCTTCCCTACGGTGCAACCCAGCACTCTGGCAGCCTGCCAGCTACTGTCAATTAAACTCCGACACCAACACGTCAAAAAGTAGCATTTCTAATATTTTCTCAGACCTTTTTTCTTCCTTTTAACAATAAAAAAACATTAACAATACATTTAAAAAGATATTGACATTATTTTGAACTAAAAGGGGATTACTGAACTTGATTTCAGTCTGATTCAGATTCTTCTAACTGAGAGGAAAGAAAGGAAGAACGGGAACTAACTGGTGTGCCTCGGGTCCCCCTGGCACCTTTAAGCCCAGGCTCGCCTGGCTGGCCGATGTCTCCTCGTGCGCCAATCTCACCAGCAAGACCTGGAGGACCTCTCTCTCCCTGGAAAGAGACAGAATGTGACTAGGACATAAGAAATAGCAACACTGACAAAAAGCAAGTATGGAGAATATCCTCTAAATTAAAAGTCAGCATTCAGGCCCTTTTGACAGCAGGAACCACCCCTTCTGTGTAACTTACCTTCAGCAAGAAAACAACTAGCTCTAAAGGCTATTTGTCTTTAATGCAGGTTGCAGTTACTTGCCCTGTGTCCTCTTGCTTCCCGCTGTTTCACTGTGAAAACATACTTAAGAGGGAAAGTGGTGATGAACCAGGTTCTTACCTTCTTTCCATGCCGTCCTCTGTTCCCTTGGGGCCCTGGTTTTCCCTCCGGCCCCTGTAGCAGGACACCCATTAAAGGATTAGTACAGACACTATATACCTATTCTGCAATTAGAGGCATTAATAACCGCATCTGATGATTTATAAACACCAACCTACAGATTCTGATATTAAAGTTTCTTCCCCAGAAATTCCCAGATTTTGTTCCCAGATGTTGTAGCATGTTGCCCGCAATGCCATTCAAAACTTTTACCAAATTTGTCTGTTTACAGTACTGCTTTCTCAGAGCTTTGTATGTGTGCCCTGAAGCCACCTTCCTTCCTGACACCTGTGACCTTCCTGCCCCCTTTAAATAAATCTGGATCTGTATCTCAAAACAAACAAACAAACAAACACTTAGAGGAGCATTTGAGTGACATCTGTCCTGCATTCACACTCTATAAAATAGTGCCCTTTACTACCCAAATAGCAAAAAGGCTTTGTTGAAGAGAAGGCTGACCCCTACTGGGACACAAAGGAAATATTTGGTTCAGAGTACTTTTGTAATCTGCTCTGTTAGTTAAAGGTATCTAAAATTCTGTAGGTGTGACTTATTTTGCCACGTTCCATCAGCTGTATGCTTACATTGAAAAACTAGAGGATTTATCTTTCCTGTCACAAACTGAATCTACCAGATCTTTTATTCAAATCTACATTTTACATTATCTTCACGCAAGTGCGTCTTTTCTGAGTCAATCAGAATGTCAATAAAGGCAGCAACTTCTGTTACTTGCCCCCAAAGGTTATTTTAATAAAATTGTTGTACCTGGCCAGTTTGGAAACATTAAATAAACTTACACGGAAGCCCTGTTTCCCAGGCTCTCCGGGTGGTCCTGGGGGCCCAGGGTCTCCTTCTATTCCTTTGTCCCCTGGCTCTCCGATTGGCCCACGCTCACCAGGCTCACCCTGACAGTGTGAGGGACACAGAGAAAGAGAGGCAGACAACCAGGGAAAACAGTTAAATTATAATTTAGTAAGACTGAAACGACCAACCAAGAGAGGTCAATAGGTCAGACAACCTGAGGTGTACAGACACTGAGACAAAGCTTTAGTGAAATACTTATATTTTCATCATTTTCATTAGACCTTTTAACCCATTTAAATCTAGTGTGAAATTAAGTGGATCTGGTGTTCTTACTGTATTGTGGTTTATTCAGTATATGACTTGAATTAACTTTTTTAAAATTCTGAACTATTCTCTTTGACGAACCAAAACAAATGTTGCAATGTTTACCTTGGCTCCATCTTTTCCTTGTGGGCCGTCTTCACCAGGGGGACCGGGAAGACCCTATAAACACATCAATATTTACAACAAAATCTCTTCAATGTTGAAAAAAGTGACACATCAACTGTGAGAACTGTGACATATTTTCTCTGTAATGGCAGATTCTGTGTGTGGAGCATCCCCAGTAACAGGAACACTGTTTCTGTAAGAGCCTTTGCTGATGATGTTAGGATCTCAAATCCTGAGCCAAATACAGTAGGGCTGTCAATCTTCCCCCAAAATCAGATTAGAATTTTTAATGTTCTTTATGTTAAAAATTCGAATAATATTCGAATGTTTCCTTGGTATAGGCTATAGCCTAGGCCTACCACCGCATTTTTATATTTTTTGTGTTATAATGACGTTATTTTAATATTTTGCATCACATGCAAAAGTGAGCATCTCCGGCTTGTCAGCGCAGCGGTGTCTGTCCCGACCCACCTGCGCAGCCGGAGATGTGTTGCTCCTCCTCACTTCAAGTCGCTGTCATTAACTTTTAACCTGCAAAGGCGGCAGTGCCGCAACATTGTAGGAATTTATGAAAGCCCTTGTGAACATTTCAATAGTTAAAACAATATTTATTTGCAATTACTCTATTGAACGACCCCAAAGCATGCGCAAACAGGCTGTGTCACTTCAGATTAAAGAGATGCGCCCTG